>NC_142882.1:65605625-65922916 GCF_051225735.1 Oryctolagus cuniculus | reverse complement strand
TGGAAGGTCTCTGTCTTTCCCTCTCTCTGTAGATCTACCTTTCAAATAAAATATATAAATCTTAAAAAAGCAACCTTCTGCTCTAGCAGTGTTTTTTGCTTGCACCCTATTTCTTAACTCCCCATAGAAGTTATTCATATTTGATATGAATACATGCAATAAGTTTGTTGATTTGCATGCACCCCTGCTTAATGCCCTAGCTCCTAGAACAGTGGCTTTTTTTTTTTTTTGACAGGCAGAGTGGACAGTGAGAGAAAGAGACAGAGAGAAAGGTCTTCCTTTTTGCGTTGGTTCACTCCTCAAGCGGCCACTATGGCCAGCGCGCTGTGCTGATCCAAAGCCAGGAGCCAGGTGCTTCTCCTGGTCTCCCATGTGGATGCAGGGCCCAAGCAATTGGGCCATCCTCCACTGCACTCCCGGGCCATAGCAGAGAGCTGGACTGGAAAAGGAACAACCGGGACAGAATCTGACGCCCCGTCCAGGACTAGAACCTGGAGTAACGGCGCCGCAGGTGGAGGATTATTCTAGTGAGTAGGGGGGCTGGTCAGAATAGTGTTTAGTATCTATAGATGTTCAATACCAAGTTGATGAATGAATGAATGAATGACTCAAAAATTAAAATGTTACCAAAAATCTAATCTAAAATGGTAACAGGACCATGAGAGCAAAAGAAATAATATATAACCATGTCTCTAGGTGATGAGGTCTGTGTCATTTTGCTACAGAATCTTCTATGATAATTGGGATCCCATGAATTCTGGGACCTATTATGGGGACTCTGGCAGGTCTTCTTTCAGGCTATTACTCAACTGTTATATGTGTTAGAAAAAAATGGTTGTACTTCCTTATTTCCTCCTGCTTTTTCTGGTCATTGATACCATTCACTGGAAAATAAAAAGGCATTGCCTAAACTCACACTCTCTGAATTTTCACCAGGACTAGAAACTTGAAGATGTATTTTAGTAGAAGGTGTTTCTCAAGCAATTTAAGACTAGCTTATAATTTTGCTTAGGGTCATGAGACAGTAGCTGCAAATTTCCAGCCAAGGGGACAGCAAGGTCTGCCATAGCAGTGTTGGCAGAGGAACCGAGTAATGCTCCTCGCTCTCAGACACTGCCACCAGGAAAGGGAACCTGGCGCTGTCCAGCGTGGCTGGCACTTTGTCAGCTGGCGGGTGGGAAAGGACACACTATCTCTTTGTGACAGGCACTTTCTGCGGGCTCCTCCCTCTGTGCGACCTCCTCACTTCTGCAAATGACCTCACATTCTCTCTAGAACTGGAGCTCAAACATTTGTAGGTGTTCTTTATTCAGACTCAGGAACTTGCAATTTCACCATGACCTCTTCAAACAGCATGAGTGGGGAGAAGCAGTGAGAGAAACACACCTTTTAGTGCTGTTTCCTGGCTCTCAGAGTAAGTTGCATAAAAGGAAAAGAATAAACTTTAAAATGTTTTTTGAACTGTCATTTGCTGATGTGTTCAGCAATCTTCAGAACATAGGTACGTGTTACTACCACATTCGGGAGAAAATAAGTTAAATAAAAATTTCCAGCAGCAAGCCTAAAGGCTATCATATTGTCACTCAATAATCGGCTCTGGAAATCCCCAAATGCATTTTAGTAGGTCTGCAAGCTCTCAGGCTTCTGGCTTATATCCCATACACATTACACCCAAAAGAAACAGAGGCAGTCAAAGTGATGGATTCTAATTTGGAAACTGAAAAGGGAATCATCTGTTGTTTTTGAAGGTGAAAAAAATGACAGTCTTGCCTCTTCTCCTGAAAACTTATCCATAATTATGTGTTGAATGGGAGGAAAACCGCATCCTTGCTGAGTACAACACTTGAGTTTTAAAAGCTGCTTTGGGGGGCCGGTGCTGGGGCGTAACAGGTAAAGCTACTGCCTGCAGTCCCGGCATCCCATATGGGTGCCGGTTCAGGTCCTAGCTGCTCCACTTCCAATCCAGCTCTCTGCTATGGCCTGGGAAAGCAGTGGAAGATGGCCCAAGTGTTTGGGTCCCTGAACCCATGTGGGAGACCCAGAAGAAGCTTTGGCCATCACAGCCAATTGGATAGTGAACCAGCAGATGGAAGTTCGTTTTCTCTCCCTCTCCCTCTCTCTCCTTTTCTCTCTCCCTCTCTCGCCACCCCCGACCCCGCCTCCCCTTCTGTCTCTATGTATTCTGACTTTGAAATAAATAAATAAATCTTTAAAAAAAACAGGTTCTTTCTAAAAAAAAATCTGCTTTGGAGTCATTCATTCATACTTCTATCAGTGGATACACTTCTATCAGTGGATCAAGAAGTCTGCTTTTCAGAACTCAGACCGGCATTTATGCAGCAAATCTTGATTTAGAAGACAAACCAGAGTTGAGCATAGTTGAATGCAGCGGAATCCCCACATACAAATAGAAAGTAAATGTTACAGTGAGGAATTCGTTGGAGTAAAATCTATTGCCTCTTTGTGGTATGCTCTTTATTTCCTGTGGGATTTCTGAGTTTGCTCGGAGTAAGTGAAAAAACCGAGGCTCTGTACCCTTAGACCATTCTTGCATCCTGGGGTCAGACCCAGCCAGGATCTCTGTTCACTTCTACACTGCGGAATCTTCAGGGGCAACACAGTCTACACGGGGAAAGGCAGAGGCATTGTCAGCTTGGATGCAGCCCACAGAGGAGAGGGGTAAAGGGAGCAAAGCTAAGATTCACTGAGTGACAACTACATCCTAGGTACTGAAAGGAGCTTTCTCTGCATTAATGCTCACATCAAGCCAGCGTGCTGGGGACTATTTTATAGATGTGGAAAGTCTCGGAATGTTTGTTTAGAACTTCAAAGTTTGCATTCTATCTATCTTTAGTTACATTGTTGAAATTTACAGACTTTTTAAAAAATGTATTTTCTTTGGTCCTTTGTTTTTAGTATTTTTTACTATAAGTTGACAATTTATAATAGTACATATTTATGAGGTACAAAGGTGATGTTATGATTTATTAATGCAATGTAGAATAATTAAATCAAGCTAGGTAACATCTGTCATGTCAGATACTTTTTTTTGTAGTGAGAATGCTTGAAATTTATTTTCTTAGTATATTGGTAATGAATGATACTCTGTTATTA
Source organism: Oryctolagus cuniculus (assembly GCF_051225735.1). Classification (NCBI taxonomy): domain Eukaryota; kingdom Metazoa; phylum Chordata; class Mammalia; order Lagomorpha; family Leporidae; genus Oryctolagus; species Oryctolagus cuniculus. The sequence goes on along the minus strand of NC_142882.1, from coordinate 65,919,802 downwards.
ACTGTATGTACCATGCCTTGTAATACATATAAGAAATCTCACAAACTGTTCTACCTGTTTGAGATTTTGTGCCCTGTCACATCATCTCCCCAGTCTTCTCCAGCTACCGACCCTCTGTAAGCTTCATTCTCTGCTTCTTTGAGGTCAATGTTTTGATTCCACATATGAATGAAAACATGCAGTACTTGTCTTTCTGTGGCTGGCTTATTTCACTTAACAGGTGTTTTCCAATTCCATCTGTGTTGTCACAAATGACAGAATGTCTTTCTCCCCAAAGGTTGAATCATACTCTATTGTGTAAACATACCACTTTTTAAATCCGCTTATCTGTTAATGAACATTAGGTTGATTCCATAACTTTGCTATTGGTGAATAGTGCTGTGATGAAAGTATGAATGCAAACATCTCTTCAAATGTTTAAGCTAAATACATAGGAGTGAGATTGCTGGGTCATATCCTAGTTCTATCTTTAGCTTTTCAAGAACCTTCACACAGTTTATACCTAACGGCTGTACTAGTGTACATTCCCACCCATAGCACACGAGGATTTTACCTTTCTCCAAATCCTTACCATCCCTTCCTTTTTGTCTTTCTGATAATAGCCATTCTGACATGTATGAGTTCCTGTCTCGTGGTTTTAATCTCCATCATTTCCCTAATGATTCGCAATGTGGAGCACTCTTCAGGTCTCTGCTGTCATTTGTTACCTTCAGAAATGTCTGCTCAGGTTCCTTGTTCATTTTTAATTGGGTTATTGTTTTCTTGCTATTGAATTGTTTAATTTCCTTAAATATTTTGGATGTTAATCCCTCACTGGATGTAAAGATTTCAAATATTTTCTCCCAGTCCGTAAGTTGTCTCTTCACACTGTTAATTGTTTCCTTTGCTGTGCTGAAGATTTTTAGTTTGATATAATCTTGTCTATTTTTGCATTTGTCATCTGCTATTTGCTTTGTTTTCCTAAGTGAGTATGGCGTATACCTCTTCTCTCTCTCTCTTTCTCTGGAAACATGTTCAGTATATTCACTGAAAAGTCTGCCTGATACTAAGTCACTAATACAAATTAAGAAAATCCTAATTGATAGATAACTGCATTTTGAGCAGCACAACTCAAAAGGGGCCTTTTCCTTTGTAAATATTTTGCATGAACTTAAACAGCAGGAAGATGCTATCTGAAAATGTAATTCTGAACAAGGATGTTAACTACCCCTCTGGAAACTGCCCAAATACTTCACTGCAAACAAATCTTGCACATAAAATATAAAAATTCTTTGTGTTGCATTTGAAATCTGATAAATATTTATTATCAATGCTGTTTGCTTTTAATCTGTTCAAGATATCATTTCTGCAGCTTCTTAGTAGTTAAACAAAAATGGCATTTACATTACAATATTGCTTGCCAACAACCTCATTTTCTGGTTTAGTCAGCAGCCCTTCATGCTTGATTAGTCTTTAATTATACAAATACCTACATATTAAAAAAGTTTTCTTTTTTCCATACTTTGAGCATGTAATTATTTTCTCTTGCATGCAATAACCTTTAATTTTAGGATTAAGCAACTGATTCTTTTTAGTATGGATGGGCCTTTTCAAGTGTTAAAGCAAATTTGGTTATTGTATTATGAGAAAAAATTAACTTTGGGAAACCTCTCATCAGTGTATTTGACAGCTCCCTGATCAACTCTCACAGAAGGGACTGGGTACCTGAAGATAAAACCAGGATTCACTCCTCTCCAGCTTTTCCTGTTTCTCCCTATCTCTTTTGTTTAGGAATGTGATAATTTAATCAACAAAGCCTACAAGAGACCTATTTTCACAAATTAGGGATGAGGACATGTTTTACACAAAATATTTTATACAAAGGCTAGTTATAGTTCTGGTAAAGAAATCCACAAACTAAATTTTTATAATGAAATATTTTCTGTAATAAACACAGAGAATGTTTAAACCTGTAGCCGTACCTTTTTGGGTGAGCTGGTTGTTTATGTGCTGGCCCAATACTTGGAGCAATGAGAAGGCCAAAGCAACACCAAAACTTACAAGTGGCACCTCCTTTCCCCAAATCAAACTAAGTATAGATGGGCCAAATCCTTTAGACACACACACACACACACATACATGCACACATATATATATATACACACACACATATATATACATATATATAGACACACACATTTTATATATATATGTAGACACACACACATATTCTGCCTGCCACATTGTTGGATTCTTATTTTGCAATAGTTTTCTTCTTTCTCCTTTCACATTAAACCCAGAAAAAAAATCATTTCCTTATGAGAATCATCTCCAGAAGGAAACTAATCTGAGAACTTCCTGGCATTCAGTCAGCCACATTAAATTCGTGCCATATTCCAGGTTCCATATTAGGCATGAAAGGTACAGAAGTGAATAAGACCTACAGGTGCATAAAACCCATCTATGCAACAAGACTAGCCCGAGTTTGAAGTGCTGCCAACAAGACATTTCAACTTTCCTCCACTGTTTTGTTCCAAAGTTGAATTCACCTGATGAGCAAAGCATCTCCCTGCCATACCCAGTTTTTCTATGTAGAAGCACGACCCCATGTCCTTTAGTTCATTCTCAGAGTTAGCCACAGCGTCTCTGAGCTGGACAGTGTGGGGAGCAACTCGGACTAAGACTGTTACTGGAATTAAGACTTATTCTATGCATCTGCTCTCCCACAATATGGCGCTGAGAAGGGAGTAACAGCTTCTACGCAGCTGCCTCCAGTTCAACCAAGAAACTGTAGGACCTGCTCCTGATTGGAGGAGAGCAGCATACTCGGCGTGTGGGTAGCAGAGTTGGGATTGGCGGAAGAGGACTATAAAGGAGGAGAGAGACAACATGCACCAGGAACATCTAAGGGGAACACCTGTGCAGCCTCCAAGAGACCCGGCCGGCGGTGTGCCGCTCCCCTGCGGAAGTGGGGAATGTGGCCAGGGGGAACCGCCCTTCCACGGAGGTGGAAGGGATGGTAGCCAACCCGGGAAGGACCAGCAGCCAACCCGGGAAGGACCAGCAGCCAACCCGGGAAGAACCAGCAGCAAACCCGGGGAGGGCCGAGCAGACGAAAGAACAGCGCAGGGTCCTGTGTCGTTCCTCCACGAAGAGGGGGAGCGACAGACAGGACTGTGAAACTCACCTGGTCCAATACCTCCCCTCTACGAGAGTGACCACTGATTCTCCCCTAAAGGTCCCTTGCTGGCTCCCCTGACACGGATCACCCAGGAAACTCTGTTTTACAGAGTTTGTATCCACTGTTTCCAGTTACAACACTGGGGGCACTTGCTGGAACAAAGCCAGGAATAAGATGGAGTCTCCATGACTATAAATTTACATCCAAGTTGTAAAAAGAATGTAAGTAAGCAAATACTATACAAATATGTGTCAGGTGGTGATAAGGTCTCTGAAGAAAGATGAAGACAGGTGGCACATGTGTATTTTTAACCCAAGATCCTGAGGGTGTATTTCTTCTTTGTCAAGGCAAAAATTTAAACGAAGACTCAAATAAAGTAAGGGAGCAAGCTAAATATCTAAAGGAAAAGTGCCCAGACATAGGGAACAGAAAGTACAAAGGGTGTAGTGCAGAGTCAAATGTTGAAAAATTATAAACTCATAGAATCTGTGAAAACCATGCTTAAGAATCTTCTGAAAATTCATGAAAAACACATATGATCAAAAACTGCATAGAAACCTGAATATAACTCTACCGTTTGACCCAGCCATCCCACTCCTTGGAATTTACCCAAAGGAAATGAAATTGGCAAACAAAAAAGCGGTCTGCACCCTAATGTTTATTGCAGCACAATTCACAATAGCCAAGACCTGGAACCAACCTAAATGCCCATCAACGGTAGACTGGATAAAGAAATTATGGGATATGTACTCTTTAGAATACTATACTGCAGTAAGAAACAACGAAATCCAGTCATTTGCAACAAAATGGAGGAATCTGGAACACATCATGCTGAGTGAAATAAGCCAGTCCCAAAGGGACAAATACCATATGTTCGCCCTGATCGGTGACAACTGACTGAACACCAAAAAGGAAACCTGTTGAAGTGAAATCGACACTATGAGAAATGGTGACTTGATCAGCATAGCCCTGACTGTTAATGAACAACTTAATACATTATCCCTCTTAGTAGTTTTTTTTTGGTCTGTTCTACTTAATATGACTGGTTTAATTCTGTAATTAATACACAGTTATTCTTAAATGTTGAAATTTAACTGAAATGTGATCCCTGTTAAACATAAGAGTGGGGATAAGAGAGGGAAGAGATGTACAATTTGGGACATGCTCAAGCTGACTTGCCCCAAATGGTAGAGTTAGAAACATACCAGGGGACTCCAATTTAATCCCATCAAGGTGGCATGTACCAATGCCATCTCACTAGTCCAAGTGATCAATTTCAGTTCACAATTGATCATAATGAAAGGACTAAGAGTCAAAGGGAGCACATAAACAAGTCTAGTACCTGCTAATACTAACCAATAGAATAAATAAAGGGGAGAGTGATCCAACATGGGAAGCGAGATACTCAGCAGACTCATAGAATGGCAGATGTCCTAAACAGCACTCTGGCCTCAGAATCAGCCCTAAAGGCATTCGGATCTGGCTGAAAAGCCCATGAGAGTATTTCAGGCATGGAAAGCCAAGACACTCTGGCAAAAAAAAAAAAAACCTAAATGAAAGATCTCTGTGAGTGAGATCCCAGTGGAAAGAACAGGTCTTCAAAGAAGGAGGTACCTTTCTCTGAAGGGAGGAGAGAACCTCCACTTTGACTATGACCTTGTCTAAACAAGATAAGAGTCGGAGAACTCAAGGGGCTTCCATAGCCTTGGAAACTCATGACTGGTGCATAGGGAGATTACTGATGCCATAAACAGGAGTGTCAATTTGTAAAGTCAACAACAGGAGTCACTGTGCACTTACTCCTCATGTAGGATCTCTGTCCTTAATGTGCTGTACACTGAGGCTTAATGCTATAACGAGTACTCAAACAGTATATTTCACTTTGTGTTTCTATGGGGGTGCAAACTGTTGGAATCTTTACTTAATGTATACTAAACTGATCTTCTGTTAAAAAAAAAAAAGAAGAAATTAGCAATTCCCAACTTGACTCTCGCTGGGATTAAACATGACAATAGGTCTGATATAATTTCATCATCATTTAAAAAATCATCTATTATTTTTCACTTTGTTTCTGTGTGGGAGCAAACTGTTGAAATCTTTACTTAATGTATGCTAAACTGATCTTCTGTATATAAAGAGAATTGAAAATGAATCCTCATGTGAATGGAAGGGGAGAGGGAATGGGAAAGGGGAGGGTTGCAGGTGGGAGGGATGTTATGGGGGGGAAGCCATTGTAATCCATAAGCTGTACTTTGGAAATTTATATTCATTAAATAAAAGTTTTTTTTTTTTTTTTTTTTTTTTTTTTTTTATCTTTTATTTAATGAATATAAATTTCCAAAGTACGACTCATGGGTTACAATGGCTTCCCCCCCCATACCGTCCCTCCCACCAACAACCCTCCCCTTTCCCACTCCCTCTCCCCTTCCATTCACATCAAGATTCATTTTCGATTATCTTAATATACAGAAGATCAGCTTAGTATACCTTAAGTAAGTATTTCAACAGTTTGCTCCCACACAGAAACATAAAGTGAAAAATAATAGATGATTTTTTTAAAATGATGATGAAATCAGATCAGACCTATTGTCATGTTTAATCCCAGTGAGAGTCAAGTTGGGAATTGAAAATTTCTTTCTTTTTTTTTTTTTTTTTTTTACAGAAGATCAGTTTAGTGTACATTAAGTAAAGATTTCAGTCGTTTGCACCCCCATAGAAACACAAAGTGAAATATACTGTTTGAGTACTCGTTATAGCATTAAGCCTCAGTGTACAGCACGTTAAGGACAGAGATCCTACATGAGGAGTAAGTGCACAGTGACTCCTGTTGTTGACTTTACCAATTGACACTCCTGTTTATGGCATCAGTAATCTCCCTATGCACCAGTTATGAGTTTCCAAGGCTATGGAAGCCCCTTGAGTTCTCCGACTCTTATCTTGTTTAGACACGGTCATAGTCAAAGTGGAGGTTCTCTCCTCCCTTCAGAGAAAGGCACCTCCCTCTTTGAAGACCTGTTCTTTCCACTGGGATCTCACTCACAGAGATCTTTTTGCCAGAGTGTCTTGGCTTTCCATGCCTGAAATACTCTCATGGGCTTTTCAGCCAGATCCGAGTGCCTTTAGGGCTGATTCTGAGGCCAGAGTGCTATTTAGGACATCCGCCATTCTATGAGTCTGCTGAGTATCTCACTTCCCATGTTGGATCACTCTCCCCTTTATTTATTCTATCGGTTGGTGTTAGCAGATACTAGACTTGTTTATGTGCTCCCTTTGACTCTTAGTCCTTTCATTATGATCAATTTTGAACTGAAATTGATCACTTGGAGTAGTGAGATGGCATTGGCACATGCCACCTTGATGGGATTGAATTGGAATCCCCTGGTATGTTTCCAACTCTACCAATTGGGGCAAGTCAGCCCGAGCATGTCCCAAATTATACATCTCTTCCCTCTCTTATTCCCACTCTTATGTTTAACAGGGATCACATTTCGGTTAATTTTCAACACTTAAGAATATCTGTGTGATAATTACAGAATTAAACCAGTCATATTAAGTAGAACAGACAAAAAAAAATACTATGAGGGATAATGTATTAAGTTGTCCATTAGCAGTCAGAGCTATGCTGATCAAGTCACCATTTCTCATAGTGTCCATTTCACTTCAGGAGGTTTCCTTTTTGGTGTTGAGTCAGTTGTCACCGATCAGGGAGAACATATGGTATTTGTCCCTTTGGGACTGGCTTACTTCACTCAGTAATGATGGAACAAAGAAAAAAAAACAAAAAAACAAAAACTGCATAGATTTCCAAACTAGTTTGTACCAAAATAAACAGCTTTTATTTCCATTTTCCCAGAAACTCCTTAAAGCACCGTTATACAGGGTTCTAAATATCATCCTCTCCCCCACATTTTTGCCTTTGAAGCTCCCCTCTAAGTTCTGTTTATATGTTCCTTTAGGTATTTACCTCCACATCTCTAAATACTGTGCTTAAGTTGCTTTCCTAGATTTGCCCATTTTGGACATTGTCTACTGACTTCCAGTTAGATAGATGAGGATTAAACACTGCCATCGACTCTTTCTACTTCCTTTCATCTTTCCTACATAGTTTCTTCCAAAATTTTATTTATGTACGTGTTTACATTTGAAATGCAGACAGACAGACATACTGAGATCTCCTATTTGATAGTTCATTCCTCACAGGTCCACAACAGCTGGTGCTGGGCCAGGCCAAAGCCAGGGGCCTGGAATTCAGCCCAGAGTTTCCCACATGAATGGCAGGGAACCAGGCACTTGGGCCATCAGCTGCTACCTCCCAGAGTGTGAAGCCAGAATTCGAAGCTGGATCTGGGACTCAGACTCCGGCACTCCAATACAAGGACACTGGTATTTCAAGTGGTGTTGTAATGGCCGCACCCAATGCTTAACTCACCAAGATAATTTGTCATATAATTTACGGGTTTTTTTTTGTGTGTGTGTGACTGTTTACAGCAGCACATCTTACACTATACCCTACATCACTTCCTTTCTTGAAACGGTTTGTTCTTCACACAATTGATCCCCACCTTTTCTGTTTGTGTGCTCAGTTTTCTTTGTTCCTATACCTAGAGCTCCCCACTCATCATGAGAGTGATCAAACCTCTTGGATCCCATTTTCCCTGTCAGCCTCACCAGTGGCGTCTTGGTTTTTCCTCCGCCCTTTCCCTTTCCCACCTCTCCCCCAGGGACATCCCTGTTGTCACCCTCCACATACCGACTCCAAGACAGACTGATTGCTTTCTGTACCTGCTGTGTAACTGTCATCCCAAGATTCCTTTGGCCTTGTTCAGTGGTAATGATGCAAGCTTCCTTGTTTTTTTTTTTTTTTTTTTAAAGATTTATTTTATTTATTTGAAAGAGTTACAGAGAGAGGTAGAGACAGAGAGGTCTTCCATCCATTGGTTCACTCCCAAATGGCCACAGATGGCTGCGCCGATCTGAAGCCAGGAGCCAGGAGCTACTTCCGGGTCTCCCACGCAGTTGCGGGGACCCAAGCACTTGGGCCATCTTCTGATGCTTTCCCAGGCCATAGCAGAGAGCTGGATTGGAAGAGGGGCAGCCGAAACTAGAACTGGCGCCCATATGGAATGCCGGCACTTCAGGCCAGGGCTTTAACCCACTGTGCCACAGCACTGGCCCCAAGCTTTCTTGTTTTAAGGTTTATTCTCTTTTCTGGTGGGATACTTCCTCTAGTAGGTTTGATGAAAGGTGTATAACAGCTACATTTGAAATAACTTTTCTGGAGATTGTACATCCTAATTTTTTTAAAAAGATTTTTTTTATGTATTTGGAAGGTGAGAGAGAGAAAGAGAAAGAGAGAAAGAGAGAGAGAGAGAATTAGTTCTTCCGTGCACTGGTTCACTCCCCAAATGGCCACAATGGCTGGAGCTGGCCCAGTTCAAAGCCAGGATACTGGAGCTTCTTCCAGGTCTCCCATGTGGGTTCAGGGGCCCAAGGACTTGGGCCATCTTCTACTGCTTTCCCAGGCCAGAGTAGAGAGCTGGATTGGCAGTGGAACAGCCAGGACTTGAACTGGTGCCCATATGGGATGCTGGCACTGCAGGCAGCATTTTTACCCACTATGCCACAGCACCAGCCCCTTGGAGATTGTACATACTAATCGTTATTACACCCTCACATTTGATAGATAGGTTGGTAGTATAAAAATACAAATTGGAAGTCATTTTCCCTTAGAAACTTGAAGGCACTCTCCCTTGTCTCCCAGCTTTTAAGTTGCAAATTCTAAATTCTTTGTATTTTTAAAAATATATTTATTTATTTGAAAGAGAGAGACAGAGAGCTTCCATTCGCTAATTCATTCCGCAGATGGCTGCAATGGCCAGGGTGGGGCCAGGCCGAAGACTGGAGCCCAGAGCTGTTTCTGGGTCTTCCACGTGGGTGAGGGGCCCCAGCACTGTCACCATCTTCTGCTGCCCTTCTCAGGCCATTAGCAGGGAGCTGGATTGGAATTGGAGCGTCTGGGACTTGAACTGGCTCCTGTATCGGATGCCTGTGTTGCAGGCGGGGCTTTACCCATTGTGCCACAAAGCCAGCCCCAGCATTCCTTGTATTTCATCTAATTCTTTTTCCTCTCTGGCAAATGGTGTATCTGAGTTGGGTCTTTATTCATTAGGTTGTACATTCAGTGAGGCTTTCAATGAGGTGACATTCTTCCAACTTAGCAAATTTTCTCGAATCTTTATCTGGTAAATTCATCTCCATTTGTTTCTGTTCTTCAAGACAGAAGTTGGACCTCCCAGGTTGGTCTGCCATTCTTTCTCTGTTAAACTTATTTCGCCTTTCTTTCTTCTTTTTCCTTTGGCATTCCTTTCTTAGGTTTCTTTATTTTCTAAGCCATCTATTGAATTGTTTGTCTGCTCTACTGCTTGAAATGTTAACTGTCCTCTGAATTGTTTCCTAAATATTCTTTATATACAGCGCCTGTTGCATGTTTTGTGGATGTCTAGGCCTCTTTTGTCTCTGGAAGCATGCTAATTTATAAGCTTTTATAAAGGTTTTCTCTTTCTTGTGTTGTGTGGACTTCTTATAAATTCCTCCCCACATCCGGTTTGTTTTAGTTCTGCTATCATACAAAGGCCTTTCTCAAATAGTCATTCTTTGCTGTCTTCTCTTATATGAGACAGGGGCCTGCATATGTTGCTGAATCTCTATCGTCAGTGTGGGAGTTTCTCCTGAGAAGAATCTGGCAATTTCTGATGTAGGAGGTAGGGTGGAGGGCTGGTTGGCTGCATACTTGAACACCTGTGACAGATCTGAGTGGCCCAGCAAGGCCAGGTCTCGTCACTCAGGATGTAGACTTTGCCTAGATCCTCCTGTCATCAATATGGAGCTCTCTTAAAATCCACTTGTACCTTCTGTCTCCAGGCCTAGAGCACTTCATTCCATTTCCCAGGAATAAGCACACTGGTGAGCGTTGCCTGAATGGGTGGGTGGGTGCTGAGCAGCTACCCGCTCATGGTGCAGTCATGTAACCAACTGCCCCGTTTTCAGCAATATCAACCACCACCACTCCCCTCCCCATTTCCCCACAGCTGGTGCCTCCAACCCTGGAAACGCTCGCAAGTTCCAGGTTCTCATGGTGTCACTGCCATTGTCAATGACCTTTCTCAGCTAACTCCTCCATCTGCCTTCCCAACATTCCCACTGCCTGTCTGCTGTTTTTTTCTCTTCACTTTACTTTACCCTTTTAGGTTTGTACTGTATTAAAACAATTTTTGCTCTAGTATCATTCTAGTAGGATTTCAGGAGGGGTTGAGATAAGTGCACTCATGCATTGTATCCCATTAATAGTAAGTCCTCCATATTTTTTGAGAATTGGAAAGATTTTTATTCTTTTATGTTGTCTGGTTCCTTTTCCATTCTTTAGAATCCCTCAGTAAGTCATCTTTAGTTTTTTTAATCTTTCAATTTAGAACCCCGGTTTCTAAAGATACTGTATCTCAACCCATTAATCATATTTTTGTATTGTCCCTGCACCTTAACTAACCTATCTTGATCGAATAAATTACTTACAATTCTGTAGGGCATTATTTCTGAAATCCTGTGGATATCAAATCATTAGCTCCACCCCAGGGATTCTGATTTTGTAGTTCTTCAGTTGGGGAAGGGGAACTTATATTATTAAAGAATCCCCAGATAATTAAAACTTTTTTCTTATAGAAAATTTGAAATATATAAAAGAAAACACAATAATGTAATTAACACCCATGGATCCCTCACTCAGTTTCAGTAATTATCAACTCATGGCTAATATTCTTTCATCTATTGTCTGCTTAACTACTTCTACCCATATCATTGTTTTCTCCATATCATTTTAGGAACAGCCCCAGACATGATATTTAGTTTGTTAGTATTTCAGTATTCATCAAAAGCTACGCGCAAAAAACAACAAAAACAAACCAAAAGTTTGAACATCCCTTATCTGAAATACTTGGGAGCAGAAGCATTCCAGTGTTTGTAGTTTTGCAATATTTGCATAGACTTTGCCAGCTGAGTGTATCTAATTTGAAACTCCAAAACTCATAAGGCCCCAAAGTTCACACTTTTTTTTTTTTTTTTGACAGGCAGAGTGGACAGTGAGAGAGAGACAGAGAGAAAGGTCTTCTTTTTCCGTTGGTTCACCCTCCAATGGCCGCCGCGGCCAGCGCGCTGCGGCCGGCGCACCGTGCTGATTCAAAGCCAGGAGTCAGGTGCTTCTCCTGGTCTCCCATGGGATGCAGGGCCCAAGCACTTGGGCCATCCTCCACTGTACTCCCTGGCCACAGCAGAGAGCTGGCCTGGAAGAGGGGCAACCGGGACAGAATCCGGCACCCCGACTGGGACTAGAACCCGGTGTGCCGGCACTGCAGGCGGCACACTATTTTTTTTAAAGATCATTCATATATTGATTTGAAGCCCAGGGCAGAGCATATAAACACCTGGTCCACTGATGAGAAAATGGGAGTTGGGCAGCCTGTTGTCTGCTCAAAAAGGGTGGTTTTACTTCTGCATAGCTATCCGGTTATTCTTGAGATGGGAAGGACATCTCCTTCCTCTGTTCTTCCTACTAACCTCTGTTTTAAAATGATTTCCTCCAGGAAAGACTTCGTATTATTTATCTACTTCCTCAACCAAGCAGAAATGGGTAGAGAGTAATTACATTGCTCCTAAATTCTAACTTCTGAGAATTCCCAATTGACTGTGTACGCTGGGGTAGCCTTAGGGTCCCCCTCTTTGTAACTCTAACAGTGGTTAAGTTTGGTAAACACTAAATGTACCATAATCAGAGTCAGAGTATCCAGTAAGAAGGATGTAGGCTCTGATTAGTTTTTTTTTAATCTCCACCCAACTCCCCTGAACACATGGAACTCACATAATACATTGGCGTGATGTTCATTTTTTTAAATGAATGTATAACAATTTTTTCATAAATACAACTTCAGCAATATAGTGATTCTTCCCAGCACACCTGCCCTCCCACCCCTCTTCCTCTTCCCTCTCCTATTCTCACTCTTGTTTTTTACCATGATCTATTTTCAATTAACCTGATACACATAGGATTAACTCTATACTAAGTAAAGAGTTCCACTAATTGTATGAAGAAAACTGTTCTTCAACAGTCAGACAAGAGCTCTTACTGTTCATTTAAAAGTAAGACCATCAAAGGCCACACCCATCCTGGAACATCGGAGCCTCGGTTTCTTCCTCCTCGGCTGTGACACTTTAGATGATTTCAATCCATGCCCTGGCTGTACATCCATGCTGGCAAGGAGATTTTTCTAAAGGATTTCCCTCATCGCTCAGAGCCAAAGGCTTTGTTCTCTGACCTTTTGATTCCCATCCTGCATCTAATCAATGTCAGGTCACCCCAAGTAAAACTAAAGGAGGTTAAGTGGAGACACCCAAAGCACTATGTCCAACAAGCCGCAGGCCCGGAGCCCATGGGGCCAAGTGTGGAGAGCGCACCTCTTTGAGGCCATATAATAGCGCAGTGGCTGGGGTGCCAGAGTATTTCTTGTTTACCCTCCATGCACCCCCTCCTGCATTTGTTTGGTGCCTGATTCGTCTCTAGTTGCAGCAGAGAGGTCAGAGCAAGCCAGGAAAATGAATGGAATCAGCCTCCTGGGCGGGTGTTACGGATCAGCGTCAAGCCAGCTTCCTTTCCCCGGCCTGGGCCGATGTAACTCACTGGAGTGGCAAATTACATCAGACCTACAGCTGTAACCCGACATTATGATTAATTTGATCAGTAATTTCTCCTGTTTTTCATTTTAATCGGTGTGACTATTCTGCTGTGGCAGGTCTTTCAGATCTAATTAAGATAAATTTCCGAGTAAAAGACTTGGCAGACTTTCCGAGTCAAATCCAGGCATCAAGTGTGAAGACCTGCAGCCCCAGTCAATCACCTTCCGGGAGGGCCGGGCCCTGGCACTCGCAATCAACCATTCACACTTAAGCAAATTCATAATCTCCAGCACTGCTTAGTCATTCTCTCAAAACGTCCCAGGCAGAAAAGGAAGGAAAGAAAAGCCCCAGACAATGTCATTTTCCTCCTGTGCTTACACTTCACCGATTTGCCCAAACTACATGGATAACCCCATAAGTGGACACTCTTCAGAATCCCTGAGTTGGTGTTTCTAACACAGACTTTAAATAAACGTGCATATGCACGTCAAACACAAATATATTCACACAGATATTGCATACACAGGCACGTAAGTATGAAGATCGACAGCCTACAAACTCGTATATGAGGGAATGGAATAGGTACATGGAAAAGATAATTAAAGATAAGTTTATTTTGGTGTATATCAATGTTGAAATCCATGCAGTGTTTTTTCATAAAATGCATTTTTCTATGAACTCTTTGAAGACCTCTCAATACTTGAATTTCAAGGTTTTTAGCACCAAAATAAAGATACTTTAATTTCATTTCTCATGAAGTTTTTGAAGAGCCCTTGTACACATATAGTCCAACCCTTTAATGCAGATACACAGACATACACATATTGGATTTGGGTTGCAAGGGCTTAAGAATTTATTTTTCCAGTTTGTTTCTTTTTTGGTCATCCTAGGTACTCGTTTGTGCATCCTGACACTGATACTTTTTTAAGTCCTGTTGCATTTCTGTTGAAAATAAAAGTGTTGCTGGGATTTCTCCCCAAAGCCATCCAATCGCTAGGACCTGCCTGTGCAGTCACATCTGGGTGAGTGTCCAAGATCTGCCAGGCTTCCTGGGTCCACATGCCTCCTCGCAGAAAATACAAAAAGGCCAAGAACTTCAAAAGGGCAGGTGTTTTGGAAGAACGTCCTTTGATTTTATCAAGAAAATATTGTTTTACAGTTATGGCACCATATCCCATGATTATAAAATAAATTCCCCATTCTGACAGAAATGCCTATTTCTAAAAACAGACATGGAACTGGTGTTAAGATGCTGAAGTGTTTAAGTTGAATGTTATTCAGTATGTAGTATTCCCACCCCCAGAATTTTACAAAGTACCATTATAGGACCTGAAATCGGGCAGAAAGAATCACATTTTGACTCTGTGCATGGCCTCCTTCTATTGAGGATGATTTTGCCACTGTTTTGTGCATTGACTTTTGCTCCTTCAAAGCAGAGTAGAAATGATGGCGTCAGAGGAGCCTTCTCCTCCCCTTACTGAGGCTGACTGCCTCCAGGCCACTTTCATCAGTGCTTGGAAGATGGTGGGGACCTAGCTGGTGTGATCTTTGCAATCATGCAGCAAGGTGATTTGGGGCCCAAAGATTAGTATGAGACCTTACTTTTCACAGAGATGCTGTTTTCTATCTCAGCTCAAATGTAGTTGGAGGTCATATCTGTAATCTCTGTACTTGGGTTCTAATTTCTTGGAAACAAAACTAGTCTATTTACTCAAGAAAGAAAAGGATCTGTGGCCCTGTACTAATTCCCAACCTTAGAGGTAACTGATCCTTGAGCAAAGACAAGATCGAGATTTAGATCAGGAGAAAGACTACAAGAAAGAGCAGCAGGTGGGAAAGGGAATGTCTTTTTCATAACTGTGCTGTCCACCTCTACCTTCATGTGCAGGGGGAATAATCATCTGATTCAAGTGAGATTTCTTTATAAAGATGAAAATCCTGCAATGAAAAAAGAGGTAGAATGGCACAAGGTTTTGATGTCAGATAAGCCCCACTTTGACTCTGGTCTCTCAGAGGTCCTTACAACTAACTCCTCCTTCTGTGAAATGAGGCCAGAGGCACTGGAAGTTTCCCTGAGTAGAGTTTTGCTACTCAGAGCATGGGCCAAGGACTGGCAGCATCACCATCTCCTGGGAGTTGGTTAAAACACTGAATCTGGGGTGGGCTGTGCCCCAGAACAGCCAAATCAGAATCTACAGTGACCAAGGTTCCAAGGGATTAATAAGCAAGTAAAAGTTTGAGAAGCCCTTTCACAGACAAGACGAAATAACATCTAGTAGCCAGCAGGGCATCGATAAGCTCTCAATACAGTTGCTCTTGTTTTAAGAAGATGCCAAAACTTGTGAAAGGAGTATTTATTTCCCCAATTATATTCTGAGTATTAGATATGAATCACTAGGTTTGAGATTTTTCTGCGGACATTGGGCTGTTAACCTAACTTCAGAGTTTGGGAGAGGCTCTGGGTTGACAATAAGGCCAAATAGTTTTCATTCCCTAATGGGATGTGAAAGCAGAAAAGGGTAGGGCAGAAGTCAGGTCATTCTTTTTAGAAATGAAGACTTGATTTCATCTTTAGAGAACCCATCTCCAAATACATCCGTATTCCAAGACACTGGGGCTTAGGATGCCCAGTTTCTTTTTGGAAATGAAGACATATTCCTATTATGTCATAAAAGTGAAGTGAGCACTAACTTAATGCAGCCACAGTAGAGGTAAAAGTATTTTGTAGGAATAAAGTCCAGGAATTTGCTCTTTCAGAGATGAATAATTTGCAGACTATTTACAAGTCCATAAATAGTTAGCTTCAACCCTGGCTACACATTGGAATCTCCTGGGAAGTGTAAAGATCCTCATGCTCAGGGCTGGTGCTGTGGCATAGCAGGTAAGGCCGCTGCCTACAGTGCCGGCATCCCATATGGGCGCTGGTTCTAGTCCCGGCTGCTCCACTTCTGATCCAGCTCTCTGCTATGGCCTGGGAAAGCAGTGGAAGATGGCCCAAGGATAGGACCCCTGCACCCACATGGGAGACCCAGAAGAGGCTCCTGGCTCCTGGTTCCTGGCTTCAGATCAGCGCAGCTCCAGCTGTTGCAGCCATTTGGGGAGTGAACCAGCAGATGGAAGAACCACCCCCCTCCCCCCGCCTCTCCTTCTTTCTGTGTGTAACTCTTTCAAATAAATATATCTAAAAAAGATCCTCATGCTCACACTTCATCTCACAGTTTTAATGAGACTCTTTGAGTGATTCCCAGGCATTGGTATTGGGGGAAAAAATCCTCAGATGACCCCAATATATAGCCAACACTGACAACCTTTGCCACAGACTTTGGAACTGTTCTCTTGAAGAAAATGGGATTTAGTAGCTCAACTGACAATAGCTAAGGTATGGAATCAACACAGATGTCCGTCAACTGATGACTGGATGAAGAAATTGTGGTATATATACACAATGGAATACTACTCAGCCACAAAAAATAGTGAAATCTTGTCTTTTGTAACAGATGCAACTGGAGACAGTTAGGAAGTGAAATAAGCCAGTACCCAAAGACAAATATCACATGTTTTCCCTGATTTGTGGAAATATACAGGGTACAAAAAATATAATTAATATGAGTGAGATGGACGTTTTGAGATTTGATTATTGTTTATAGCCCTGTCTATTCTTTTGAGGAACGGTGGTTTTTCACCTTACTAAAAGAAAAGAATTGGACAAAGCACAGTGCAAGAGGGTGGGTGTGGCTTCAGCTCCTTGCAGGTGGTGTTGCTTGGGTGAGACAAGAAGAGGTGGCGGACACAAGGCCACAGTGGCTCTGATAACATTTGATGAGATGCAGGCCCTACTTGCTGGTATCAGATACCCATCTTATCACTGAAAGCAGCCCACTGGCAATGAAATTATATGTATGTTGTCTTAAAGGTGCTTAAAATTGATTCACTGTGATGGGTAGACAGGGAGCCTGGTGAAGATCCTATTTTGTTTTCTACTTTTGATAACTTTTTGCTTTGTCCAGGTTGACCCCAAGAACCATTTGGCTTTTGCCCTAGATTAGGTAATGTCCTTCCACGCAGTGCAGAATGATGGAGGTGGTGACTCTTCCTAAGGCATGTTACCTTTTAGATCCTTAGATAGCAGTACAAGATCATTTCCCTTCTGATAAAAAAATGCAAGTTTCTAAGCATCCCGGACTCTTTAGAGCAGACTTTGGAGGGAGCAGTGAGAGGGTTTCTCCTCTCCAAACCCCTAAACATTGCTTTGTTTTCCTCAAATGCCAACCTCACAATACGACAACAGAGAATTCCACTCTGCAAAGAGCAGCCAGTCTCTGGGAAGCTGTGGAATCCAGCTGAGAAAAAGGAGGCGGTACCTACATTTACTTCTTCTTCTTATTTTTTTTTTTTTAATAACAGTTAAATGTCTTCTGGTTTAGAAGAAGACTAAGTGCTAGTGCTGGGATGATCCCTGTCAGATGACAGTGCAGACAGAGTGTGTGGGGTTGTGAAGGTTCCATTGATTGGAGCCTGGCTGGGTTTTCCGGTACAGCTTCCTGTTTTGAGAACAGAGCTGTGAGCAAACAAACTCTGGGCTCTCCCTTCACTTCTGTGGTCTCAGCGGCCTCCCCACTGAGTGACCAAGGACAGACACAGAAAAGCCCTTTCCAGTAGACAGCCCCTCAGCAGAGCACCTGCACCTTGGGCCCTGTGGGCTCCTCTTTTACATGACAGAAGAGACAGTGAGCTGGTATTCTCCTTTCTCTGCTTGGTCCCTGTGCTCACGGGGTTCCAGTATTGGCATTTTAAGCTATAATGTCCAATTTAGTTCTTAACAGTGGGGAGTGAAAGAGAAGGAAAAACCAGTGCCTATGGGAGTCCACTTTTTTTAGAAACAGGAAATGGAAAAAGAGCAGAATGGGGAGCCTAATGCCCCACAGGCATGGGGTTTGGCAGCCTGGCACCTGACATGATTTATGTCTAGCTCGCCAGGCAGATTTTCAGAAGGACTTGGCCTATTGTTTTGACTCTAAACACTGGTAAAACACAGGGGTAGAGAGCGAGGTGGTCAAGGGGCAGGTAGCTCCCGAGAACTGGGAGTTCTTTAGTCAAAAGATGGGGAGGGTGTCGGTGAGGAGAGCGTGCCCACTGCCAGTCCTGTGGTTGACCTAGGGCTGTGTGGTCCCGTGGCCCCCTGCCCATGGTTTTTACATTTTGGTGAGAGGAGGCATGACCCAGGTGTGCTAGCAGGAGAAACAACTGTCAATGAAGTAGAGGAAGAAAGAAAGACTGAAAGAGGCTTTTAAGACTGCAGCTGTTTCGAGGAGCAACCTTGTTAGGTTCTTTTATCCAGTGATTTGCTTATTGCCAACTCTAAGGACTATCCTTGGTTTTGGCTTTTCCTGCTCTTATTTGGCTTTGAGTTCTCCCTTCCTCTCTGTTCTCGTTCTTCCGTATTTTTCTCCACTGTCCCATCTATTAGATCCAGTCTGTAGATTTCTACCTACTCCTCTGGGTAAGGAGATGGAAGGTTATTTTTGTTGTGCCAGCCCTATGACTGTTACAGAAGGGAGCCTTCAGGCATGGTTCCTGGAGGATTTTCCTGGGCTATTAGTTAGCATTATATGAAACGAAGGGTCCAGTGACTTGGATATTTCTTGATTAACTAGGTATCTATACTTCAGGATGCCTTCTAGCTTTCCCTCTTCTAATATTCACTGAGATGCTTCCAGGAGCAGCATATAATCAGTAAGCAGCATCTACTCCTTCCACCACTGGAATTGGCTTCTAATATAATTTTGTTGGATTAGTTTTTTTTTTTTTTCACACAGTACTCTGGGAACTGTTGTCTTGGAAAATGCTGGAAGCCAGATAAGACATAAGAATATATATTACATCAGCAACAAAATGTGTGTACATTGCAGAGGTGGTAAATTATAAGTGGCAACACACTGAAGTTTAACCTGATCTGGAATCTCATTTTAGTCATTTTTTATTAGTGGGGTTGAGGAAGTTTCTTCAACTTCCCAAGACTCAGTTTCTTTGGGTCTGAATGAAAATAATCTTTGCCTCTTCTGAGTTGTCATGAGGATAAAATGAAAGATTGAAAATAATTGTGATTATTCTAATTAGAACTGCAAATCCATGAGGCCAGTGCATGAATAATATACATAAAATTAGCTTTTTAAAATTCCAAAACACACTTCAAACATTAGCCAAGCATTATCAGGAGTATTTCTTGAGTATTGTGTATGGCCTGTGGGTTATGGTGTTGTACATAAGTAGTTAATTCTTCCCATAGGCTTCAAGCCACATTATTGGTGTTATTTCATAAAAGAGTGTGGAGCTTGGAAGGAGTTAAAGATAATCTATGATAAGCTTTTCAGTAATAAGTGATAAAAGTGAGTCCCAAGGAGATTAGTTTACTTGCGTAAGCTCCTGAAGCTGGTGCCAGTATGGAGATAATCAAGAGTCTTCCTCCTTACCTATATAAGAAAATCCACAACTTTGAGGATTTGGGAAAATAATTGTTTTCTTTAACACTGAAGACAAAACAGATTCTGTGGGTTTAAGTGAGAAGTCTTTAAGATTCCATGTTTAGGCAATTTTTGGATTCTCCAAGCTAAGGTTCTCTTCCTTCCTCTGGAGGCACCACACCTTCCTTTCTTTCTTTTTTCTTTTGGTAAGCAAGGTAGCAAGGCTTTTGGGGGTAGGGCATCCGTCAGAACGGATGGGACAGAATCTGAGAGAGGGAGCCCAGTCACTCCAGCTGGGGAAAGCAGGGCCACATGGTTAAATGGAGAGAACACACCTGGCAGGCCAGGGGGCAGCTCAGCAGGGAGCTGGGAGCTGAGCGCACAGTCTGTATTCAGGTTGGGGCTTATAAGGGAAAGGGGTCCAGTTCTTCCCACCATTTCTCCCTCCCCTCCTTCCCCTCCTCCAGGACAAAGGGTTTGCTGAGTGTGAATTAGGGAAGATTCCTCCCAAGGTCTCCCTGCTGAGTGCTGTCAGTCTGGGGAGCCTCCCCTAGGGGCCCTGCCTTGGAGGAAGGATTTAAAGGCTTTATTGCTCAGTGTTACCAGGCCGGTAACCCATGTGGCGCTGAGGAGCGAGGGTCCTGGGAAGCTCGCCCTGGGGGAAGGGCTGCCACACCTTTCTTTTAAGCAGACTTGTTCCTGCAGCGTGTGCCCTGCTCAGACTCTCTCTTCAAGAATCCTCCTCACTTTTCTTTAGAGCATCAGAAGTTCATGTGCAATTATTAGCCTTACCCTGGCAATACAGTTTGCAGTGACTATTTTTATTGTGTACATAGTACTTTTATATCCTCATGACCATTTGCTTTCTTTTTGACTTTGTGTCATCTTTTTTTTTTTTTTTTTTTTGGACAGAGAGAGAAAGGTCTTCCTTCCGTTGGTTCACCCCACAAATGGCCACTATGGCTGGCACGCTGCGCCGATCAAAAGCCAGGTGCTTCCTCCTGGTCTCCCATGTGGGTGCAGGGCACAAGCACTTGGGCCATCCTCCACTACCCTCCTGGGCCACAGCAGAGAGCTGGACTGGAAGAGGAGCAACTGGGACAGAACTGGCGCCCCAACCGGGACTAGAACCCGGAGTGCCAGCACCACAGGCGGAGGATTAACCTAGTAAGCCGCGGCACCGGCCCGTCTTCTGTCTTAGATTTTATTTGATACCTGTAGTAAAGGAAGGAAAAATACTGAATGCTAGTTCTGTATCGTGAACCAGATGAAGTGCTCTCACATAAATCATTTAATTTGATTCCCATATGAAACTCTAACCACCAAGGAAACCAAAGCTCAGAAGGATATGCTGGTTTGACCCATGTCTAGCAGTCAGGATTCAAACCCAGGTCTGTCTGCTTCTAAAAATCATGCTCTCTCCTTTTGTGTGCTCTGCAAACCTTCCCTAAGATCACAATGCACACCATAGGTACTCAATAAATGTTTGTACTTAATGATACAAGCACCTTCTTTATCAGCTAGAGAGTGCTTGCAAGTCTGTGCTTTAGAAGTCAGTTTAAATGTCTGTAAAAAATCGACCTCAAACTTGGGGGAAATGAATTGAGACTTGTGGGGAGCAACTCGGACTAGACTAAGTTACTGGAATTAAGACTTATTCTATGCATCTGCTCTCCCACAATATGGCGCTGGGAGAGGAGGAAACAGCTTCTACGCAGCTGCCTCCAGTTCGACCAATGACCTGCAGGAGCTGATCCTGCTCCTGATTGGAGGAGAGCAGCGTACTCGGCATGTGGGTAGCAGAGTTGGGATTGGTGGAAGAGTACTATAAAGGAGGAGAGAGACAACATGCACCAGGAACATCTAAGGGGAACACCTGAGGAACATCTGAGCAGCCCCCGAGAGAGCCGGCCGGCGGTGTGCCACTCCCCCGCGGAAGTGGGGAAAGTGGCAGGGGGAGCCGCCCTTCCACGGAGGTGGAAGGGCCGGTAGCCAACCCGGGAAGAACCAGCAGCAAACCCGGGAAGGGCCGAACAGACAAAAGAACAGCGCAGGGTTTAGTGTCGTTCCTCCACGAAGAGGGGGAGCGACAGAGACTAAAAAAGGTGAGGACTAACATGTGGTCATGAAATCTCCAGCATACTGCTATGAAGTTCACATAAATGCTGGCTAAGCTTGGCTCATTCAGAGCAAAGTGCTAGCCAGCACATTCTGGGCATCTCAAATTACCACTAAAAGCTTCACCTATGCACAGAAAAGCAAACTTGCTCGAGCTGCCTTCTTAACTAGACTTTGGGATTAGTTTATCAGCCACCCTCCAACAGACAGTGACGAAACTGGATGGTGTCAACTGCTCCAAGTCTTGGCTGAGCTCAAGACAGACCATGGATCTGCCCCACTGTCATGATTTGAGTGGTTTTCTTTCTTTCTTTATTTGAAAGGTAAAGAGACAGAGGCAGGCAGAGAGCTCCCATCTTCAGGCTCACTTGCCAAATGCCCTGCACAACCAGAACTAGACTAAGGCAAAACAGACTTAGTTCAGTTCTTCCATGTGGTTGGCAGGAATTCAAATAGTTGAATCCCTCTAGGGTTGAATGCCTCCCAGGGTGCACATTCGCAGGAAGCTGGAACTGGGAGCAGAGCTGAAATTCTAGCCTAGGCATTGATACAGGATGCAGGCTTCTCAGTTGTGTCTTAACTCCAGCACCTATCCTGTCTGTCGTCTTTGAGAAGTTTTAACTTGCCATGTTCAGATGTTGTGAAAGTCCCTCTTCTCCTCTCCTCAACCTCTCTCCCACCCCCACGAATTTCACATCCCTTCCATCTGTTACTACTTGACCAGAGCTTCCATAGTTAGCTGTGTGAACATGCTGCCTGCTTTGTTCAACCCCTTTCTACACAATTTCACTAATCTGCAGAGCTTTATCCAGGAATGGTAAATCTAGACAATGGCAGGGAAGCACTGTATTATATAAGTGTATTCTTGGTAAACTAATTTTTCCCTCTGCCACTCTCAAAGCAATATAAACTTTGTAGCTCCTCCTGGATCTCAAATGCTTGTAATAAATTCTTTGAAATGTCAGTAATGTTGAACTGAGGGGTGTTTTTAAGAAGATTTTCTTTCCTTCATAAAAGGAAAAATTGTCCCTTGTAGAGTATACAGATAAATGTGTTTTGTTTATTTTATTCAGTGCTTAATATGGTTGGGTAAAGGGATTCCCACTTCCCTCCTGATCTCTTGCTAAGTGAGTGAACCATGAATGAAGCCCTCAATTTTCTGGATGGTGGTATAAACAGAAATAAATTCACACTCTTTCATTTCTTTGGGCTAATCAACATTTGCTTAACAAATTTATAGCATACAATGCATTTCATCAATATGTTATATTTAATCTTCATGATCACTCTGAGTCAGGATAGATTTCTCATCCATATTAACGAAGTTTTCTTTGGTTCTGTAGCTCAAGAGGAAGCCTTACCTCGCCCTGCGTGGACTCTTCCAGTTTCCTCATGGCTTGGCTGTTGCCTACATAGCGATACTCCATAATTTGCACCAAATTTAACCATAAAACTATAGATGGATTTCCACTTTCCCTTTCACCACTTCTGTCGCTCCCCCTCTTCGTGGAGGAACGACACAGGACCCTGCGCTGTTCTTTTCTGTCTGCTCGGCCCTCCCCGGGTTTGCTGCTGGTTCTTCCCGGGTTGGCTACTATCCCTTCCACCTCCGTGGAAGGGCAGTTCCCCCTGGCCACATTCCCCACTTCCGCAGGGGAGCGGCACACCGCCGGCCGGCTCTCTCGGGGGCTGCACAGGTGTTCCCCTTAGATGTTCCCCATAGATGTTCCTGGTGCATGCCGTCTCTCTCCTCCTTTATAGTCCTCCTCTGCCAATCCCAACTCGGCTGCCCACACGCCGAGTACGCTGCTCTCCTCCAATCAGGAGCAGGTTCAGCTCCTGGAGGTCATCACTCAGGTTGGCAAGAGGCAGCTGCGTAGAAGCTGTTTTCTCCTCTCCCAGCGCCATATTGTGGGAGAGCAGATGCATAGAATAAGTCTTAATTCCAGTAACTCAGTCTAGTCCGGGTTGCTCCCCACAACTTCCTTGCCTCAATGTGTTATCTTGCATGGATTTATTTTTCTACTAGTTGAAATTTGGTGCAGTTTTCAAATTCATTCAGAAAGTGGGATTCAAGAACCTGGGCAAAATTTACAGTGAATGTAATACCATTATCTTTGGAAAATGTTTGCTGTTTAAATAGTTTACAAAGCTGGCAGCAAGATTGGGAGGGACAAGGGTGAGGCAAACGAGACACTCTTGTCAGGCACCAGTTAAAAAGTATGCCCCCAAGCACCATAATCAGAATAAGCAACAAGTTAATGCAATATTGAAAAGGAAAAATGAATGCCAAAAATTCATGATTCACAAAATTATTAATTTTTTCCCTTTTGCCTTGGACTCTAATATGTCAGACTCAACACTGTTACTGAAATTGTGTTGAGGATAGATTTTTGGTATTCATTTTGAGTTTTAAAAATGCTGCAATGCTGCATTAAAATATTATCTATCTTGATCACTGCATGCTTTGCCTGCACGTACCCTTAAATTCTGCATCTGAGATGAGTGGCTCAGCCCACTTGAGTCCCAGTTGTGGCCAGGAGAACTCCTCCACACGGTGGCTCAGCCCTGGTTAGAAGTACAGATAGCTGAGTGCTGTTAAAACTCACATGGCCACATGGAGGAATTACAAGTGTGCCTGCCTAGATCACCTGTCACTATTTCTTTTAGGGGTTTGTAACATAAAACTGCAAATAGAACTGAAGGAATTCTCCAGAGAATTTAGTTTTACTCTTCCTTTACAGATGGAAAGACTCAGATTCACGGGGCCTTGATTAATATCTCATCTCATTAAATTGATTAAAACGCTTTGCTGGGAGGGGAGGAGGTTTGGCCCCAGACCCCAGCCCTTTTCTATAGTGGGCAATCCATGATTGGAGACCATCGGATTTAAACAGGATAAAAGTCATTTAGGTCTAAGTAATCCTCAGGGGTTTGGACTCTTTGTTTTAACAAATGTAAGTGTACCACCTTGTCCCATCAGAGACACACCTGGGAAATTCGTGCTAAGTTTGCCAGTGGAAAAACACCCCAAATAAGATGGGAAGGCTGTGCCCCCCACATAATGGAGGTGAAATTGCAATGTGGTTTTACTCCATTGTCCGTTAGTGGTAATTAGACTTCTACATCAGCAAATGCATGAAGCAGACTAGAGTTCACACTCTGTCGAGCAACTTCACCTCCAAGGAGGTGACCGTGCCCCACATTCCTCACGTAAGCACAGATACTGTTTTCTCTATTTTCATGGATCTCTCTCCCCCTCTGTTTTGTATTAAAATGTGCAATACAACAAGAAAAGGAGAAGATTATCCTGCTTCCTGCCACGCACGATGGTAAGCAGAAGGCCAAGGTTAAATGCAGCATTTGGTTTCTTAAGCTCCTCTAATGTATAGGTGTGGAAAAGCAATCTGGGATCAGAGCTTATGGCGGTGACTCTCTGAGGATGAAAACTTGACTTTAATTTGGACTCTCTGGCTAGGATAAAATCTGCTTCTGCTATCATTATCCCACTTATGTTTGTCCCCCACTTTCTTTCCACTCTGCCACCCAGCTGAGTGGGAAGAAATTAACCTGACCTTGAAGAATACTCAGAGAATCTCCAAAACCATCAGGGTTTCAACAACCAATAAAATTCCAGAGGCTGAATAATATTTAGATCGTAGATTCCAGGGCCTGAAAAACCCCTTAGCAATCATTCAGGCCACACACTTAACAGATTACTAAAGTGAAGTCCAGAGAACTAAACTCACTTGTTTAAAGTTACGAGTTAGTTGGAGACAGTGTGAGATCAAGAACAAGGCGTGAACCCTCAAGTTGCCCTCCTCCCACACACCATGCCCAGGCACCAGCCATGCCCAGTCCACCTCCACACCACTCAGCTAGCTTTCAAGAAAAGCCATCTCTAAATCACAGAGAGGCAGCATTTATTCATTCACCATTTTTATACTTATGGGGCCTTTATATATTCTGAAATTAAAATTGTTCATTGCTTTTTCTCCTACCCAGGATGGCTTAGATCTTGTGTTGTTCCCAGCAAGCTTGCTTTGTGTGTGCCTCTGATCTCCTTATCAGCACATGCTGTATTTCTAACTTCACACTCTGGCACAGCTTGTGGCCAGAGGGTTAGAGCAGAACACAGGAGTCCAGACCCACATTCACCCTGGAACCCAGAGGCTGGATGCAGCTCACAGGTGCATTTTGCTCATCCCACATACTGTTTCCAAAGTTTGGTTTTGGGGTTGTATGCCCAAGCCTTTCTATTTGCCTGGCCCCTGAACACTTTTGGATTCACACTCTGCTTAGAACTGCTCTCTTTATACCTCCAGGGAAAGAATGAAGCTGTGTGTGTGTAGGGCAGGGGACTTGTCTTGCTTCAATGTGGAATGTAAAAACAGCCATGCCGAGGCCAATCCTGGCACCTACTCTAGGCTACTGGACCTCCCATAACCCAGTGTGATCCAAATGAATGAGCAAAGTCATTCCTCTCTCTGGGCTTCTCTGATAATGTTTCGACTCACATCTGTCTTGAAGCAACAACCTAGCTTTGTAAATGCAATCCATTCCATGGAATTGAGTGGAAGGGTTAAATAAAATCACACTGCAATATTACAGAGGAACCCAACAGGAGTTATTTGGAGAATTTTTGTCTTGAGTCTTACTTCCTGCCAGCACTATTAATTTTTTTCCAACTAGAGAAATGACCTCATCCAAATATACCTATAGAAACTACTTTCATTTATTATTTTTTCTCTGAAGACATGACAGCACCTGTACAGTTTAGAAATAATTGTCATTCTCCAAAGTTTTCTCTTTTTCCTAAAAATCTTGTGATTTATTGGCTTTCTTGGATATTCTTCATTGCATAGTTCTAAACTAATATCTCTCAGACAGATTTTAAATAATGTAAAATGTGAAAGCCCACATGAAAATAACTGTAAAATGAAATTTGGGCTGTCGAATAAGAATTTAGTTGATCTTTATTCCCTTAATAATCCTCAAACAAAAATATTTTATTCTCGTTCATACAGATCATTACCTTAGAGAGTTAAATATCTTTGCAGTTCTTTTAGTAATTGTCTTCTTATAAGGCTCAAATATCCCATGTCCCACAAACTCAAAAATGTTGCGGCTAGCACAGAAAAGTTTTATTCCACAAGATTCCGCATTTCCTTTACACATTCCTATTGTAAAGGAAATAGTTCTTTTATCCTTACTGACATAGATTTTTTTCAAAATTATTTCTTTATGTGCCCAGTGATGTTTTTAACAATTTGCACCAATTCACTCCTTTTGTGGTCGTCCATTAGGTCCACTAGAAGAAGCTAGAACAGTATCCACTCTATATCCATAACCACACTCAATATATTAAGTTTATAAGTTCAAACCTCAACAGCAAAAACTAATCTCTTGGGGTTATAAAGCAAGATTAGTGGCTCTGAGCCTTCATTTATTGTGAAAACAAAACAGTCCTCGGATTTCCCTGGGAGTCTGTTAGGACAACTTTTAGAAATTCCCTTAAGAGAATTTATTTCCATGAGACGAACTGTTCACCTCATCCATCCATAGCCCTGCCAGCCATCAGTCAATGGGGTTTGTCTACACTGTGATTTCACTGGCCAGTAGAGATTTATAAGATGCTGACAGTATTCAAGGAAGGCTGATGTCCACAGAGCTCCCTCCAAGCTTTCACTTAGCGAGAAAGAATTCTCTACACCAACCAGAGCAGGGCAAAGTAATTTCATTCTTCAGGTCGGGAAAATTTTTTCTTTGGTAATTTAACCTGTTATGGTGCCTGAGACAGAGGAAATGTTTAATGTATGGCAACATCTAATTTAATGATGCTGAAAAAGCAATGAACTCATTCTTGGGGATAATAAGAGTTGAGTTCCAAATGCTGAAAACACTAGGATTACTGTGCTCATGCACTTCGTAAATTTGATAATACCTACCTTCTCCCTAGATGTCAACAGTACAATGAAGATTTTTGTTTTTGCCTCTGTTCATTTCCATCCCATCTCAAACATACTAGCTTGTCTCACCTTTTTAAGAGTTATAAAAATGACATCACCAAACCTAATTCAGGAGAACGTTCAGAATACAAGTAGCCCTGGCCTGAGTGCTGGGGAAAACATGATTATTCATCTCCCCAAATGTTTTTATTTCCAGGAAGGCTTTGGGTCATGCTGAGAACCCAACTTCAAGGAGAGGCATCTATCTGTAGGACAATAAACTAAATCTGTTCTAAACTATTAAGTCCCAAGTCCAACTGCCTTACTCTCTGGATACCAACCTACCACTGACTTTGTGTGCTTTGCTGTTTAGGGGCCAAGGATGCCATTGCTCATGTCATCCTCAGACAGGGGAGGGTTGGCTTGACTGAGGGGCACTTAACACTAAGGAGAGTGTGAGCTGGAATTTGAAATGAGGGCATAGGTTGCTTGCTCCGTCCGACTTTGTACCATATTACAAATAAACTAAGTCGCCTGAAATCTCAGAGGGGAAAACACTTACACAAGTCAAAGAACGGATGGCCTAGCTAAGCTATTAATTTCTGATTTAATGTGTTTCCATCACAGTCATCGTGTGTGGAAGCTAATTTATTTTAAAGGCCTCTAAGTCAAGAACAGATTTCTGAAGTTCAAAGTTATCTATTCCTGAATGCTCCTATCCATCCCTCCTCAACGATAGTAGGTTAAAGATGGGTTTTCACCACTAACCTGAAGGACCCGTTTTTGATGTGTTCAGCCTCACGGTCATAAAGTAAATATATAGAAGCTTTATTATTTTATAAAGATGCATATTTTCTGAGGTGCTCGGCATGAATTTAGAGTACTTGTTAGTCTATGGAGTAATGGTTGGAATCTGGGACATAAGACTGGGGCTAAATTTCTTTGTGCTTCTAACCCCAGAGAGTCTTTAGAAAAATAAAAACAAAAGAGCACAAAGTACTTAAGGTAAGACACTGTTGTATTCATAATATAGAGAAATAACCACCATGCCTCATGGACAGTAGATGCCGTTCTCTACGGGGCTACAAAACTGTGCTAGTAATAATTTTAATTGGATGCTATCTTTGCTGCCTTCAAAAAGTATCATAAAATGGAATTATTACAGGCTACAAGTGCACTTAGAGTGCTGGCCTCTCACAGAGGGAAACAGATAACATTTATCCTTTGGAGGCAACATCAATGGGCTTCTATTTGTTTCGTTTACATGTATCCCCAGCTGCTAGCCATTTGCTTCCTCTTCCCTGCCTCTAAGAGATCAATTTGAATTAGATGCTGCAGAACTGGATGCTAAGTTTTGCTGGCCCTCTGCCTCTGGGGAGGGCACAAGCCCACAGAGGGTCTTCTGTGCCCCTGGCCTGGATGGGGAGCATACCTGCAGAGGATTGGGCGGCGTGAGCGGAGACGGAAGGCCATGTCCTGGAGACTGACTGGGTTTCTGAGCGGGGCTTGAACTCTGCTGGGTTGGAGATGGTTGGTTCTGGTTCTGGGAGTGGGAGAGGGCTTGGTGCTGCTGGGCTTGAGGCGCCTGTTGTAGCTGAGATGGAGGAACTGGCAGCTGCTGGGAGGCTGGTGGTGGCTGCTGGGGTGGGGTGGCCTGGGGCTGTGACTGCTGTGACTGCGAGGTCGCCTGCGGGGCGGGCTGTGGGTGCTGGCTGGGTGGTGGTAGAGGTGGCTGCTGCTGCTGCTGTTGCTGCTGCTGCTGGAGCTGCTGGAGCTGCTGAAGCTGCTGGAGTTGGGAGTTCAAGGATGAGGTAGCTACAAGGAAAGAGTGAACGTGAAGTCAGACAACTCGACAAAACATCTGTCTTGCTCTGTCATGACAGCTTGTCCTGTGCAAGCTGAGAAGTGTCTCCTTGAGACACGGTTTGCCCTCTGCTCCTAAAGCTCTTTGGTTTTTAAGAGTTGTTAGGAAACAGGTGTCCCATATTGAGGTGCTGGCTCCAGTCCTGGATACTCCACTTCCAATCCAACTTCCTGCTAATGTACCTGGGAAGGCAGTGGAAGATGGTTCAAATACTTGGGCCCCTGCCATCCATGTGGGAGACCAGGAAGGAGCTCCTGGCTTTGGCAGGGCCCAGATGTGGCTCCTATGGGCCACTTGGGGAGTGAACCAGTGGATGGAAGATCTGTTTCCCCCTCATTCCCAACCCCTATCTCTCTGCATTTCAAATGAATAAATCGTTTGAAAGAAGGAAAAAAAAGAGTGTGAGATGGTGGAGAAATTTTACAATTTAGCGAGGACCAGGACGTAACAGGTTGGATATGACTTTTGAAGTTAATGTGCTGTAGAAACTAAGAGAAGAATGCGGGTTATTGTTCATTACGTTCTCTTTCCTACTGCTTGGGAAATACACTCATGCTTTCAAGATTTGACTTGGACTTTGGAAGGCCAATCAGTTTAATTCTTTTGGTAAATGCTTGTCTGGGGCTACAAACAGAAAACAAAATTGTGTGTAATTTCCTTTCCATCTACTGCCATGACCATTAATGGTATCATTTTCACTTGCCACTTCAGATCTCCACCAATGTGCTTACATGTCTCAGTTTCACATTTCTACAGTGGTATTATTTTAATTTAAAGATAGTACTTCTTGGTTTTGTAGTGTGAAAAGCCCAAGTCTGCATTTTTGGCCTGCTGATCAAGGGGACAGGACCCAAATGAGAGGGATTATGTAGTGGGTGACTAGATGTAGTGGGTGATTAGATACACAAGTAACTCAAGGGCGGGCAAGGAACTGAGAAAATGAAATCATCTTCCATGATTTTCTTGTTATCAGAAAAGCTAGCATTGGTGGGAGGAGTTATCTTAGCACTGAGTATGCAGAATTTGTTCTTCTAAGCCCAGCCCTCAACAATACCTGCAGTAGGAAGTCAGGTATTTTGACCAAAGAACAGTCCAGAGAAAATTACTGCTAAAAACCACATTCACTTCCT
This sequence comes from Oryctolagus cuniculus, assembly GCF_051225735.1. Taxonomy (NCBI): domain Eukaryota; kingdom Metazoa; phylum Chordata; class Mammalia; order Lagomorpha; family Leporidae; genus Oryctolagus; species Oryctolagus cuniculus. Next base: position 65,889,401 of record NC_142882.1, on the reverse strand, counting down.
TTGCCTGAATCTCAGTCCAGAAGTTTTCTAAGAAATCCATCAATGAATGTAAAGTTCAGTGTTGAACCACTATGCATTGGCTACAGTATTTTTTTTTTTTGCTTTTCTCTTATTTAGAACTAGTCAAGATTTCCAAAGGTAATAACTCTTGTTAGCAACATTAAATTCTGCCTTTGAAAATATTCATTTAAAATATCTATTAGTTCTGTAATGCGATTTGTGATACACCTGCCATCACACAACAAATGCATTTTTGAAAAAAAATACATGGTCCTTGACCATTGAGGGAAGAATTTTCTTTGTAAGAAAATCAGCTAGTGACTGTTTTTTTTTTTTAAATCAATTTGAGAATCACTTTGTAAAAGTTATATGCCAGTTAATATGTAGGATTTAAAAATGAGATACTGTCCTGTCTTAAAAGGAGCTTATATTCTATTTGGGGAAATAAGATGAACTCATAAGAAACAATTAGGTTTGTAGGTACCTGTTTCAGAATCATGTTAACAGTGGGTGCTTGACACATTTGTCAGTTGACTAAGTGGCCAACACTGTAAAACTGACCCAGAGGGCGAGGAGAATTGGGAGGGGATCCTCTGTGGGTTAGAGAGGCGCAGGCAGCATTCATGATGGGTGTGAGGTGCAAGTAAATGCAGGAAGAGAGGGTTTTCCAGGTTGGGGAAACACCCAGATGACAACGTGGCCTTTCTGAATGGAGGTGTGGAGAATGGACTGCTGGAGCCGAGGGTCTAGGAAGTGAATTTAAGCTAGCAAAGGTGGAGAGCCTGTTTGGTAAAGAGGGGTAGTAAAATGGATCCTCCCCAGGAACCTTTGGTGTCAGTTACATTTGAAACATACAAACCTATATAAAGGGACTTGAAACAGTTCTTAGAAAAATGGAATTTCAAAACAAAACAAAACGGGACAGGGCCAGCACTGTGGCATAGTGGGTAAAACAGCTGCATGCAGTGCTGGCATCCCATATGAGTGCCAGCTCAAGTCCTGGCTGCTCTACTTCTGATCAAGTTCTCTGCTATGGCCTGGGAAAGTAGTGGAGGATGGCCCAAGTCCCTGGGCCTCTGCACTTGCATGGAAGACCTGGAAGAAGCTTCTGGCTTCGGATCTGTGCAGCTCTGGCCGTTGTGGCTATCTGGTGAGTGAACCAGTGGATTGAAGAGCTCTTTCTCTCTGTCTCTGCCTTTGCCTTTGCCTATCTATAATTCTGCCTTTCAAATAATTTTTCTTTAAAAAAATGGGGCTGGCGCTGTGGCATTGAGGGTTAAAGCCCTAGCCTGCAGCCTTGGCATCCCATGTAGGTGCCAATTTTAGTCTTGGCTGCTCCACTTCTGATCCAGCTCCCTATTAATGCTCCTGGGGAAGCAGTGGAGGATGGTCAAAGTCCCAAATCCTTGGACCCCTATACCCACGTGGGAGAGCCGGACAAAGCTTCTGGCTCTGGATTGTCTTAGCTTGGCTCTGGCTGTTGAGGCCATTTGGAGAGTGAACCAGTGGATGGAGGACCTGTCGCTCGCTCTCTCTACCTCTTTCTCTAAATCTGTCTTTCAAATAAATAAAATAAATCTTAAAAAAAAAGGAAAAATGGAATTAATGTAAATTTATATTTAGGTGCAAAAAATTTTGAAATCCATGCATTTTTAATAATATGCATTTTTCATGAACTTTTTGAAGATCCCATGTATTAGTGGGCCCATTCCCAGGGCCACCAGTGCCAATTCGGGATTGCAGGTACCATGCTGGGCTTCCATGATAGGCCATTTAGGATAGCAAATCTTCACCAGGCTATCAGATTCCTCTAGGTCAGTTCAAACTGTCTAGTGTGTGTCCTGCACAAATTGCATGGTGCTCTGGGTGTGTAACATGACTCTACAGGAAGATGTGGTGTGTGTGAATGGGGGCGAGTGAGGACCCAGTCATCATCCCCTGTATCAGAGCTTTAAAAGAAAGGCCTAGATTACCAAAGAAAGGCCTAGATTTTCTCCCTCCCTCCTTTTGTTCAAAATCATGTTTTATTGGCAATCTGGGAGCCCATGTTAATTCTGAGTCCCTAAGATCTTCTGCAATCTGGAAGTTGGGGGAGGTGAGGCCTGATCTCTCCTTTTGGTGGAGTCACAGACTTTGGGAACCTGATTGCTTCTGGCCTCCTGCCTGATTCAAATCAAGCCTGTCCTGATTTCTTTCGGATGGGGACACATATGCCAGTGCTTATTTTCATGGTTGACTTAAATACCATACTGTTTCGTTTTGGTTAGAAAAGCATTTATCTAAATCAGCACTCAGAAACAGGAAAGACTAGGGAATATTGGCAGGTAGATATTGGCAGACGGGTAGGTGCAGCGGACCCTAACCTACTAATGAGACACGGCCCCAAATGTGTCTTTGTTTCTTTACATTGGTGAGTTCACATTGCTTGGATGTTTCTTTCCCATAATAGCAGCTTGACAGAAAAGGCATAAACCTAAGCAAAACCACATCTAGGTAAATAAACTAATTTGGGATCTGCAAGCAAAGAATCATGGAAAACAAAATATGTCCAAGTATGGATGGGATGAAAAGCCATGCATGAGGGTGTGTATAGGAACCTGACTTGGATCTAAACACAGCCAAAGCCACCTACACAACAATAGAGAAACGAAAAATTTTTAAATGTGAAAATATGGTGGCTCTAAGTGGCTCATTGTATAAAGGATAGAGAAGCAGAGACTCAGAAGAATAAAGGAAATGAGATAAAGTTAGGAAGGTTCAAGGACATCTTTGAACTACAAAGAATGTTTGTGGATAAAATGATGCTTGTTGGGGTAAAACTCTGACCTTAGGCTTGGAAGATTAAAGATTTTACTTCCTTCTCTGATATTTATGTCCTTTTATGACTGTTTCCTCTACATTACTGTATACTACACAGGCCAATGTCAAATGTAAAATCTAACTCCAGTGACAGCAGCTATGAAACAGGGATGCACAGACATGATTTCAAAGAGTTAAAATCATACAGCTTTGAAAAAGAAACACAAAACAAAATTCCATCAAATTTGGAATTTGTGGCAAACTTCCCAATAACTAATTTCACATAACAAAGCCACGAAGAATCCTGCATTCTTTCTCCATTTCTTAATTTCTCTATTTGTTCATTTTTTACATATCAACAATGAATTAGAGACAGTTTCTCATTTTGACCCATATAACATCACACCTTCAGAAGAATCACAAGTCTATCAATGGAGTTTACATAAGATTAAATCCCAAGGCAGGGAGTGGATAGTCAGAAGCATCGTGTGTGTGTGTGTGTGTGTGTGTATTCATTTGAAAAGCAGTCTACGGAAGATGCTAGAGAAATAGCAATGTGTTCTGTACTTAGCAAGGTACAAAAAGAATAGTGGTCCTTCAGTGCTGAAAGAGGTGTGATGGTTAGCTATACCTTTGCCTAGTTTATGCCAAAGCATAATGTCTTACTACTATCATCACTAGTTGAGATCTCCACTTCTGCATTTTCTTGGGCTTTTTGGATTCAGATGAATGTGGGCATGGGTGGCAAAGTGGTGGGCTGGGTTTGACAGTCTGCTGGGGAGGAGTAAAGCTATTATTCACTGCTGATGTTTCCACATACCTGGGCATGCCCGGGAACTAGAGCGACCTCATAGAGATATGAAGGGAGAGGACTCAAACCAAGGAGGAAGAAAGTAGGAGGGGTTCATCACTGCAAGTGACCAGGAATTGTGTCGAAAGCATGGTGGTCATTGTTTTCCAGTCCCACCCTTAGCCCAGTCCCCTGGTACAAGCCTGGTTCTGGGGAGAGAAAGAGCACCAAGTGAAAACAGAAAGAGAAAAGCCTTGCAACTCTGATGCCAAACACAAGGCACTGAAGGCCACGGAGTGTACGAGTCCATTTGTTTGTAATATCCAGGATGAGTACATGCACAGGGCTAGAAAGCAGAGGTCTGAGGGAAGGGGCAAATGAGGAGCAGTTGCTGAGGGACACACAGTTTCCATGTGGACTGATGACACTAGACAGTACTACTACACAGTGGTCTTGTTGGACGACACCAGGAATGTACTTAATGCCACTGGCTTGTGCACTTTAAAAAGGTTAACAAAGGAAATTCTTACATTATGAGTATCTTATATGTAGCTTTGTGTGTGTATGTATATATGCATATATACATGTGCACGTATGTGTGTGTATCTTCCTCTACATTCATACACTGTGGACTAAACCACACTATCTTCAGAAGCCTGGAGTGAAGAATGAATTCCTGATCTACTCTGCATGGCTTTGTGCTTCTGAGCGGCCAGGGTGGCCCCCAGCAGGGGCTCTGCTGGCAAAGCCGTGGTGATCTTTGGGAAGAATCATGGAACAGGGATGAACGTGCTGTGCCCACTGGAAAGCACAAGTTTAGCAGGGAAGGGCAGCAGGCTTACCCTCAGGTAGACAGTGGACTTGCTCCTAACTGCACTCAAGACACTCTTGGGGCTTCTGGGTGAATTCTGGGAAGACTTGGAAGCTGAGCAGTGTGCACAGGCACAGAACAGTCCTGGCTATTTAGGGGAAAAGTAAGACAGGGCCTCGTCGTTTGGAAAGGACCCTCACTGAATATGGAGAATTAGCTGTTCCAGACGATGATATCACTGGCAGGTGCCATGCACAGAGCTTGGGCTTCCAAAGATTAAGTGACCTTCCCAAGTCCACACAGCCAGTGAGAGATCAGGGTGACTCCCCAGCTTCCCTCCTAAGGGCAGACTATAATCCCCTAAGTGTTTATGTGAGACACCTGCTTTCTGGGAGAGATGCCCTCAATGGCTGCGCTCTTGAGAACAACTCAAGTACCCGGTCGCAGAGCCTGCACTCAGGGTGTCTGCTCAGTGATGCACTGCTCAGCTCTGGGGAAACTCTGCAGCTGTATCTGCCCTGCTATAGGCAAGTTCCTTTTTTAAAGGTTTGCTGATACAAAATGTACATTTGCATTATGGGCATGAAGATGTTAACTTGAGTATGAACCTTGAGTCCCTGTGAGGAACAGAGACTTGAGGGGTGCAGGGAGGCGTATTGAGAGCTATGAAGAGAGCACAGATGTGGAAGGGCCAGGGCGTACTTTATTCAAACCACAAGGTGTCTTGCAGCCTTAGACATAGGGTGCAGTAGCACTGTGCTCAGTTGGTGCCATTTTATAGAAAGTGATGAGGCCCTTATGTCAGCCATGGGCATCTGTGATACACTACATCTGCGGGATTGTCAGGGGCGCAGCTAAGAGTTCTCCAGCGGGATTTGTCCTCTGTTGCAGGCAGCACCTCCCAGATCAACCAGGATCTTAAAAATCAGTGGGCCCATGTGCCACCAGAAAGGAAAGCTTTGGTTTCTAAGACAGCCTTTGCCTTCCTAACTCACTTTCATTGTGCAGTAAAATTTGTAGGAGAAAAAAAGATGGCACCTGGGACAATCCAACAGAAGGAATTTGAGTTAGCAAACAAGACATCCACACATGTCCCCTAAGTAACAGTTTCTAAGGTAGCTGATCAAAGATGCAAACCAGGAACCCTTTCTGGTACTGTCATTAAGGGCATCCTTATCCTGCCCCGATGGACAAAAAGTTTTGCAAAATACATGGAAAAAAAGTAAATAGTCAAGGACTGGGGATTTTGAAAAAGTATGGAAGGTGAAACTGACTGGAAAATCTGCCTTTATTCTTGGCAACAATGTCAGAAACAAGCAAAATTAACTGCCTCAAAGATCATGATGTGTTATGATGCATCTGGTGTTATCAGTGCCAGATATACTGCCACACATGTACTTAATCGGTCTTTTTTGCTTCTTTTGCATTTAAGGCAGAGACCTAAGTATCTCTTAAGATGTCAGGGGAAAACAAAGAGTAAAATCTTCCAATGAAAACATCTCTACAAACGTCCGTGGATTTCCCAAAGAGCCACCCGCTTTCCTTCTCTGTTCACTGTTTTCACCAACTCAGGCAGTCTACTTCCAACTGTGGATGGGAATTAGCTGGTGAGCTAGGGAGGAAGTGAATTTCAAAGAGTAGTGCTAAATCTGCATTCTAAAGAATTACTCCAAGGGTGCCTATATAGAAGCAAACTCACTAGTTTTAGAAAAGAAAACAGACAACTAGAACCTCTCAGTATTCTGCAGCATCCACTTTTGGAAAGTAGGGCAATTCGCCCACCACCATTACCTTTGTTGGCATTTTAGAGAGCACTCTGGTGGTATTTTCACAAGGGTTCACTCCGAGACATAACATTAGCTTTTAGAGGTCTCATCAAATAGGAAAGATAATAAAGAAAAAATGAGTTCCCCAAAATGCAGAGGGAAGCAGTTGTGGCAGGGCTATCCCAAGGGGATCCATACGTGCCCATCTGCATCAGAGAGGCTGGCATTTAACGTGGCAAGGCCCGCTTGAATTCCCAGGAGGGTTTGCTGAGCTCTTCTCATGGAGAAACCTCAACATCTCTACCTGCAGAATGTCCCATCCTAGCCCTATAATCCCAGAAACATAATGAAAATGTTCTTCAAAGAAAATGAAAAAAATGGTGGGGTAGATTAGGATCATGTGGATAAAGTGCCCCAAAGTGCTTCTCCACTCACAGACTCTAAAGAGAAAAGCCTGGCCATGGTCTCTCCCCAAGTGCTGAGCTATGCTTCACGTTTTCCAAGTCCCTAGGGAGTCCTTCCACATTTCCACTGAGTGCCAACTGAGATGAGAGGAAAAAGACTCCACAACCCTCTTACAGTATTGTAGAACACCCAAAACAAACATCTTCTCACATACTAAAATATTTGAGAGAACATTAAAAGGCATCTAGAAAGAAATCAAATGCGTATCATGCTTTTTATTAGCAAAATGATATACCTAGATTAGAGGAGCTGTGCCTCCAAAGTTCCAGTGGAATATGATGTCCTACCAAAAATTTTATTCCTAGTTCAACTTATCTGGCAATAACAAGGGCAGAGGAAGGTCCATTTGGAACTTACAAAGAGTTAGACTCCTTTTCTTATATACTTTGTCCTATAAAGTTTTTTTCTTTTTTTTAAGCAAAAAACATAGTTGCAAATTAAGAAGGAAGTTGCTTTAAAACTAGGAAACAGTGGGTGTTACCCAAGATAGCAATACCAGGGAATCCCAATATGACAGCTGTCAGGCAGTTCTAGATAGCAAGTACAGATTGGAGTACAAAGGCAGATGACTCTAGGTAAAATATCTGCAAAAGGAAATTTACACAAAAATGATAAAAATACTTGAAATTTTGGAAGAAGTTGAGAATATGAATAAAGAAGCTAGAAACTACTAGAAATATAAATTGGGAAGATCACAATCCAGATATAAAGTAGATGTTTCAAATTAGAACAAGAAGCAAATGAACATCAAGAAGAAAAATTGGATTAATGCAATGCAACAGGAAAAGAAATTAAAAGATGGTAAGCACTTCCTAAAGAATGTGTACATTTATTCTTCTCATAAAGTATGAGTAACAAGAAATTTCAGGCAAAATAAATGCAAGAAAAAATATATGGCTTTATAAGATACAATAAAACAATGTGACCCAATTATGTAATAAAATTTGGTATGGTTTTGAGCACTTGGTGAAGTTCCAAAATTTCATTGGAAATTTTCTTTGAGTGGTGCTAGATCCAGGATAAGAACATTTCTGATCAAGGCCTGTTTCTTGGCTCTGCAGGATGTAATAAGGTAGCTTTATGAAAGTTAAGAGTGTTTGTAGGCCTTCAGTGCTTAGAAGAACCTAGAAACAAAGTATGAAATGAGAACACAAAAGCTATCATCCTTGACCATGGAGAAGTAGAAGTCTGGTGGGAAGAACTGAGGAACAGTGCGCTAAATGGAGAACTCAAAGATGCCTCCATAGTTGACTTAAAGGGACTTAAATTTGCTATTTAAAGTTATGAAGTTGACTAAATAGTGCCATATTTCCACTAGGAAGAGAAAGTAGAAGGTGCTATAAGTGAGATAAACCCTCATGCATCACAGCAGGAAATGAAAAGATGATATATAAAGTTAGTGTATCAAGAGTAGAGATAAATTAGAAGTATTTAGAAATATGAAGGTAAATCTGTAAGTTCCCAAAGTCAGAAATGGTTAAATGTGATTGTTCTGGGGCAGTAATGTTGATAATGGAGAGGAGTGTAGCTGAGAACTCAGAGTGTCTTCATAAGTTATCTGTATTGAATTGATTTTTAACCACATACATGTATTACTTTGATAAAAAATTTAAAGAAAAATCTGCTTCAAAATCTTGGCTACATCTTGTATGGCAACAGCTTATTCTTCTATGCCAGACACTATTCTACACACTTGAGATTAATTTTTTCCTTAGCTTCTCTTAACCTTAAAAAGTATGTCTTCTAAATTGGATTCCCTGAGCCAAGGATTTGGGTGCAAATGATGTATTAAGAAAGGCTTTATAGTTTTCATGTAGGGATCTTTTACCTCTTTGGTTAGATTTATTCCTAGGTGTATTTTTTTGGGGGGGCTATTGAAACTGGGACTGCTTTCTTGATTTCTCTTCAGATAATTTCCTATTAATGTTATAGAAATCCTATTGATTTATGACATATTTTTTGTATCCTGAAATTTTGTGGAATTTGTTTATTCTAATTGTTTTGGGGTGGAGGCTTTTTTGAGGTTTTCTTTATATACTATCATGTCATCTGAAAACAGTGACAACTTCCTTCTTTCCAATTTTTTAAAAATTTTATTTAAGTTATACAACTTTTATGTATTTCATATATACAGATTTAGGAACACAGTGACACTTATCCCCCTACTCTCCTCCCACCCATGCTCCAAACCTTCCTCTTCCTTCCTCTCAAATTCCCATTCTTATCAGTTTACTTAACAATCGTATAGTCAACCCTACACTTAGTAAAAGAGTTCAACAAGTAGTATGAAGAAAAAACAACAACAACAAAACACTGTTCATCAATGGAAGAGACGAGGGCTATAAAAAAAACATTGAATCTCCAAATGTCTATTTCACTCCAATACATTACATTTCAGGTACTCTATTAGTTACCTCAGATCAGGGAAAATATGATACCTGTCTTTTTGGGACTGGCTTATTTCCCTAAGTATGATGGTTTCTAGTTGCATCTATCTATTTGCAAAAGACAGGATTTCATTTTTTTAAAGCATATTTTTTATAGTATTACTCTATAGTGTATATATACCATAATTTTTTAATCCAATCAACAGTTGATGGACATCTGCGTTGAATCCATATCTTAGCTATTGTGAATTGAGCTGCAATAAACGTGGTGGGTACAGATAACTCTTTCATATGCTGATTTCTTTTGGTTTGAGTAAATTCCCAGGAGTTGGATGACTGGATCATTTAGTAGGTCTACATTCAGATTTCTGAGATATTTCCATACTGTCTTCCACAGTGGCTGCACCAGTTTATGTTCTCACTAACAGTGGACCAGGATACCTTCCCCCCCACATCCTAGCCAGCATTGGTTGTTTGTTGATTTCTGTATGAGAGCCATTCTAACTGGTGTGAGGTGAAACATCACTGTGGTTTTGATTTGCATTTCCCTGATGGCTAGTGATCATGAACATTTTCTTTCTTTCTTTTTTTTTTTTTTGACAGGCAGAGTGGACAGTGAGAGAGAGAGAGACAGAGAGAAAGGTCTTCCTTTGCTGTTGGTTCACCCTCCAATGGCTGCCGCGGCCAGCGCGCTGCGGCCGGTGCACCGCGCTGATCCGATGGCAGGAGCCAGGAGCCAGGTGCTTTTCCTGGTCTCCCATGGGGTGCAGGGCCCAAGCACCTGGGCCATCCTCCACTGCACTCCCTGGCCACAGCAGAGAGCTGGCCTGGAAGAGGGGCAACTGGGACAGAATCCGGCGCCCCACCGGGACTAGAACCCGGTGTGCCGGCGCTGCTAGGCGGAGGATTAGCCTAGTGAGCCATGAACATTTTCTTAAGTGTCTGTTGACCATTTGAATGCCTTCTCTTGAAAAATCCCTGTCCAAGTCTTTGCCCATTTCTTAACTGCATTGCTTGTTTAGTCCTTGTTGAATTTCTTGATCTTTATAGATCCTGGGCATCAATCCTTTATCAGTTGCATAGTTTGCAAATATTTTCTCTCATTCTGTCAGTTGCCTCTTCACTTTGCTGAGTGTTTCTTTTGCAACACAGAAGCTTCTCAGCTTAATGTAATCCCATTTGTCAATTTTGGCTTTGATTGCCTGTGCTTCTGTGGTCTTTTCCAAGAAGTCTTTGCCAATGTCTTGCAGAGTTTGCCCAATGTTCTCTAGTACTTTAAGGGTATTAGGTCATAGATTTATGACTTTTATCCATTTTGAGTGGATTTTTGTGTAAGGTGTGGTCTGTTTAGGTCTTCCACATCTTCATGACTCAATTTTAGTAGATTGTTTTGTCCAGGAATCTCTCCATTTCTTCTAGGTTTCCCAATTTGTTGGCCTACATCTCTTTGTAGTAATTCGTGATGATTCTTTTTATTTCTGTGCTACTTGTTATACTTCCTTTTTCATCTCTGATTTTATTGATTTGGGTCTTTTTCCTCTTTTTTGTTTTGTTAGTTGGGCCAATGGTGTATCAATTTTATTTATTTTTTTTTTGAAAAACCAGCTCTTTATTTCACTGATGTTTTGTAATTTTTTTGTTTCAATTTTGTTTAATGATTTCTTTCTTCCAACTAACTTTGTTTTTGTTGTTATTGTTTTTCTAGGTCCTTGAGATGCATTGATAGCTAATTATTTGGTACCTTTCCAATCTCTGCATGTAGGCACTGATTTCTATAAACTTCTCTCTTAACTCTGCTTTTGCTGTATCCCATAAGTTTTGATATTACGTATTATCATCTTCATTTGTTTCCAGAAAGGTTTTGATTTCTCTTTTTCCTATGATCCACTGTTCATTCAGGAACATGTTGTTCAGTCTCTGTGTGTTTGCAAATGATCTAGAGATGCTTGAGTTGTTGACTTCCAGCTTCATTCCTTTGTGGTCTGAGAAGATGCATGGCATGATTTCAATTGTTTTGAATTTGCTGAGACTTGCTTTATGGCCTAGCATGTTGTCTATCCTAGAGAAAGTTCCATGCACTGATGAAAAGAATGTGTATTCTGCAGATGTGGGGTGAAAAGTTCTGTAGATATCAGTTAGGCCCATTTGGTCTATATTGTTGATTAGCTCTGTTGTTTGTTGATTTTCTTTCTAGTTGATGTCTCCATTAATGAAAGTAGTGTGTTGAAGTCCCTTGTTACTACTGTATTAGAGTCTATATCTCTCTTTATAACCATTAACATTTCTTTCAAATAGCAAGGCATCTGTAATTATGTATACATTTATTATAGTCATATCCATATCTTCCTGTAGAATTGATCCCTTTATCATTACATAGTGCCTTTGTCTCTTTTAACAGTTTTTATGTTAAAGTCTATTTTGTCTGATATTAGGATGGTGACACCTGCCCATTTTTGCTTTTCATTAACATGAGATATCTTTTTCCCCTCCTTTCACTTTGAGTCTGCATGTATCTTTCTTGGTGAGATGTGTTTATTATAGGCAGTACTTAGATGGATGTTGTTTTTTAATCCGTTCTGCCAGTCTGTATCTTTTAACTAGAGAGTTGAGGATATTTACATTCAAGATAACTATTGATAAGTGACAACTTTTTTTTTTTTTTTTGACAGGCAGAGTGGATAGTGAGAGAGACAGACAGAGAGAAAGGTCTTCCTTTGCTGTTGGTTCACCCTCCAATGGCCGCCACTGCCGGTGCACTGTGGCCGGCGCACTGCGCTGATCCGATGGCGATGGCAGGAGCCAGGTGCTTCTCCTGGTCTCCCATGGGGTGCAGGGCCCAAGGACTTGGGCCATCCTCCACTGCACTCCCTGGCCACAGCAGAGAGCTGGCCTGGAAGAGGGGCAACTGGGACAGAATCTGGCGCCCCGACCGGCACTAGAACCCGGTATGCTGGCGCCGCAAGGCGGAGGATTAGCCTAGTGAGCCGTGGCGCCGGCCGATAAGTGACAACTTTGCCCTGTCATTTTCCCATAAATATTCCTATTTTTGTTTTGATTTCTTTGATTTCTTTTGTACTTTTACTGCAGGATTCTCTGCATTCATATTCTTACATAATGATGGTTCTCTTTTGTGTGTATGTGTGTAGCACATCCTTAAGCACCTTTTGTAAAGCTGGACAAGTGGTGACAAATTCTTTCAATTTTTGTTTGTTGTAAAAGATCATTATTTCACCTGCATTCATAAATAAGAGTTTTGCAGGGTACAGTATTCTGGGTTGACAGCTTTTTCTTTAAGACTTGGAATATATCTCACCATTCTGTCCTAGCCTGTAAGGTTTCTGATGAGAAGTCAGCTATGAGTCTAATTGGAGATCCTCCTAAAGTAATCTGGAGTTCTTTCAAGCTCATTTTAGCATCTTTATGTTTTACTGTGGAAAGCTCAACTGCAATGTGTCATGGTGAAGATCTTTTCTGGTTATGTCTGTTAGGAGTTCCATGTGCTTCCTCTGCTTGGGCATTCCTTTCTTTTTTCCAAATTTGGGATTTCTTGATAAGTATTTCACTTTCACTAAATAGGCCTTTTGGCCCATTCTCTCTTTCCACATCTTCAGGAACACCTAATACCTATATGTTGGGTCATTTCATAGTATCCCATAAATCTCCAACATTGTTTTTGAGTTTTCTATTTTCTTCTTGTTTTTTTTTTTTTTTTTTGAGGGTGGTGGTTCTGACTGATTTCCAAAGATTTGTCTTCTAGTTCAGATATTCTTTCTTCTCTCTTTCCAGGTCTGATGTTAAGGCTTTATACCACATTTTGTATTTGATATATTGAATTCTTCATTTTAAATATTTCATTTTGGTTTCTTTTTAAAATCCCAATTTCATGGGAAAAATTATCATTCTTGTCAGGTATGGTTTTCTTTAGTTTGTGGATTTGCTTCTGATTGCTTTTGAGTAATCCCATGATTAATTTTTGAATTCAATTTCTGTCATTTCCTCAATCTCTTCATCTTTACATTCTAATATTGAAATGTTGTGTTCCTTTGGTGGGGGTCATGGTGTCTTCTTTAGTATTATTTCTTGAATTTTTGCATTTGTTTTTAAGCATTTTTGGAGTTTTTTGATTTTCTCCCTCTCTGATTGCATTTATCTTTGAGCTATGCCTTGTGGCTTAAGGGAATATCTGTACTTTGAGTGAATACCAAGAGGTGTGTGGTGGGTGTGGCCAGGGAGTTCTGGTCAGTGTTTGGGGGTGGGTGGGTGAGTATCCAGGTTAACACCCAAGTTGGTTGTTAGCCCCCAGTGTGTTCTGTGCCACCATATGAATCACACAAATGATTTGCACAGTCTTCACTGTTCCTGCTGCAGTGACTTGCTGCAGGTAACAAAGGAGCTCCAAGAGTGTGGAGCTGCACCCAGTGATTTCACCATAGACCCTGCTATACCCTGCACCCTCTCATGTAACTACTGGGTCCCCGTGGTCTCAGCACACAAGGCTCCCACAGGCTCTGGGTGCATAGGTTTTCTACCCTGCCAGGCTGTCCAGTCAATAGAGAGGCAGATGTTCCCCTGAGACATCTCTGCCTACGTGTCTTGCTCTTGGGAGGCTGCAGGTGCCTCATCATCCTACTTGGTTGCCTCACCACTTCCCAGCCAGGCTCAAAGTCAGTGGGGACTGGATTGTTCCCTCCGCTAGAATCACTGGATCACATGCATACACAAGAGTCAGTGGCCAAATATTGCTGTCTCTCTAACAGCACTGCCAATACTACTGAGAAGATGGCATCCTTTCTCAGCTAGATGCTGTGTGCGCACACAAAGTCTTCTGCAGCTCCCACCCTAACCCAAAATGGTACCCCCCTTTCTCAGGCAGCAGGAACTGTTGAGGGGAAGTTGGGGTGAGATACATGTGCCCCCTCTATTTCCACTGGCTTCGCAGGCAACCACTAGCAACCACTAGTTCCAGAGCTCCAGTCGAGACTCATGCAGTGGTCTCCCTCAGGCTACATCACCGTGGGTTGCTGCAGTCTGGTCTCACCTCTATCTCCAAGCTGCCTCCACTCTGGCTCCCGGCTGCTGTAGTAGTGCTCGTGATTGTGTTTGTGCTGCACATCTGTACCTTCCACACAGGCCCACAGCCTTCCTCTTCCTCTCGTAGGATTTCCAGTGTGGTTGTCTCCCCAGTTCTCCTGTGAGAGTGCACCTTCTACATTTTTTCTTACTGTTCATCCTTAGCCTAGGACAGTGTGTTGTTCCCTTACGTGCCATCTTGGAATCTCTAGGTACGTTCTCCCTTTTTCCCCAATTTGGATACACTTTCTCTCTCTTGCTTGATTACTGTGGCTTCTATGTTGAGTAAAAATGGGCATCCTAGTATTGGTGAAGATCTCAGAGAAAGCCTTCAACTTTTCCCCATTCAATATGATGTCAACTTTGATCTTGTTTTATATAGCCCTTATTGTGTTGAGGTATATTTTTTCAATACCAAATTTGGTCAGCTTTTATAAAGAAGTGGTGTTGAATTTATCAAATTCTTTTTTTTTTTTTTTTGGTGTGTATTGAGATAATCACATGGTTTTTCTCTTTTTTTTTTCTGTTGATGTGGGTATCATATTTATTGATTGGCATACCTTGAACCATCTTTGTATCCCTGGGGTGAATTCCATTTGAGTGTGTAAATACTTTTTTCAAGTTAATATTTTACTTATCTTTTAAGATAACATTTTAAATTTACATCACAGTCAAGGCTTAATACTCCACCAAATAAAGAGTTTAACAAATAAAAAGACCACAGTTCAGCAGGACTATAGGCAAGGACTATAAACAACAATCAAACAAAAAGATATTCAACTTCATGCATATAAAATAAATTTTAAAAGTCACAGATCATTAAAACTATAATAGTGTATACTTCTTCATAATTTGGTTGGCAAAGATTTAAAACAAAGCTTGACAAAACACTGTGTTTGCAATAAAAGTGATAAAAACAGGCAAATGGCCAACAAGTTTATGATTAAAATAAGTGCTCAGCATCAGTATCATCAAGGAAATGCAAATTAAAACCACAGTGAGACATAACCTCACTGCAGTTAGAATGCCTATAGTAGAAACAAAAGACACACTATAATAAGAACTTGCAAGAATGTAGGGAAAACAGATTGCTTATACACTGTTGATGGAAATGTTAATTAGTATAGCCATTATGATAAACAGTATAAGAGGTTCTTCAAAAAATCAAGAATAGAACTCCCATTTGACACAGATATACTATTATTGGGTATACATCCAAAGGAAATAAACAGTTTGTCAAGGAGACATCCGCACTGCCATACTTACTGTAGCACTATTCACAATAACCAAGAAATGGAATCAACCCAAGTTCCATCAGCTGATAAATGGATAAAGAAAATGTAGGATAAATAAACACTAGAATATTATCCAGCCATACTAAGGATGAAATGATTTCTTCAGTGACATCAGTGGGATCGGAGGTATTATGTTAAGTGAAACAGACCAGGCACAGAAAAATAAATACCACGTGATCTCATTCATATGTGGAACCTAAAGACATTGATCCATAGAAAGCTGAGAGCAGAACAGTAGTTACCAGAGGCTGGAGACAGTAGGAGGAACGGAGGGATGGGGAATGGTTATTTAGCAGGTACTAAGGTGTAGTTAGACAGACTTAGACAGACATAAGAAGTCCTGGTGCTCTATTGCATAGAAGGGTGCCTATAGATAATAATGTAAATTTCATTATTTATAACATTTTAAAAAAACTGGCCAAAAGGATATTCAACGTTTTTATCACAAAGTTGATAAATATTTGGGACTGTTGCTGTGGTACAGTGAATTAAGCTGCTGTCTGCAGTAGCTGGCATCCCATATGGGTGCCTGTTTGAGACCTGGCTGCTCCACTTCCAATCCAACTCCCTGCTAATGCACCTGGGAAAGCAGCAGCAGATGACCCAAGTCTCTAGGCCCCTGCAACCTATGTGGGAAACCCAGATGAGGCTCCTGGCTCCTAGTTTTAGCCTGGCTCATCAATGGTCATTGTGGCCATTTAGGGTGTGAACCCTCCCCCACCCCGCATCTCTAACTCTACCTTTCAAATAAATAAATCTTAAAAATGAAATGATAAATATTTGAGGAAACAGATATACTGATTTGAAAGTATGTTCCAAGCCCAAGAGCCAAATAACTTCCCAAGAACCAAAGTACAGTATTTTGAAACTAAAACTACTATCAGATGTGATTATACTATGTAACAGGTCACATTAAAGTACTCATAAGAAAATGGAACTTGCCTTCAGTGATACAAGATAGGAATTTCCACAGAGCTAACCTATAAGGGGCTAATCAAAGCACAGTCATATATCACATCCCCTTGACAACTTTCTCTCTGTATATACATGTACAAGGAGATTTTATTTGTATATACATATAAACAAGTATTTCTTATATATTTATAATATACATATTTATAATCTATGCATATCCAGTCTTCAAAAAGTTCATGAAAATGTATGTTACAAAGAAACTGCCCATCTGTTCCAAAAGTCTTTTTGCAACAAATTTTTTATTCTACTTTCCATGAACTTTTGGAAGCACCTTGTATCATATAGTACACTGAGCTGCATGGAAGAGTCTATCAGATGGAGGTTAGACATTACTGGAAGTACAAGCACCACAGAGACCAATTCTGGGCTTGGATGGTAGTCGGAGGCTACTGTGTGTCGGGGCTGGTGGCAGGTACATACATGCTGTTGTGGAGATACATGGGACCATTGTATTTTTGAATAATTGACATGCATATTTCTTTATTTGTACTCATCTGTAACCCTTCTGACAAGATAAGGATTTCCATGAAATTGTCTTTTACAAGTAGAAAAGATGTTGGCCAAAGGACAATCTTATTTGGTCCCCTTGACAACTACATTTCTCTTTGCAAATTAAAACAGACATTCTGGCTTTACAATCTGTCATCTTTGGTTTGTGTCAGCATTTTGAAATTCTGGTATCTTCTAGGACACTAATTAGATTGAATTTCTTTAGCTCCCTGGACTGAGGTCTAGACCCTGGATTTAGGATCAAATTCACCTTTAGCTCTATTGATGACACTAACTGTAGCATGAACTTTCTTTTGAAAAGTTAACAATAGACATTCTTGATAGTCCAAGAAATGTCCCCAAAGACAATTCCATAATATGCTAGTACCCACATATATTCCACAAAAAAGTGTTCCATGGCCAAAAAATTGGCAAGATATTATATACCATATCCACTATTTGGAAATTCATAGTGAGCATTAGAATGCTAATCATTAGAATTTCAGCATTAAAGAAACCTAAATAACACTTTTCATACATGAGCAAATTCACTTGGCATTTTTTGACACAAACTCATGCATATGTATGAAACTAATTTTGTGAGGAGGCCACTTAAAATAACCTGAAGATGTTTCTGCTGTTGTAGTCAACAGAATTTTATAAATGAAGAAATTGTATACTTATATGTAGATATATATTATATTTATTATTAAATATGTGATTTATAGTTTTTATGTCAGGGTCTCTTGAGGAAGTGATGAGCTCTTTTGAATATAAAATAGGCTAATGAAATTCTTAACTTTATCCCTAAGAATAAGGCTTGCATGAATTAATATGATCATAAAACGTGTCCAGTATGGTGAAACCAGCTAATTCACAATGAAGAGAATCTTTGAGTATAATCAGCATCTTTAATTGATAAAAGACATAAACATGTTAAGGAGGTATGTGCATACCCATATTTTAGTAAAGACAATTTTCTTGAAGGCAAAATATTTCAGATAGTGGGTCAAGGTAGGGGAAGAAAATAAAGAACTTTAGAGGGTGCCAGGGCAGGAAACTGGAGCAGGAGTTTCTATGACCAGCTCAGACAACCTGCACCTTGCTGGACTCTTAACAGGCATCACTGCTGTGGCTTTTTAGCTGTCAGAAACCTAGTATGGGTAGCCAGCTCCTCAAATAAGTTATCTAATAGCATGACTAAAGGAAGAAAATGCAATTCTATCAATACTAAGCTCTTAAATAATATCTTCCTCAAGTAAAGTATTTAAATACCCCCCTCCTGCCTTTTTCCACCCAATAATCAAATCTTCTTCAGGTGTTAATACAATGTGAAGTTAGAGTTCCTGGATTTGAATTTGTATTTGCATTGGATTCTAGTGGACAGAGTCTGTGTTCCTTGATTCCACTTGATTGATGTTTACATAATTGTCAGGGAATCTGTTGATTCTTGACTTGAAGTCCCTTTGCTCAGCAGATAAGATCGAATTCATCCATCAGAAAATCCCAGCCCTTGCACGATAACTGGATTCCTTTTCTTATGAAGTTTGGTGGAAGAATGAGGCAGAGACGATAGAGCTGGCCTTGGCAGTCACTGCTCTGTGCTCTGCCTGTCTCCACTCTGTAGATGCAGGAGTGCTGTTTGAGAAGCCAGAGGCTCACAGCATATCCCTATTTCTGCCTCATTCTCCTCTTGATACTGTATGAGTTTAAGGACAGAAAACGCATTTGGGAAAAATAAAAGCAGCTTGAGGAAATGCTCGTGTAACATCCAATCCCATTATTTTTCATCCATGGATGTGAAAAACATTTATTTACATGCTAGGTGACCTCATTCAGGAAGCCAATTCACCTTCTACTGGAACTTAAAAGGTTTAAAATTACAGCTAGTATTTACTGAGCATGATTTTTTTAAGGGAAATTCTTTTTAAATAAGGCAGAAGAGAAAACACATTCACTAACAATGAGACTACAGTTACATGGAAAAGGGAGAAATGTGTTCATTATATGTTTCTATGCTAATAAAATCATAAGACAGTTCTTTATGCTTAGCAGACAAAGCAGGATGCACCTTCGCTTTCAAAGAATCAGCATTTGCCTTTTCCTTCAAATGGAGATTCACTGGAGAAAACATTACAGGCAATTCAGTGGCTACCATGCCTGGTTTAAACACAGCACTATGTTCACTCAAATTTCTTTTAGGCTATAGACACATGGGCCAGTGCTTATTTTCATGGTTGATTTAATCCATCCCTTCTGCCAGTGTGGGGATTATTCCCTACAGTTATTCTCCAGTGATCTGTCAGTTCAGATTAAAAAAGTTAAGTGACAAAGATGCAGTGGCTGATTCCTTTGGAAGGCTGTGGAAGCTGGAGTGTAGAGCAAGAGATTTCCTTAAGAATCTCACTATGTTCTTCTCTCTTTAATTTCTCCCGTATCACTGCAAACCTTCCTGATCTAGGCTGAACCTTAAACTCCTGAAACTGGGAATTCAATTTAATTCCTATACAACAAATTAAGGGTCACCAGAAAGCCTTATAGATCTTATTTCATTGGTTCTTGCTTGCTTCTCGAGACGGGGAGATGGTATATATTCCCTCTCAGTTTACAGATGAAGAAATCTAAGGCATGATTCTAAGACCACGCGACTTGCACAATAAATAATACTTCTCTTAAGCTACATTTATTTTGATATCTTAAGAAGAGGAATCAAAAATATATGCATGCCAGATTTGCAATTCCATTTCAGATGTTTTGGGAAAAAAAATCTATCACAAAATGACTTTAATTGTACAGCAAAATGATACCTTTAATGAATGTTAAAAATTATTCATAGATATTACTATTCCAGTTCTCATTTTCTGTTTTTACATCTACAGAATTCTTTAGTAGGATGATGAATAATATATGTAATTTGGTTATTTTATATTAATGGACGAATTAGTCACTTAATTTATGTAATTTATTGTAAAACTTTCATATGTACAGAGTTTAAAAAAGGGTAACTAATAGTTTTAATGAAATAACTTCATTAATGATAAATTATATTGGGAGAAAATGGTCATCAGGAAAAGAATCCTGGGATAATTCATGAAAAACAGGGATGGTAACAGGCTTTACACATCACCTGCAAGTGTTTTTGCAAGTGTCTCATGGATTTGGCCAGGCTGCCTGATATTGCTTATGGGAAAGAAAACAGTATTAATTTCACTTTGTGTAATGAAGTATGGACAAGAGAGGCAAACACAAATTAGGTTAGATTATGCGGTGGTAACAAGTGACGCTAGAATCTCCGTGTTTTAACCCAGTAAACTTTATTTCTTTATATGTCATAAGTTGGCAGGGGAATTGAGCTCACTGTAGTCACTTAGGTACCCGAGCTGATGGAGCTGTCATTATCTGGAACATTCCTCAGGTGATGCTAGATTTATTATTTATTTGAAAGGCAGAGTTACAGAGAGGCAGAGACAGGTCTTCCATCTGATGGTTCACTCCCCAAATGGCTGCACTGTCTGGAGCTGGGCTGATCTGAAGCCAGGATCCTAGAGCTTCTCTTGGGTCTCCCATGTGGGTGCAAGGTCCCAAGGGCTTGGGCCATCCTCTGCTGCTTTCCCAGGCATATTAGCAGGGAGCTGGATTGGAAGCAGAGTAGCTGGGACTTGAACTGGTGCCCATATGGGATGCCAGCACTGCAGCTGGCAGTATACCTGCTATGCCACAGTGCCAGACCCTACAAGGACAGCTTTGGAGAATGGGAATTCCATGATCTGGCTCTGAACTGACCCCATCACTGGCTTTCACCATTCATGGCACCACCAGACATGAGGAGATTGGGAAATAGTATACTATCGACTCCCAGAGAGGGGAGTTTGAGAAACATTTGGTGAACAGCATTAATGACCTCTGCAAAGGCTTCACTTGGCTCTCTGATGGTTTCTGTAATCATTTTCTATTTTCTTTCCCTCAGTTTAACTTCATTATGCCTTGCCTGGGTCATTGAAACAGCCTACTCACTGAGTTTTACTCTTTTACCTTCTCCATGTTCATTCATTCGTATTCTCCCATTCATTTAATCAACTATTATCAAGTCACATGCCAAGTGCCCATCTGCCACCAGAATTCTTTCTAAAACAAATGAGTGTTTATCCTACTAATCATATAAAAAAGGAATTATGATAGTCTCCATAGTCTAGCATTCAGCCATAGTACTCAGATTGATTTTGAAGAAGGGTCCTCTGGCTTCATCTGCCTTTCCAGACACATCCTAATCTCTTCTGAGAAACCTCATTTCCAGTTCAGAAGTGGGAGCTGGGATAGAGCTGCACACCACCAGCAAAGATGCCCCACTCTCACTCTTATGGAATCAGTTGGATATAAGAAGTTGAACTTGATTGACAAGAATAAAAAAGTCAGGACATGGGACAGGTAGTGTGGTACCTGGCCTTACTTGTAAGGTCAGCATCCCAAGTTAGAGTGTCTGTTTTAGTCCTGGCCTCTCCACTTCCAAAATAGCTTCCCACTAAAAAAATGTTCACCCTGGGAAAGCAGAGGAAGATGTCTCAAGTACATGGGACCCTACCACCCACATGGGAGACCTGGATGGAGTTCCTGGTTCCTCGCTTCTGGTTCCTTGCAACTGTTTGGAGAGTGAACCAGTAGATGGAAGATATTTCTCTCTCTCTCTTCCCCCCTCACTCTGTTGTTATGCCTTTCAAGTAAATAAATCAGTATTTTAAAAAATCAGAAGAGCTTCTATAAAATACACATTGCCTATTTTTCTTTGAAACAGAAATCCAAGGTCTAGTGTGCCACAAACACATATATCCCTGCCTGCAATGCTGGCATCCTATATGAATGCTGGTTGAGTCCCAGCTGGTCCACTTCTGATCCAGCTCTCAGCTAATGTGCTTGGGAAAGCATGTAATGGCCAAAGTACTTGGATTCCTGTCAACCACATGGGAGAACTGGATGGTGTTCCAGGCTCCTGGCTTTGGCCCAGCCCCGACTGGAGCCACTGAGGCCGTTTGGGGAATGAACCAGTGGACAGACGATCTCTTCCCATCTCTCACTCTCCCCTCCCCCCTTTTCAAATCCAGAAGCTATAGCAAGATAATTCTATAGGAACCAGAGCTGAGTAGTAGCAGCCCATAGATAGGACTGGTACCCACAGTAGGAGGAATGAATGCTCTCTCTTGCACTCCCATGTGATGTAGGCATCATGTTGTGCCTTGCACTACAATTAATGATGTATCCTGGTTGCCTCTTTTACCAAATAACTTCTTAAGGAAGGTAATCATTTTTTAAAAAGATTTATTTGAAAGGCATAGTTACAGAGAGGCAGAGGCAGAGAGAGGAAAACAGAGATCTTTCATCAGCTGGCTCACTCCCCAAATGGCTGCAATGGATGGAGCTGGGCCAATCCAAAGCCAGGAGCCTCTTCTGGGTCTCCCACATGAGTTCAGGGGCCCAAACACTTGGGCCATCCTCCACTGCTTTCCCACGTGCAATAGCAGAGAGCTGGATCAGAAGTGGAGCAGCCGGTACTGTAGGCAGTGGCTTTGCCCACTACATCAAAGTTCCGGCCCCAAGGTAACCATTTTTTATTCAGGTCTTTTTTGTTCTTCCTTTCTCAGCAACCTCCATGTAATAGATGCTCAGTAAGTAGTTAAAAATGATCATTGTAAGGAATTGTGATTGTTAAAATATTTATATTGGGGGGATGTGCACACATACTGAGAAAGCAAACGAGACAAAGTGCACACTCACTCTCATGTGGCTAACACCACAAATGAGCACAATGTCTGGGGCTTCCTGGAGGCCAAAGCAGGAACTAAGAATGCAGTCTGGGTCTCCCACATGAGTGGCAAGAATCCAATTACATCTTCTGCTGCCTCCCAGTGTCTGCATTAGTAGGAAGCTGGAGTCAGTAGTCAGAGCAGGAATTTGAGCCCAGGTACTCACATGGTGTGTGAGCAACTTAACAGCTAAACTAAAGGCCTGCTAATGGGATTATAACTTGATTGGTGTTAAGTTTAGCTTATTTTTCTTACCTAGCATGCATCATGCTTGCTCTGGTTTGGTTCACAAAAGGAGAGCTATTGTGAGAGAGACCCCCTACTCAGGTTTCTAGGAAACTGCATGAAAGTCATGTGACCTCTGAGCATGCAAGAGCTGCAACCAATATTGGGAAATGCTACAGACTTGATTTAAAATGTTGAATACCTGTGTTCATTTTCGACAACTATATAGGCAAAGGCATCTACCCTGATATATCTGGAGCAATACCCTAAAATTTCTGTAGGGTAATTTTATTTATACCCAACATCTAAGGATTCAAGATTTGGGGGTGTGCTATGGGAATGCAACATGAAATATGTATATAAGATGTGGTCAAAGGTGAAAGGATAGTCTTAGCCTTGAAAGGTTATCTGGATAAAAAGAAAAGTGCTTCAGGTGGGTCTGAGATGGACAGATTAAATCATAATCTTAGAAGAGTGAAAAATGTCATCGCAGCCCAGGCTGACCCAAATTCCAGTCAATCTGGGGAGAAACATAACAGAGCACATGGATTAAGAGGGTTTGAGTTGAAGGTCAGGTTTTTAGTATGTCTGGGCTGGCAGGATGTGAAAGTCAGCCAGGCATAACTAACACATTGCCCTGTTGAGAGAGCGGGTGGTGGAAGGGCAGAGACGCAATGCGAATGTGGGGGCCCCACGGGTCAGTTCCCATCTCCTCTTTCCATGGCCAACGTCCATTCCTCGACACCAGCAAACACATGCTCTGCTCATAAAGGAAACTGTGCAAAAGTACAGCACAGAGGAATGTATATTCACTAACAGCACTGGTAAAACATGTGCAGTTCCTTTCTACTCACCTTGAATTGGAACATTCAATTCCAAACTGGAATAGGTTACAGAAAAATTGTGCAGAAGATGAGAAGTTGAGTTGTATGGTAACGTAGCACCTAATAACTATGCTACCTTTCTAAGCAGCCTCTTCTGTTTAGCACAGAGGAAGTGCAATGCAGTGGCACCCTGGTTATGGTGTGCATATATCTTGCAGTTGTTATGCACATTGATTGTTGTTTCATGAATGGCACTATTGTCCTTGTTCAGGCTATGCTGATACTCTAGGGCCAAGAGAAGCCTTTTTTGATCATGAGGTCCTTTGAGAATATGATAGAAATAAACTGTTCCTGTATATACTTGCACATTTAACAAATTTTCAGGGGATGTCAGACTCCACTGAAACCCAGAGACACTTAGCCCCAGATGAGCACTTGTCCTGGGAAATCAGGCTATTGGTCAGGTGAAAGGCATTTGGCTTTCTCTGAAATGAGTGGCCCTTGCTGGTGTCCATTGATGGCAAGAAGTAGATATTCTGACCGATGCAAAGCTTAGAAGGTAGGCCACTGTGGTGGAGGGAACTCTGGCCCCCTGATGGTTTTATCCCTATAGTTTAGGTCTTCAGGATTCTTTGCTATGCTGTAGACTTCCCAGATGGGAAGAGTCAAGGATGCACTCTGCCACCTACAGATTGATTTTAAGTGAGCTCCAAATATAAGCCAGACTATCCAATGGAGGTCACTCTCTGAGCTTTTACTAATGTTGTGGTTACATATTCTAGTCTCATTCTGTTACGGGGGCTTAAGGTGACCTTAGGGTGGCAAATATCAGACAACACTATGCATTGTTACACCATGCAGGTTTTTATAGAGGCTGCCTGAGAACTAGGCGGAGATCTTCTAAATCTTTGTCTATGTTTATAAGGCTTTATAAGGTATAGGATTTTCAGAAGTATTTTTGTCAAGAGCTGTTGGTGTTGTACCAGTCTCACTCTCATCAGGAGCAGGGGCTCTTCCTCTTCACTACATGCCAGGAAAGGGGGGAGGAGGTTTCCATGGAATGACACAGGGAGTGTGTTTGTGCCCTTGCATTAGGGTGGCCCAGGGGACCTGGTTTGGCCTTTTGTTGGAAAATGTCAAAGGCAGAAGACAGGCTAGTTAGCTGCTCTAATGGAGATGCTATGGAGAGACGGGAGCTCAAATGGCTGGCATTTGTGGTTTGCATGAGAATTTCCTTAAGGCCAGGTATGGGCTTTGTGCTTGACAGCTGTTGTGGATCATCTTAAATCCTGTCTGAGGGGTCCCCAGAAGGAGCAAATATAGCATGGAGAACCTACAGGCAGTGCATCGCTCACCTCAAGGTGTCTCTATTGGGAGGTTTCCAATAAACCATGAAATTCATCTTTCAGAAAAAGATGTAAATATCTCCAAATCCAGTGAGCATGAAGCCAGCTGACAGTGGTGCCAAGCAAGCAGGAACACTGTGTTTTCTTCTCCTCTGAAACAGCCGGATACTAAAGATAGGGGAGGAGGAGCTGGGAGGGGGTTGACTGACCCTTTCCCCAGTGGCAGGCTTTCTGTTTGCAACTTGGTTGAGCTGCAAGTTGTGGAAGGCAAGGGGGACTGTAGCTTCAAATCAAGTTGGAGTTTTACATTGTACTCATTTAAAATTTATTTTATTTGAAAGGATGAAAAGGGAAGAGAGATCAAGATCTTCTGTCGGCTGATTCACCTCCCAAATGCCTGCAACATCCAAGAACTCAGAACTCCATCTGGGTCCCCATGTGGGTGGCAGGGGCCCAAGTACCTGAGCCATTATCTGCTGCCTCCCAAGGTGTGCATTAGCAGGAAGCGAATCATAAGCAGAGTAGCTGACTCAAACCAGGTATTCCAGTATGGAATGTGGTATGCTAGGAGACAACCATCTGCTGCGCAAGCACCCACCAGTCCTCATTGCACTTCTTAGAGTGTGGGAGTGTGTGTGTCACCCAGGAGTGACTGGAGAGGCTGTGGGGCTTCCTTGAGTTGTCATTAGGGGACAAGGGAAGAACCAGCCCCATTGAAGGAATTTAAACCGATAAACTGACAGTGAGGGTTGAAAGAGAGTTGAGCAAGTCATTTTTTAAAGGTTTATTTATTTACTTGAAAAGCAGAGTTACAGAGAGGCAGAGAGAGACAGAGGTCTTCTATCCACTGGTTCTCTCCCCAAGTGACCGCAATGGCCAGAGCTGTGCCGATCTGAACCCAGGAGCTTCTTTTGGGTCTCCCATGAGGGTAGAGGGACCCAAGGACTTGGGCCATCTTCCACTGCTTTTCCAGGCCATGGCAGAGCACTGGATCAGAAGTGGAGCAGCTGGGACTCGAACCGGCACCCATGTGGGATGCCAGCACTATAGGCGGTGGGTTTACCTGCTATACCACAGTGCCAGCCCTAAGTTATGTTTGTTTTATATGGTTTAACTAACCTTAGAGGCCCAAGGCTTAATTTGTCTTTTTCATCAAGATCAGATTGGATCGTTGGTGTACACGGTGTTTTCTTCTGTGTCTTGTCTTTTTTTCTCCCTGGTGTTGCCCTGTGTATCTAAGACCCCTATGGAAGGGAAGGATAAGTTTCCCTTTGTTTGGAATCATTCCTTCAGCATTTGATACTTATCTATTCACTATTTACTGCAGAGGCTGTCAGACCTCAGGGTACAGAGAGAGCACCTTAGGTGCTTATAAAACTGCTGGTTCTAGGGCTTCTCCTCCACTGTGCAGCTCTCTAGTGGGCTGAAGAATTGGCACCCTTTAAACAAGCTTCTGACGCAAGGAGAACTTGGTTCGTACTCCTACAGCTCTGTGCTGGGTGCCGAGGTTGCCATGAGGAACCCTCAGTGACCTAACAGTTTTGGTGGCCCTTGAGGATCATCATCACAAATATGTTGACATATTTGTGCACGTATTTCCTTAGAGGTATTTCCAACCATGAGATAGCTACAGGGTTAGTGCAGGAAGAGGGAGAGAAAATGTAGGCATGGTTAGGTGCCAAGAAAAAGTTTATTCCACTGGTGGGAGAGTCAGGCTGGGGAGAAAGGGATCATTGAGTTGCAGCTCCCTGAAAGAGTGACTTGTAAGTTGAGGCTTCCTTTGCCAGCACTCGGCCAAATGTGTAAGAATCAGAGTTGGCAGGGTCCCTGGAGCTCACCAAACCCAAGCGCACTCTAGAGAAATAAGGAAATGAGACCCACAGATAGTAAATGATTAGCTCAAGTGCGCTCAGAGGCAATGGAAGATTGTGTATTTGTATATTTTGGCTACCTCGTGAATCAATGGCCGCCTGCTCCAATGGGGGTCTTTGATTGCCTTAGACTTCTAGAGGTGATTCTCTATCTAAATCCATGGAAATATGTGATTACATGAGTGAAATAATTGCAAAGACCTCCAAAGTTTCTTTTGAAATACTTGAGATAATACAAGAAGGTGAAAAACAAATCCCCATGATAATTAACTATATTTTAGCTTTTGACTATATATTAGTAAGCCCAAAGAAATCTTTTACTTGTAAACCTAAATACATATTCAGGCCGGCACCGTGGCACAATAGGCTAATCTTCCTCCTGTGGTGCTGGCACACCGGGTTCTAGGGTTCTAGTCCCGGTCGCCCCTCTTCCAGGCCAGCTCTCTGCTGTGGCCCGGGAGTGCAGTGGAGGATGGCCCAAGTCCTTGGGCCCTGCAACCCCATGGGAGATCAGGAGAAGCACCTGGCTCCTGGCTTCGGATTGGCATGGTGCGCCGGCCGCAGCGGCCATTGGAGGGTGAACCAACGGTAAAAGGAAAACCTTTCTCTCTGTCTCTCTCACTGTCCTCTCTGCCTGTCAAAAAAAATTAAATTAAAAATACATATTCAAACAAAAAATTTATTAAACCTGAAATACATCATGCACATAAAAACTGCATTGTGTCTTTACCTTCATTTGTTCAGGCAACACATTGAGTGCCTACTATAAAAAAATCCAAGCCCCATGACAGCTTCCAAGCAAATGTGGAATATTAAAGAGATATTCCTGTTAGAAAGGACTGAGGCTTTCCCGGGTGTGTGCTGTGGGTGTTGACACACCACCAGTGAGTGCCAGCTACGTAGACAGCCAGTTCACCTGTATAAGTTTCTGAGTTAGGGAATCCTCTGGGAAGTGCTGCTCCTCTAATACATGCACGATCAGCAACTCAGTGACATCTGCTTCTGTCTGGCATAAAGGATGACTTCCTGTAAAGGAGGTGGGATTCAAGAAGGATGCTACTTCTCCGGAATAAAGTATCTGCTTGTTCCAAGAAGGTGAGCTCCTGGTTCTTCCTTTGAGAGTCCTCCCTCTCAGCCAGAGACAATCCTACATTTCTGGGAAGCTTTTGTGGCCTCAGGCCCTGCCTGCATGCTTGCCTTCTGGTTTTACCCCCTCATCTTTCAGGTGAAAGCATTAAAAGAGAAAGGATATTCAAAATAACCCACATCCATATCAGTGTCTTGTCTTGTGTTAGGCAGTTAACAAAATCAAGTTCTATTCTGAAGTGCGTAACTACAGCAACATTTCATTTTCCTCCAGGCATGGCCCAGTGGAGGGATCTACGGCTTTATCTTAGAAATATAGACTGGGAATATCTGCAGAGCCAAACTTAGGAAGATAATTAAGACACCTACAGTCTGTCAGATGAGACTATTCACAGATGACTGAGCGCCAGGACAACCTAGGGGTTTCCAAGTCAAAGTCCTATGTGAAAAATAGCACAGAGAACTTTGCGAGGTTGAGAACTGCTTTGCATGCCAGCCCTGACTCCTATGGCAACCAGGGGATCCTGGTTGTGTTCAAGGGTTCTCAGGACCAAATTCAGTTCCTGGTTATATTTCTGAGTCCCTAACATTTTGTTGTCAGATCTTGTCATTCGAGTGTCTGGATCCAGTGGGCAAGAGTGTTAGATGTAGCTCTGAGTAAGAATCACAATTACACTGTGTTAGAATTCACAAGTAAATCAAAACGCACAGGACAGGCAATAAGCTACGTTCTAACATATAGGCTCAGTGATTGCCTGAGCATTTAAAACAGGAATAACGAAAAGATAGCAAGGTGAATACTGAACCCTACCGATGGAATAAGACATACACGGATCCTCCAAAAAGTTCATGGAAAATGTGTATTAGGAAAAAATTATACATAGATTTTGAATCCTTTTGCACCAAAATAAACTTATGTTCCAAATCCATTTTTTCACAAAATGTTTGAAGAATCTTACCATTTCTAAGGTTTTGACTACTGGGAGCAAGGGTTTAGCTTGATGGTTACAACACCCACCTCCCATATCAGAGTAGACGGGTTTGATTCCTGGCTCTGGCTCCTGATTCCAGCTTCCTGTCATTACTACTATACTACGTTCATTGCTGCTACTTCTCTTGTTGTTGATATTATTATTAGAATACTGTACTAACTAGAACTTGAATTCAATGAGGACCTCAACCAACTGCTCAACCAACTTCTTTCTCTTTAATTAGTAAGAGTTTCTCACAGGGTAAGTATATAAAAATTATGAAACAATTCTGGGCAAGTTATTTTACCAAGTCTTAGGTCTTTAGCTTTATAACATGCATTTATAGTCCTAAAGTGAATTAG
Source organism: Oryctolagus cuniculus (assembly GCF_051225735.1). Lineage (NCBI taxonomy): Eukaryota > Metazoa > Chordata > Mammalia > Lagomorpha > Leporidae > Oryctolagus > Oryctolagus cuniculus. The sequence goes on along the minus strand of NC_142882.1, from coordinate 65,860,074 downwards.
CATATGTAAAGTTCCTTGGTCCAGGTCTTGAAAGAGGAGCCTTGAAAGTTTCCATTCCTTTCTTGTCTCACTAGCCCACCACTATCCCCACTACTGGAGATCCCAAGAGGCTCTGAAAAGAGAGGTATGTAAGACAAGTGGAGGTACTGGAAGGTGAAGGGTAAAGGAATAGAAAGAAATGCAGGGAAGCTTAGTCCCCTGGACCGCAGGTCTGCATTGCTTCCCTAGATACAATGAGAGGTCACTGAGACAGGCAAGCTGCCTGACCAGAGGATGGAAGAGAGCAGTAGCTGTCTATAAACCAGTAGGCATTGATTTTTCTAATAAGGCAGAATCACCAGCCTGCAAATGCAAACTAACACAATCAGAATCCTTACATATCATTCGTTGAGTTCTTTCATGGACCACACTTAACCTCCCACCACCTGTACAAATGATCCCTGCTGGTTCATTTGTGCATATGGTGGCCACCAGAGTCCTTTCTGGAGTGATCCTAGAGTCTGTATACTTCCTGGAAAACCTGCATTACACAGAACTAGAACAGCAAGTGTCTCCCCAAAGTCCAAAACTATATGTAGCTCTTTCTCATTCAAGAAGGAATGGCAAATAAAATCTAAGACTGCAAAAAAAGACATTAAAGTGGACACTGCCATAAATTTGTCTTAAAAGTGCTATAAAATAGAGAAATATGACACTTAAGACCACAGATGTCTGTTGTTTTGTTGTTTTAATTTTGATCACCTATAGCTTTATCCAGGCTATCTTTAGCAAGGTCATCACTGTTAGGGTTCTAAGGTGAAAGAATTTTTCAACAGTTTTCTATTGTACAATCCAGGAGACTGTCTGCCATCATTTGGGGTTAAGAAGGTACATTTCTGAAGAATAATTGGGAATAATTCCTTTATTTTCTCAAAGCCTCATATCTCTGTTATTTGTAATCATGAAATCATGATTAATTTAGGTTTCAACTTTCCAGGCCAAATAAGTTTAATATACATATATTAATAAGAGTTTAAATTTTTATTGTTGGGTTGAATATTACCCTGAGTTCCATACCTTGTCTGTTGGGCATAGAAACATACATTTCATGTGCTTCCTCTCAAGTCCCCAGCAAGAATGTACCCTCTCACCGCAATGACCAGAACAAACTTAAGTCTCTTCAGAATGTTTAGCTTCTTACCGTGAGGCATTTTATCTTTATCAAAGGGAAACACAGAATCTTGCTTCCACAAATGTCTCCTACCCATGTGTAGGAGACATTGCCTGGAGATCATATTAATGATGACAACTTTCAAGAGATACAGGAGATGACCTGCTTACTCAATTATAGATAGTAAATAGACCTTACCTGTAGGAATTACTGCTAAACTGTGAATCTTTTTTTAAGAAAGGCCTGTCAACCAACCATGCTGGGTTTCTGCCCACTGGGTGTGCTGCAGTGCAATCCCTCGCCAGCAGGGACTTGGCGAGGCCATCAGGGATCTGTAGACATAATAGTCCAGTTCCCAAATAGATATGTTTGCAAAACATCATCGCACATGAGAGGCCACTGGAAACTGCAGCTGCCAACTGTGCACAGCATCACAGACTCTCAAAGCACGGCGAGATCTGGCAGCGCTCCAGATTCTCCTTCATGGGGTGAGAATTTCTCTCGAAGGTTTCTGGGAGAAAACATCCGACGTCTGTTTCAGTCTCCGTTGGCAGAGCGGTTCAATGCTCATGAGAAGACTGACTCCATAGTGAGCTCTGACTGTAAGATGAGTGTCCTGGAAAACCGGAACTCGGCCTCTCTGTAAATGTCTACTTCCTGTTTTTGTAGCAATACTTGAAAAGACTTTCTTGACCTTCCTTGTAATACATTAAGGTCAGTTAACACAAAGGCTAAGAAATCATCAGATTTTTTTTTTAGCAATATTTGGCTTTTAAGTTACCTAGCCTACTGCTCATCCTGAGCTGTGCTCACTTTGGCTTAAAATTTTCAGAGGATAGATGGCGTGGGCGGGTTTATATTTCCAGAGGATTTGTTCATTCACTCAGCAAATAGTTGAAAGCTTACTCGTTCTAGACATTGTTCTAGGTATAAAGAAACACACAAAGGAGATAACAACTCATGTCCTTGGGGAACTTATATTTCAGCTGAGGGAGATAGATAAGAAATAAAATACATAAAGAAAACAAAACAAAACACCAGGTCATATTACTCCTCTGCTCAAAGCACTCCTAGGCCCCCCAGCCTGCTATAATACTTAGCATGTTGCCTAACATGCTATCTAATGGACCTACCTATTATTACTGTTTCCTTTCTGTCTCCCTCCACTGGAATGTAAGCTCCACGGGAGTAGAGATTTTTTTTAATTTTTTGACATGCAGAGTGGACAGTGAGAGAGAGAGAGACAGAGAGAAAGGTCTTCCTTTGCCGTTGGTTCACCCTCCAATGGCCGCCGTGGCTGGCGCACTGCGGCCGGCGCACCGTGCTGATCCGATGGCAGGAGCCAGGTACTTATCCTGGTCTCCCATGGGGTGCAGGGCCCAAGGACTTGGGCCATCCTCCACTGCACTCCCTGGCCACAGCAGAGAACTGGCCTGGAAGAGGGGCAACCGGGACAGAATCTGGCGCCCTGACTGGGACTAGAACCAGGTGTGCTGGCGCCGCAAGGCAGAGGATTAGCCTAGTGAGCCGTGGCGCGGGCCAGAAGTAGAGATTTTTTTTTTTTTTTTTGACAGAGTGAACAGTGAGAGAGAGAGACAGAGAGAAAGGTCTTCCTTTGACGTTGGTTCACCCTCCAATGGGGCGCACCGCGCTGATCCGATGGCAGGAACCAGGAGCCAGGTGCTTTTCCTGGTCTCCCATGGGGTGCAGGGCCCAAGCACCTGGGCCATCCTCCATTGCACTCCCTGGCCACAGCAGAGGGCTGGCCTGGAAGAGGGGCAACCGGGACAGAATCCGGCGCCCTGACCGGGACTAGAACCCCGTGTGCCAGCGCTGCTAGGCGGAAGATTAGCCTAGTGAGCCGTGGCGCCGGCCAGAAGTAGAGATTTTGTCTGTTTTTATCCCTGATTATCTTTAGTACCCAGAGTAGTACCTGTCATTTACTAAATGTCCAGTAAATAACTTGTGGAATTAACTAGTTAATTAATACATGGATAAGTTATGTGACCACATTTGATAAGACAGCAATAATACAATGATATAGTTAAGCAAGTGTAGGTTTAAAGATAGAGGTCTCAGTGGCTATCATTATAGCTAAAGCCATAATTACATTCAGAGAACAAACCATGAAAAAACTAAGGAATTTATACTGAAAGAAAAAAAATCAAAATAAATAGAGTCCTATATATGGGGTTGTTATGGCACAAGAAGTCAAGTCACCACCTATGATGCTGGCATTCCATATCAGAACACTAATACCAGATGTTCTGCTTCTGCTCCAGCTCCCTGATATAATATGGGTGCTGGTTCAAGTCCTGGCTGCTCCTCCAGCTCTTCCCATCCAGCTCTCTGCTGTGGCCTGGGAAAACAGTAGAAGATGGCTCAAGTCCTTGGGCCCCTGCACCCATTGGGAGACCCGGAGGAAGCTCCTGGCTCCTGGCTTCAGATTAGCACAGCTCCAGCCATTGCGGCCATCTGGGGAGTGAACCAGCAGATGGAAGACCTCTCCTCTCTCTCTGTAACTCTGACTTTCAAATAAACAAATAAATCTTTAAAAAAAAAACAGACTGAGCTGCGCAAGCTGCAGGGTCTGCGCGCAAGTGCTCGAAGGGGAGTGCAACAGCGGGGAGACTTGGGAAGTCCAGGGCTCCGAGTCCACACATCGGCGCTGGAAGGGGAGCAGACCTGCGTGGAGAGCGTGGGAGCCCACAGTTCGGGACATCAGCGGCAGACTCAACACACCAGCGCTGGAACGCGAGGTGAGCCGAACCTCAATAACCCGAGACACCGGCAGGCAAGCGGAGAGAGGAGACTAGAGGGAACGACCCCCGGGGCGGGGGGGACTTCACCAAGCTAACTGGAAGAGAGAGAGAGGGAAAAAAAAAAAGGTGACTGGTATGGACACGGGTTTCTCTCTCTCCGCTCACCTCTCAAGGGCGAGCAAGACAAAGAGCAGGCGCCATCTTGGACATACGTCATAAGCAGAGCGACCTCAGGTCTGCACCGGCCCTGAGCCTAGCAGTAAAACCTGACTCTGGGTGGGGCGAATTAACAGGAGATTAGGACTTAGTAAATTTATGGTGCTACTGAATTGAGACTGTGAAAAAAGAGACGGTGGGGGAGAGAACTCACGGAATTCACGTGAGCACTCTCCAGAGACGCTACAATTCCGTAACTTTGGCAACCCAGTGGGAGACTGAAGGAGAATTTGAGCCCATTCTAAGGGCCGAACAGATTCCCTGTGTGGTCCTTGGGAAAGAGCTTCTGATCTCTGGCTCCTGTGGGTATATCATTTGCCTGCTAACTACCTCCAACTTTGTTCAGCTGTGCAGAATAACTTCCCTGTTGAATCAAAAAAAAAAAAGAGAGAGAGAGAGAGAGAGAGAGGTTTACCACGCCTAACCTGGGAGTGTCACCTTTGGCACACCAAACAGAGCTCTCAGGCCACACCCATCTCAAGCCCTAAGGCTCCATCAAAAACAGATAGTCCACTTAATCTAGAGTCATAGTATAACAAGAAAAAGCACCACAGTGAAGAAACCAAATATCTCCAATATGACAAATAACAAACGCAAAAACCAAGGTAATAAAAACAAGGAAGTCACCATGAAGCCCTCAAATGAAAAAGACACCCCAATTCAAGATTATGAGGATGATGACATAGAAGAAATGCAAGAAGCAGATCTCAAAAAATTGATAAGAACATTAAGAAGTTCTCAAAAACAAATTCTTGAACTACAGAAATCCTTAATGGACAAGATAGAAAATCTCTCTCGTGAAAATGAAATATTAAGGAGGAATCAAAATGAAACGAAACAACTAGTACAACAGGAAACTGGGATAGTGACTGAAGTGAAGAATTCAATAGATCAAATGAAAAACACAATAGAGAGCCTTACAAACAGAATGGGAGAAGCAGAAGAGAGAATTTCGGACTTAGAAGACAGAGAACAGGAAAGGATACAGTCAGACCAAAGAAAAGACGAGGAAATTAGAAATCTGAAACATATTGTCGGGAATCTTCAGGATACTATTAAAAAACCCAACATTCGGGTTCTAGGAGTTCCTGAAGGCATGGAGAGGGAGAAAGGATTAGAAGGCCTTTTTAGTGAGATATTAGCAGAAAATTTCCCAGGTTTGGAGAAGGACAGAGAAATCCTAGTACAGGAAGCTCACAGAACCCCTAATAAACACGACCAAAAGAGACCCTCACCACGGCACGTTGTAATTAAACTCTCCACAGTGAAACATAAAGAAAAGATCCTAAAATGTGCAAGAGAGAAACGTCAGATTACTCTCAGAGGATCTCCAATCAGACTCACAGCTGACTTCTCATCAGAAACTCTACAAGCTAGGAGGGAATGGCAAGATATAGCCCAGGTACTAAGAGAGAACAACTGCCAGCCCAGAATATTATATCCTGCAAAGCTATCATTTGTGAATGAAGGTGAAATAAAGACTTTTCATAACAAACAGAAATTGAAAGAATTTGTTGCCACTCGTCCAGCCCTACAAAAGATGCTTAAAGATGTGTTACACACAGAAACAAAGAAACACGGTCATCAATATGAAAGAAGGTAAAGGAAGGAAACCAAGGAAGGAAAGCTCACAGCAAAAGATCACAGGGAATTCAAAGCATATATTAGAACTTATCTTTGGCAAATGGCAGGGCAAAGTTACCACTTATCATTAGTCACATTGAACGTGAATGGCCTGAACTGTCCAGTTAAAAGACACCGTTTGGCTGATTGGGTTAAGGAACAAAACCCATCTATTTGCTGCTTACAAGAAACACATCTTTCCAACAAAGATCCATACAGACTGAAAGTGAAAGGCTGGAAAAAGATATACCATGCCAACAGAAATGAAAAAAGAGCAGGCGTAGCCATCTTAATATCAGACACCATAAACTTTACCACAAAAACCATTAAGAGAGACAAAGAGGGACACTACATAATGATTAAGGGATCAATTCAACAGGAAGATATAACAATTATCAATGTATATGCACCTAACTACAGGGCACTGGTTTATCTAAAAGATTTGTTAACGGACTTAAAGGGAGACTTAGACCCCAATACAATAGTACTGGGGGACTTCAATACTCCACTCTCAGAAATAGACAGATCAATAGGACAGAAGATCAACAAGGATACAGTAGATTTAAACGACACTATAGCCCAAATGGATCTAACAGATATATACAGAACTTTCAATCCTACAGCTAAAGATTATACATTCTTCTCAGCAGTACATGGAACCTTCTCTAGGATTGACCACATACTAGGCCATAAAGCAAGTCTCAGCAAATTCAAAAGAATTAGAATCATACCATGCAGCTTCTCAGACCATAAAGGAATGAAGTTGGAAATGAACAACTCAGGAATCCCTAGAGCATACGCAAACACATGGAGATTGAACAACATGCTCCTGAATGAACAATGGGTCATAGAAGAAATCAAAAGAGAAATCAAAAACTTTCTGGAAGTAAATGAGGATAACAGCACAACATACCAAAACTTATGGGACACAGCAAAAGCAGTGTTAAGAGGAAAGTTTATATCAATAGGTGCCTACATCAAGAAATTGGAAAGGCACCAAATAGATGAGCTTTCTATTCACCTCAAGGATCTAGAAAACCTACAGCAAACCAGACCCAAATCTAGTAGGAGAAGAGAAATAATTAAAATCAGAGAAGAAATCAACAGGATTGAATCAAGAAAAACATTACAAAAAATCAGCCAAACGAGGAGCTGGTTTTTTGAAAAAATAAACAAAATTGACACCCCATTGGCCCAACTAACTAAAAAAAGAAGAGAAAAGACCCAAATCAATAAAATCAGAGATGAAAAAGGAAATGTAACAACAGACACCACAGAAATAAAAAGAATCATCAGAAATTACTACAAGGACTTGTATGCCAGCAAACAGGGAAACCTATCAGAAATGGATAGATTCCTGGACACATGCAACCTACCTAAATTGAACCAGGAAGACATCGAAAACCTAAACAGACCCATAACTGAGACAGAAATTGAAACAGTAATAAAGGCCCTCCCAACAAAGAAAAGCCCAGGACCAGATGGATTCACTGCTGAATTCTACCAGACATTTAAAGAAGAACTAACTCCAATTCTTCTCAAACTATTCAGAACAATTGAAGAAGAGGGAATCCTCCCAAATTCTTTCTATGAAGCCAGCATCACCTTAATTCCTAAGCCGGGAAAAGATGCAGCACTGAAAGAGAATTACAGACCAATATCCCTGATGAACATAGATGCAAAAATCCTCAATAAAATTCTCGCCAATAGAATGCAACAACACATCAGAAAGATCATCCACCCAGACCAAGTGGGATTTATCCCTGGTATGCAGGGATGGTTTAATGTGTGCAAGACAATCAATGTGATACACCACATTAACAGACTGCAGAAGAAAAACCATATGATTCTCTCAATAGATGCCGAGAAAGCATTTGATAAAATACAACACCCGTTCATGATGAAAACTCTAAGCAAACTGGGTTTGGAAGGAACATTCCTCAATACAATCAAAGCAATCTATGAAAAACCCACAGCCAACATCCTATTGAATGGGGAAAAGTTGGAAGCATTTCCACTGAGATCTGGGACCAGACAGGGATGTCCACTCTCACCACTGCTATTCAATATAGTTCTGGAGGTTCTAGCCAGAGCTATTAGGCAAGAAAAAGAAATTAAAGGGATACAAATTGGGAAGGAAGAACTCAAACTATCCCTCTTTGCAGATGACATGATTCTTTATTTAGGGGACCCAAAGAACTCTACCAAGAGACTATTGGAACTCATAGAAGAGTTTGGCAAAGTAGCAGGGTATAAAATCAATGCACAAAAATCAACAGCCTTTGTATACACAGACAATGCCATGGCTGAGGAAGAAATTCTAAGATCAATCCCATTCACAATAGCTACAAAAACAATCAAATACCTTGGAATAAACTTAACCAAGGATGTTAAAGATCTCTACGATGAAAATTACAAAACCTTAAAGAAAGAAATAGAAGAGGATACCAAGAAATGGAAAAATCTTCCATGCTCATGGATTGGAAGAATCAATATCATCAAAATGTCCATTCTCCCAAAAGCAATTTATAGATTCAATGCAATACCAATCAAGATACCGAAGACCTTCTTCTCAGATCTGGAAAAATTGGTGCTGAAATTTATATGGAGGCACAAGAGACCTCGAATAGCTAAAGCAATCTTGTACAACAAAAACAAAGCCGGAGGCATCACAATACCAGATTTCAGGACATACTACAGGGCAGTTGTAATCAAAACAGCATGGTACTGGTACAGAAACAGAAGGATAGACCAATGGAACAGAATTGAAATACCAGAAATCAACCCAAACATCTACAGCCAACTTATATTTGATCAAGGATCTAAAACTAATTCCTTGAGCAAGGACAGTCTATTCAATAAATGGTGCTGGGAAAATTGGATTTTCACGTGCAGAATCATGAAGCAAGACCCCTACCTTACACCTTACACAAAAATCCACTCAACATGGATTAAAGACCTAAATCTACGACCTGACACCATCAAGTTACTAGAGAACATTGGAGAAACCCTTCAAGATATTGGCACAGGCAAAGAGTTTCTGGAAAAGACCCGGGAGGCACAGGCAGTCAAAGCCAAAATTAACTATTGGGATTGCATCAAATTGAGAAGTTTCTGTACTGCAAAAGAAACAGGAGAGTGAAGAGACAACCGTCAGAATGGGAAAAAATATTTGCAAACTATGCAACAGATAAAGGGTTAATAACCAGAATCTACAAAGAGATCAAGAAACTCCACAAAAACAAAACCAACAACCCACTTAAGAGATGGGCCAAGGACCTCAATAGACATTTTTCAAAAGAGGAAATCCAAATGGCCAACAGGCACATGAAAAAATGTTCAAGGTCATTAGCAATCAGAGAAATGCAAATCAAAACCACAATGAGGTTCCACCTCACCCCGGTTAGAATGGCTCACATTCAGAAATCTACCAACAACAGATGCTGGCGAGGATGTGGGGAAAAAGGGACACTAACCCACTGTTGGTGGGAATGCAAACTGGTTAAGCCACTATGGAAATCAGTCTGGAGATTCCTCAGAAACCTGAAGATAACCCTACCTTTCGACCCAGCCATCCCACTCCTTGGAATTTACCCGAAGGAATTTAAATTGGCAAACAAAAAAGCGGTCTGCAGCCTAATGTTTATTGCAGCACAATTCACAATAGCTAAGACCTGGAACCAACCTAAATGCCCATCAACGGTAGACTGGATAAAGAAATTATGGGATATGTACTCTTTAGAATACTATACTGCAGTAAGAAACAACGAAATCCAGTCATTTGCAACAAAATGGAGGAATCTGGAACACATCATGCTGAGTGAAATAAGCCAGTCCCAAAGGGACAAATACCATATGTTCTCCCTGATCGGTGACAACTGACTGAACACCAAAAAGGAAACTTGTTGAAGTGAAAGGGATACTATGGGAAACGGTGACTTGATCAGCATAGCCCTGACTGTTAATGAACAACTTAATACATTATCCCTCTTAGTAGTTTTTTTGTCTGTTCTACTTAATATGACTGATTCAATTCTGTAATTAATACACAGTTATTCTTAAGTGTTGAAATTTAACTGAAATGTGATCCCTGTTAAACATAAGAGTAGGAATAAGAGAGGGAAGAGATATATAATTTGGGACATGTTCAAGCTGACTTGCCCCAAATGGTAGAGTTAGAAACATACCAGGGGACTCCAATTTAATCCCATCAAGGTGGCATGTACCAATGCCATCTCACTAGTCCAAGTGATCAATTTCAGTTCGCAATTGATCATAATGAAAGGACTAAGAGTCAAAGGGAGCACATAAGCAAGTCTAGTACCTGCTAACACTAACCGATAGAATAAATAAAGGGGAGAGTGATCCAACATGGGAAGTGAGATACTCAGCAGACTCATAGAATGGCAGATGCCCTAAATAGCACTCTGGCCTCAGAATCAGCCCTAAAGGCATTCAGATCTGGCTGAAAAGCCCATGAGAGTATTTCAGGCATGGAAAGCCAAGACACTCTGGCAAAAGATCTCTGTGAGTGAGATCTCAGTGGAAAGAACAGGTCTTCAAAGAAGGAGGTACCTTTCTCTGAAGGGAGGAGAGAACCTCCACTTTGACTATGACCTTGTCTAAACAAGATAAGAGTCGGAGAACTCAAGGGGCTTCCATAGCCTTGGAAACTCATGACTGGAGCATAGGGAGATTACTGATGCCATAGACAGGAGTGTCAATTTGTAAAGTCAACAACAGGAGTCACTGTGCTCTTACTCCTCATGTAGGATCTCTGTCCTTAATGTGCTGTGCATTGAGATTTAATGCTATAATGAGTACTCAAATAATATATTTCACTTTGTGTTTCTATGGGGGTGCAAACTGTTGAAATCTTTACTTAATGCATACTAAACTGATCCTCTGAAAAAAAAAAAAAAAAAAAAAAAAAAAAAGAAAAGAAACTATCAACTCCCAACTTGACTCTCACTGGGATTAAACATGACAATAGGTCTGATCTGATTTCATCATCATTAAAAAAAATCATCTATTATTTTTCACTTTATGTTTCTGTGTGGGAGCAAACTGTTGAAATCCTTACTTAATGTATACTAAGCTGATCTTCTGTATATTAAGATAATCGAAAATGAATCTTGATGTGAATGGAAGGGGAGAGGGAGTGGGAAAGGGGAGGGTTGTGGGTGGGAGGGATGGTATGGGGGGGAAGCCATAGTAATCCATTATTCGTACTTTGGAAACGTATATTCATTAAATAAAAGTTAAAAAAAAAAAACAAAACAAAACAAACAACCTCCAGGTGTTTACAGTGGTCTCCCACTTCTCCAGGCTGATAACACAAGACCAGTGAGTGGCTCATGAGTAATTTACCCTTTAGTATCACAAAGCATGAATGGATATGTAGAGGTGGTAGCTTACTTTTAAAAAGAGTAAGACCTGTTTAAGGGGACTCTATCTTCATTTTGATATTTGGGGCAGTGACCAATGTTTCCTACCAACACCCAAGGATTTGGATTTTTATCTCAAAATTGATTGTGAGCATGCAGATCTTTTCTTAATTGGACTGATTGTGTATGACAACTCCTTTGTGTTTCCGAGTCTCATGAAATGAAAACTCAAGCAGACATCTGTGTGTGAACCAACAAGGGTTCCTTCCGCCCTTTAACACAGTGCCGTTATTTCCCTAAGTGTGTGTAATGGGGTGAAACTTGCTTCAGCTACTTTTCAGCTTTGGAAAGTTATTTTTTTTTAACGTCAGATCCAATGCACAGATCTGAAAGGCTTCCCCTTTGCAAGATTTTTCCCCTTTCTCTTTTTCTGCTCATTGTAAAACACTGTGAAGCATTGCACTGTAGGGCTATAGACTCTGGACTGCCCTACATTCAGGGAATTCAGAGTTAAGGCTCCAGGAGTAACCTTACCTTTGCCTTCTTGCAGGGTTACAGCAGCCTTTTGTTGTGTGATCACATCGCCCAAAAGAGCTAAATTCTCCACCGCTTATCTGCCATTCCACCTGCAGAACCCTCTTTGAAGTTGATGGGGCTCTGGGCACCAAGGGGCCAGACATACTACAGGAGAATTAGGCCCTGTGCATTCAAAACTACTAAATGACACATATATGTGCATTTCTCATCTGTGATAAAGGTTTAAAAGGCCACAATTTAGCTACTTGATTGTGCCTTCTGGAGGAGCTCTATAGAAAAAAAGAATGTGAACACTTCCACTTATGTAAGTCACATTCTATGTCATGTCACCAACTCATATATAGTTGTTGGATAAAAGCCTCCATTGTACAGGAAAGGTAACCTTGTAAAAATGACAAGCGTAGGCTTTCTCCGTATTTTATGCAATTAAAATGTTAACCTTGACATACTAGCCCTTCAGTTTTCTTTAAATGTCCTTCAGTTTGCAAACCTGAGGATTTTTTTAAACTGTAGTGTGTCTACAGCAAGGCCTCTCCTTCTAGCCTGTGTCTTCTGTATGGCTAGCCATGGGAAGCAGCTGCTCCATGGCCATGGCCACTGCTGGGGCTCTTCTTCCGCCTCTGTACTCCCTCATTAGTTCCAGGAGCTTTCTGCCCCATCCTGTGCTGCCTAGTCTGCTCCTGGGTCATTAGAGGGGAGGAGAGAGGACAGACAGAGAAGCTTGGTCCTTCCTAGCGGGGACACCGTAGGGCAGGACCCCTTGGCGCATCTTTTCACTCATGAAGAAGATAACTCATGTTTTGCTCCTTAAAGGAAATTCCTCGAACCCTCTCCGAGTCCTGATTTTTCTCAAAGGCAGTGTTGCCTACAGCCTGTGCCCTACTCCCTTCCCTTTGTTCTTATTTCCAGCCAGGAGTATCTTGCTTTTATCTATAAAGGGGGAAACATGAACAGGTGGGTAGGTGACATGGAAGGTACGTTTTAAGAGCTGGCTGCAAGCAATAACATACCCTTATAAAACTCTGTGAAAATAGCACATGTGTAGGCACACTTTCAAAACTACTCAAAGAAGCCCTAGCACTGCGTGCACCTGACCATGTGTTTTACTGAGACACTTTGCAATTGGCTGTGTCTGTTATCCCTTCCCATTATGAGCTCCGTTCCTGTCTCTACCTCCAACATGCCCTTTGGTCTAGTGATGCTTGGAGTGGTTGTGGGCATTTGTGGGGAAATTGAGGTGAGAATATATTGGTTTAGTGTGATGTCTTTAGGTGGTTTTCAGTTCCTTCTATGAGCAGTTAATACTGGATATCTTGGTGTAAGAAGGGCTTCTAGAAATATTCTTGCCATCCATCTTTATGACAGGGATAGCACCTAAGTGGGACCTTATTCAGTGTACCCAGCCCTAAAAGTATAGGTTGTAAAGACAATAGTTAAAATATGCAAAGCCAGAGCTATTCTGGGAAAAATTTCTTCCAAATCTTGCAATTTTTACAGTGATAAATTTCATAATACCAATAACAAATGAAGCTCTAAGAAGTTTGAAAATATCAGTAACTTTAACTAAAGGTTAACCATGACAGAGGAAACAGTGAATTACCTTGCAGTAATCTCTATAGAAATTGGTATTATACAATGATTGTCAAATGAAGAGGAGATTGAAAGATATTAACCAAAAATTTAGGAAACAGTAGAGAGTATGATATCACATATTTGTGGATTTCATTATGTTCATTATGAATTTTCCAACTTTTGTATGTAATGTTTTCTCATTCTAAAAAATTAACTTTAGTATATAATTTTATACTTAGTTTTGTTTTTTCTTAAAGACAGTTCTCCATTTAATATGTTAGTCTCTGCAGTTCCAGACCTGCTCGTGTAGAAAGAATATTCTGATGCATTAAATATTTACCTAGCAAAAAGTTTAAGGCGACAACTGGCTGTCCATTATTTTAAAGGTATGAGGCTAATTCAAAAAGTTCAAGTAACAGTAGAATTAAAAGATAAGAGTATTTCAGTGCAAAAAATTTAAAATCCATGCAGACTCAAGGGTTTTCAAACAGTTCATTGAAAATGCATATTATGAAAAAGTAATGCATGGATTATTTAAAAATGTTTTTCATCAAAATAAACCTAACTTTTAATTCTGTTTTCCACAAACTTCTTGACGTCCCTCATATGTTATTAACTGCAGAAACAGTCTGCTGAGGGCGCTCAGGAATTCAAATCAACATCTCTTGGGCAATCACCTCCTGGGTTCCTTGGCCATCTGAGCGTTTGCTATCCTGCAGCATCTCGTCAATGACTGACTCCCACAGAACCTCTTTAACAACTCCCTGCAAAATCCTGAAACAAATCAGAGCTGAAAGTGTGCAATGGCAAAGCCAACTGAAAACAACAGAAAAGAAAATCAACAGGCAGTAATCCAACCAAGATGGAAACAGCCAATAAGCACTGCCTTCTAGCACAGGAAATGGAAACCACTGAATCCAGTTCTCAGTGCGTGGACTGATGAAGCGGATGCTCCATGTGCTGAGAACATGCACAAAAGCATCCTTTTCTATTTGGAAAGGAAGTCCTTAGGCTTTTGATTTTCTGCAGAAAAATCTCAATTCCTGGTCAGTTCTGAATTTAGGTAGGCATTCAGGTTAGGTAGTGACCACAGAAACAGGCTTGAGCTAAAAACCCCAAGGCATGATTACAATAAGTGCCAGAGTGTGATGATGAATTCTGGAAGGCAGAATCAGAAGAGTTTCAGTTGGCACCTTGGTAATGTAGTAACGGGTGGGATGGTGTAGTCTGGTGGAGCATGGGTATGGAAACTTGAGTTTAAATCTCTAATACTTCATGGACTTGGCTGTCTTACTTAATCTCTCATTGCTTTGGTTGCCTCATCGATAAAGCAAGCTTAGAGACACCCACCTGCAAGGAAGTTAGAAAGCATAAACTCAATGCTGTGGGTACTATGTGTGGATACCAGTAAATACTCAACAAATGATAGCCACTATTCCCTTTTTGGGTTTATGCCACCACTGATGTTTGAATTTCAGTCTTACACTCATTGAGAATCCCTGCTTTGATAAGCAAGTGTGATTTTATTTTCAACAATGCTGATTTACTGGCTACTGATGTCTGGCTGTTCTGGTTGATTTAATAAGTTGGGTTCTCTTGATTTGCAAACCTGGTTTTTATTTGTTGGAAGTCTGGAAATCTTAAATACTGTTCATATATCTAGAACTCCATAGATGGAAGTTGCAAATCTAGTTCTCCCTACAGTTAAGTAACTACAGATGAAAGAAAAGAAAAGAAATAGTAATAAGGGTTATTCTCAAATGAACGGAAATTGAGGGATAGTCCAGAGTAAAGAATTTACAATAGTATTCCAACAACGAAAATGATTTATTGAAGCTTTCTAAGAGTAGATTCAGTGCATTGCTCTTTTCTTTTACAAATATTCAGAGGAAATCTCATACATGACCAATCAAGGTACCAGGCTTCGAGATGTTCTAAGCATATTGAAGAACATTAGCAAAGGTTTTCCATCTCACATTTTCAGAGTTAAGATATCCCCAGTTTGAGCCAACTGTTTCCCTTCAGGTTGGACTTGTATGTTCTTGCTGGAAATGCCCAGCAAAAGAAAAGCTTCTACATGGGTCCCCACCCGAAAGACAATTCCTAAAAATGCTAAGAAACCAAAAACATCTGGGGGATGCCGACATTGGCTGCACATCTGTATACACATCCTGCTTGCAGCATGAAGACTTGTGAGAATCTGATTTATCTTGGTCACATGTGAATAAATCCATACAAAGTGAGAGTGCTGCTCTCTTCTGATAATTTTTTACCCTTTAAAAGTTACAAGAAAGGCACTTGGGAGGTAAACACATTTTGGAAAATATCAAGATAGGATCTGGCATAGATCATAGAGGAAGAAGTACAAAATTAGGAACATTATTATTGCTGATTGTATGCCCTTGAGCAAGTTACTTGATTTCATTAAAGCTTAGCTTCTTCAGGAGTGAAGTAGAGAAAGAAAACCTTTATAAAGTTACTGTTAGGATTAAATTAAATAATGTGTCGAAGGAGCATATCTCAGTACTAGATGTTCAACAGTAGTAATTATTATTTTAGCCTAGAATATCCATTAGACTTTAACATAAAAATGTTAACCTGTAAATTTGTATATTATAATTGAAGAAAATATTTTTTGGTTGGTTTGTTGTAGTTTTAAGAGATAGGCTATGCTTGGGGCATTCAGATCCTGGCTGAAAGGCCCATGAGAGTCTCGCAGGCATGGAAAGCCAAGACACTGTGGCAAAAACGACCTGAATGAAAGATCTCGGTGAACCAGATCCCAGCGGAAAGAATGGGTCATCAAAGAAGGAGGCACCTTTCTCTGAAGGGAGGAAGGAACCCCCACTGTGACATGGCCTTGACTAAATAAGTTCAGAGTTGGTGAACTCAAGAGGCTTCCATAGCCTTGACAGCTCATGGCAAGAGCCTTGGATGATTACTGACGTCATAAATAAGAGTGTCAATTGTTAAATCAACAATGGGAGTCACCGTGCACCTGCTCCCCACATAGTCTCTGTCCTTAATGTGTTGTACTATGTGAATTAACAGTAAAACTACTAGTCAAACAGTACTCTATATCTTGTGCAGTTGTGTGGGTGCAGTCTGTTGAAATCTTTACTTAGTATATACTAAGTTGATCTTCTGTATATAAAGATAATTGAAAATGAATCTCGATGAAGGGTGGGAGGGAGGTTATGAGGGAAAAAGCCACAATAATGCAAACATTGCACTTTATAAATTTACATTTATTAAATAAAAAATAGTAAAAAAAAAAAAAGGCTATGAACGTGGCTAGGCAAGGATTAGCCTGAAGGTCTAAATCATGCCTCTTTTAACAAAACTTTCTTAACTGGGACTTTGAACTAGGGGATGCTCTGTGTGATTCCACTTTCTAGAATTTATTGCCAAACTCTGGCATGTATTTTCTCAGGAATTATTAGTCCTAAACCCGATTTTGTGGTTATTACCTAATAACCTAAGTATCTTACTGAATTCAGCAACAATTATCCAAGAACTTAGAATTTTCTGCGGGATACCAAAAAGCCCATAGACTTCCTGTGCACATACCAATGCCTACCATTTGTGTGTGTTCGCAGGCTCCTTTTTATGTGTATCTTTGGCTGGGGGAAGTTCTGTCTGCACCAGAGTTGGTTTTCTTTTCCTATGCCTGTTTATTGGTTACTTTCATCAGAGCTGGGTTTAAAGTCATTTCTTGATTTCTTGTCTGTTTTTATTTATTTTTTAAAGGGAATTAAAACAGCATTTATTAGTGGTTTACATACCTGCTAAAAAAGAAGGGATTGTAACTTGCAAAAATGATACAGTCAAGAACATCCCACAGTCCTTCACAGTCTTGTCTATTTTTAATGGGCCATGTTGTACACAATTTTCTGGCTCTGATTTGGGGTTAGAATTTTGGAGAGATCCTGGAATAAACGTACTTCCAATATACATGCTCAGTAGGCATCTGCCATGGTGAGAGGGCTGAGGTTAGTGGACTGCTCAGATGCCCAAGAGACCTGCCAAATGTTGATGGAAAACTCTGGGTAGGAACAAGTCCTCCAAGCATTTCTGCAGTGGACTAATCAGACCTCACTTCTGCATCTCACATAATCCTTCCTCAATCATCATTTAATAATTGTTACATACCTGCAATGAATTCAGTTCTACTAGCCCTTCTTGCCTCAGTCTGTGACCAGCTCTGTGGTAAATGCTCAAGCTGTAGGGGGTGCAGGTGTGTAGGTCACTTAACCAATACATCATTGCAGTTTTACTCATTTCTTGGCTCTCACTGTTTCTTTCAAGTCAAGATGCCTGGTACTTATTGACATTTCCTGTGTCCACTGCTGTGCTAATTACTGTGGAGATCGGAGGGAAAGATAAGACCCTGCTCTGCCCTCTAGAATCTTACAGTCTCACCAAGACCAATCAACCATGTGGGGAAGCAGCAGCACCAAGGGAGAATATAGTTATGTATACATGATTTTTTACTTATGAAAGGGTTACATCCCCATAAATCTATGGTAAAGAGGTAGTACCACCCACCACACCTAACCTAGTGGGCATCCTAGCTTAGCAACACCGTGTGTTGTAGAGCGTCAGTTGTTTCTCTTTGTGTTCACCCAGCTGATGAGGAGCTGCACTTGTTGCTATTGTCCTTTGAGAAGGAATTATCCCAATTATTACTAGCCCAGGAAAAGATCACAACTCGAAATTTGAAGTATTATTTCTGCTGAAAGCAACTCACATCCACACCATTATAAAGCCACAAAGTCACAAGGTGGACCATAGAAAGCTGGGAATCTCTGTACTAAATTCTGTGGCACAAAAATAGAACACTTAGAGTTTCTCCTCTACTCTGTTGATCTTCAAATGCCTGTTTTATGCAAGCATTTAGACTTTGGAACAAAATCCACAGAATCAGAAATGTGCAGGAGGGCTCGGCACTGTGGTGCAGCAGGTTAAATCCCTGACTGCATCTCAGGCATCCCATATGGGAGCTGGTTTGAGTCCCGACTGCCCCATTTCCGATCCGGCTTCCTGCTAGTGCACCTGGGAAAGCAGAAGAGGGTGGCTACAGGAAGAGGCCTTACCTGCGATGCCACAGCGTCGGCCCCTGATATTTGTTTCTGAGGTGGGACAGATATCCCCTGTGGCTACTATCCTCTCTTGAGTGTCCTAAGGTTACTCCAGTTCAAAGCTTATTTGAACAAAATGTACTTCATAAATTTCGAATTTGCCTAGGAGAATGGGATGTGGAATTGAGGAAATGTGAACATTTTCAAAAGGGAGAAAATGATTTTCCAAAATTGTGGAGTGTGGAGGTAGACGATTGATGTGGAAAACTTACAGTTCCTGTATTAAGGAAAGAGTTTGCAACTGCTTAAAAGGGGCAATATTGATGAGAGAGATGGCACACCTTAACTATAAGCAAATTATGAGGAAGAATTCTTCACCATTTTCCCCAAGAAACTCATAAGCTTTGCAGATTTGGGGAAAACCATAAACTGTTCTGAGTTAGTTAGGCAGAACAGTCAACAAGTCTCTCAAATGTCCACATGAATAAGTTGGAAAAATGTAGGCTACTGGTAGCTTCATAAAGTTCATAAATCACTGAGCAAGCAAATCCACAGGCCCTTTTAATGGGGCAGTGGCAGCCCGGGTAGAGTTCTCTGATGTTCTGCCCCTGAGAGCTGTCCTTGGCTCTTTCCTACTTAGCATTTTCATTAGTGGCTGGAATAAAGGCACAGACAGAATGACTGCGAAGGCAATGACTGACAGAATGAGGGTCCCCAAAAATTCATGACAGGCTGGAAACAAGCCTGACAAAATACAGTCTAATGAAGAAAAAGTTAGCAATCTTTTAAAGCATGCAGGTGCCTTTGCAGACTTGCTAACATCTGTGAGTAACAATAGCACACATTAACAATGAATGACAATAGAGTCAGAACGGTGGAGTTGGCCCAAGCCGATGTGATCAGTAAAAGAACAGCCTGGAACAAAGGCTGTAAAATCCCCTGCACGTGGGGATCCGACAAGAGGGGGATAGTGTGTTCAGTTCTGGATGCTGTGGCTTATAAGGGGCATTGCGTAGAATTTCACTGTTTCTTCGTGACACTGGAAGACCCTGAGATAAAACAAACCCCTAGAAATGTTTCAATTCTGATTTCACCAATGGCATGCAAAAGTGGTAGACAAACTCTTTAAATAGACACTGAAAAGCACCTTGAACATTCAGCTGGCCTCCTGGACAGCCATCACCACCGAGGACAAATATTAAAAGCCTGCAGATAACAAAGGCACAATGACTCTACAGCACTTCATCAACATACAGATCGGGCACAGTTTTCCCTATAATACTAGCATTCCAGGGAAGATTACTTTCAAAAGTGCTGGGAAGCTTTCCAGTCACGTTGTTATGGGCTGACTTGTCCTCCCAACCCCAGATTTGCATTCTAAAGTCCTGACCCATAGTGGCTGTACTTGGAGACAGGGTGCTAGGACATGAAGTTGGAATGATGTCATCGGGGTAGGGGCCTAATGCAACATGACTGGTGTCCTCATCAGAGAGGCAATCTGGAGGCAGCCAAGGGACAGATGGAAGATGACACGATGACTTGGGGAGAAGATGACATCTGTAATAGGAGAGAGGTCTGGGGCAGAGACTTCCTTCCATGGCCCTCAGAAGGATCCAACCCTGCTGACACCTCAACCTCAGACTCCTAATGTCCAGCACTGTGAGAGCACATTTCTGGGTCTTAGCCACCTGGTCTGTGGCCATTGTTACAGCAACTCTAGCAAACTCAGAGAGGCAAGGGCTGAAGACGGTGGCTGTCCCCCAGCCCTGGCATTTGTCCTTGCTCTGGGCCTGGCCTCTCCTTCAGGACATTATATTCCCTGTGAGGCACTCAGTACTTCAAAGCACCTCCCAAGGCCCCCATCTCTCCTCAAACAGTTTTCCATTCCCTCCATCCTAGTCTTCAGGGATCCTATTTTTTGGAATGTCTCCATTCCACGCACACTAAGCTGAACGCTGGTCTCTATTTTGTTATTTGACAGGTATACTTAGAAAAAGAGGAAGAGACACAGAGATCTTCCATCTGCTGGTTCACTCTCCAAATGAATGCAATGACCCAGTCTGGGTTTGGCCAAACCCAGGAGCTAGGAGCTTCTTCCAGGTCTTCCATGTGGGTGCAGGGGCCCAAGCATTTGGGCTATCCTCTGCTGCTTTCCTAGGAACATTAGCAGGGAGCTGGATCGGAAGTGGAGCAACTGGGACTTGAACCAGCACCCATATGGGATGCTGGTGCTGTGGGTTATGGCTTAACCCACTGTGCCACAACTCTGGCCCCAAGACACAGGTTTCATAAATTATTTAAGAGATAGGCACACGGATAGGTCCCATCTGATAGCTCACTCCCCAAATGACCACAATAATTGAAAGTGCACTGAGGCCCAAGCCCAGAGCTGAGAACTCAATCCAGCTTCAATCTGAAGAGGGAGGCAGCAAGCAATGACCAGCATCAAGCCACCAATTTTCAGGGTGTACTTTGGCAGGAAGCTGGAGTCATGGGTGGAGCCAGGAGCCAAACTCGCCCATGTGGGACAGAGATTTAACCGCTATGCCAAACACCCACCCAGTTACCGTTTTTGACACTTGGGTTTGAGGATTGCATTAGTGACTGCAGGTGAAGCATACTGGGAAACACAGCAAGCTACAGGTCCTGTCTAAGCCTGGCTTGCCTTTGGTTCTGCAGCCGGAAGTCAGCAAGGCTGCTCTGGGACCACTCGAAAGGCAGCCAGCATTCGGGGAAGGAGGCCCTGTCTCCTGGCAGGTGGGATGAAAGAACTCTGCCAGGCTGGCAGCAAAAAGCATAGCCTGCAGGAAGCTGCCTAGGGCAAGTTCCCAAGTACTACATTCATCAAGTTGGGGCTCATCACTCTTCTCCAGCCCCAGAATTCTCCCGAGCCTCTTCTGCCCGAGGGAACTTGACATCAACAGAGGCCCTTTTGGAGTTGAGTGAGGACCCATGTGCAGAAACAGCACAAATGCCAAGGAGATGGGGGACATCTGAATGTTGAATTCTTAAGCAAGTCCTCCTTAAATCCAGTGCATTTAATTGTCATGATTTTTAGATGTCAACATTCGATGATGAATGAGAACTTTGTCAAAGTAGAAATAATTCAAGCCCTTCATTGCCTGGTTAGTAGTTGTTTTCTGCTGGGCAGGGAGGGTAGTTTTCAGAGCCCACTGTGAGATCGACACACTTCTAGCTGTTTTTGTTTTGCTTATTTCAGTGTCTTTCCACAGTAACAAATGCTGTGGGCACACTTCATGGAATTGAGTTTGTTAATTATTTGGACTCCCTCTCTAAGTGGACCCAAACAGATCTTTACAAGATAGATGAAATACACAGCAGTAGCCAAGGGGTCAACAGATAAGATTGTCTGCCTGGTTATTCAAAAAGATGAAAAAAATGTACGAAGTAAGCAATGAAAAATAAACCTGCATGTATCTGACAGACCAGGCTGTGAATGCAGTTGAGAATAGCTTAATTTGCACACATACCTGTCAGGACACATATTTTTATTTAGGTCTGGACTTGGAAAGGGGGAAGCACGTGTCACAATGTTCTTGTAAATGAATTCAGGCCGTGCTTCTATATGTTAAAGCAACGGGATTCTGCTCCTCCATCTTTCTGGTTCTAGCAATGGTTAGCTTAGAGATTGGTCTAGAGCAAAACAGATGCTCCTTGACTTAAGATGGGGTTCTGTCCTACAACCCTTTAGAAGCTAGAAATATGAAACAAAAGTGCAATCAATGCCCCTAAACTACCACACATCACACCTTAGACACATTTCCAATGACTGTGTACCCATTTTGTACCATTGTCAAGCTGAAAAATTGTACACTGAACTGTCCAAAGTTGGAGACGGTACTTAACCATTTTCTTTTTTTATAATTACATGGCCCATGATTTCACTTTTAAATTTCAAGTGATTTTTGTCTTATGCTGATAACAAAATGAAACAGGAGACTAATGATAATTATCATCTCATGGTGCAGAATTCTAGATTTCTGGAACCAAATTCAGACTGCCTGTGGGAAAAGTGTGTGTGCACGCACAAGTGTGGTTATATAAGTAAAGGTGTATGTGTGTATGCATGTATATGTGTGTAAAAGTCCCTACTAAAATAATTAAAATACTAAATGGGATTTTTATTAGAGATTTTACTCTTATCACTAACTTTTAATTACTGCCAGCAATATGACAAATTTGGTAGGAAAAATGATTAATTTTAGACTCTTCATAATTAATGAGTATCAAATAGCTCTTTTATTTTCTTGAGTTCCCACAAAAGATAAAAATTCAGAGAATATGATTACAATATGGTGGAATAGGGAAAGGGCATACTGTTCTAGGCTAAAGTTAAAGAACAAAAACCAACCAAACAAAAAAACATGTGGAGGAAGTACATTCTCAGGGGAGAGGCTAGAGAGAAAACCTCAGTGGAAATTCTATGGAGGCAAGAGGGAGGCCATTGATTTCTGCGGAAAGTGTGGAAGTGCAGCACAAGCTTGGATACAATACACAGCTTTGAAAAGTGAGGTGAGCTCAGACTGCAGCAGCCCATGCCACTGTTCCCACCCTGGAGCACTGACCAGAGCTTCCTGGCCCCACTGCGTGCTTCCTGGCCCCACCGAGCACACACCTCTGGGTATTCACTAAAAGAGCAGACATTCCACTAAGCCACAGAGGTATAATTCAAGATAAAAGCTATCAGAGACAAAAAAAAAAAAACTATCAAGTATTTCCACAAATGCCTAAATAAACACAGAAATTTAAGAAACAAGAATAAGGATGACAACATGACCCTCTCACCCAAAGGAATACAACAATACTTCAATATCATAATGTAGAGATGAAGAGATTAATGAAATGCCTGAAATGGAATTCAAAAGATTAATCATAGGATTACTCAGAAATAATGAGTAGCAAATCCACAAATTGAATAAATCCATATGTGACATGAATGAAAAATTTTTCCATGAAATTTAAATTTTGAAGAGAAATCAAAATATTAGAAATAAAAAAGTCAATAAGTCAAATAAAAAATACAGTAGGAAGCCTTAACAACAGACTTATTGAGGCAGAAGAAAGAACATCTGAACTAGAAGACAAATCTTTGGAAATTTTTCAGATTAAAAAAAAAAGAAATGAAGAAAATTAAAAACAGTATTGGAGATTTATGGGATATTATCAAATGACCCAACATATGGGTCTTAGAAGTTCCTGAAGGTGTGGAAAGAGACTGGATTAGAAGGCCTGTTCAGTGAAATAATTACAGAAAATTTTCCTAATTTGGAGAAAGAAGGGGATGTACAGGTACATGAGGCATATAGAACTCATAATAGACATGAAAAGACCTTGACCATGACACATTGTAGTCAAACTTTCAACAGTAAAACATAAAGATTGTAAAATGTGCATGAGAGAAATGCCAAGTTATTTTCAGAGGAACTTCAATTGGACTCACAGCTAAACCCTATCAGAAACTCTACAGGCCAGGAGAGAATGGAGAGATATAGCCCAAGTCTTAAGAGGAAAAAAAAACTCACCCCAGAATATCCTGCAAAGCTCTCATTTATGAATGAAGGTGAAATAAAGACCTTCCAGAACAAACAGAAATTTGAAGAATTAGTCACCAGTCATCCAGCCTTACAAAAGATGCTTAAGGATGTGCTAAACACAGAAAAACAGAAAGATAGTTATCATTATGAAAGAATGTGAAGGCAGAAAATCTCCCAGTGAAAGTAGAAAGTAAATCCAAAGCAAACAATAGGAATATATACATATATATTATATAATTACAAGGCCAAATCATTACTTATCAATAGTAACTTTGAATGTAAATAGCCTAAAAGATACAGGATGGCTCAATAGATTAAAAATAATACCAATTATTTGCTACCTGCAAGAAATACACCTCACCTACAAAGATACATGCAGACTTAAAGTGAAACGTGAAACGATGGAAAAATATATTCCATGCTAAAGCAGAAACAAGGAGGTGTAGCCATCCTAATATCAGACAAAATAGATTTTTAACACAAAAACTGTTGAAAGAGATGAAGAAGGGTACTATGTAACGATTAAGGGATCAATTCAACAGGAATATGTGACTATAATAAATGTATATGCACCCAATGCCAGGGTGCCTGGCTATTTAAAAGAAATGTTAATGGATCTAAAAGGAGACATAGACTCTAATACAATAGGAATTGGGAACATCAACACTCCACTTTAATCAATGCACAATCATCTAGAAAGAAAATCAACAAAGAAACAACAGAGCTAATTGACACTATGGACCAAATGGACCTGATATCTATAGAACCTTTCATCCCACAGTTGGAGAATACACATTCTTCCCATCAGTCCTTGGAACTTTCTCTAGGAAAGACCATATGCTAGGCTATTAAGCAAGTCTAGCACATTAAAAGAAATTGAAATCATGGCATGCATCTTCTCTGACCACAATAGATTGAAGCTGGAAATTAACAACTCAAGAATCTCAAGAACATATGCAAACACATGGACACTGAACAACATGCTCCTAAATGAACAGTGAGTGGGTCATAGAAGAAATCAAAAGAGAAATAAAAATTTCTGGAAATAAATGAAGACAATACAACATATCAAAACAGCAAAGACCATGTGAAGAAGGAAGTTTATAAAATTGGTGCCTACACCAAGAAATTGGAAAGGCACCAACTAAGTGAGCATCTCAAGGATCTAAAAACCAGCAACAGACCAAACCCAAAATTAGTAGGAAGAAAGAAAAAATTAGAAAAGAAAAAAATTGAAGCAAAGTATTATAAAGGATCAGTGAAAAGAAGAACTAGTTTTTTTGAAAAAATAAACAAAATTGACATACCACTAGCCCAAGTAACCAAAGAGAGGGGGAGGACCCAAGTCAATAAAATTAGAGATGAAAAGGATATGTAACTACAGACATCACAGAAATAAAAAGAATCATCAGAAATTACTATAAAGAGCTATGTGCCAACAAATCGGAAAACACAGAAGAAATGGATAGATTCCTAGACACATAAACTACTGAAACTGAGTCAAGAACACATAGAAAACTGAAATAGACCAATAACCAAGATACAAATTGAATCAGTAATAAAGACCCTTCCAACAAAGAAAAGCCCAAGATAGCTTCACTGCTGAATTCTACCAGAAATCTAACAAACTAATTCCAATTCTTCTCAAGCAATTCAAAACAATTGAAAGGGAAGGAATCCTCCCAAGCTCCTTCTATGAAGCCAGCATCACCATAATTTCTAAACTAGAAGAAGAAACAGCAGAGAAAATACTATAGACCACTATCTCTGATGAACACACATGCAAAAATCCTCAACAAAATACTAGCCTAAGGAATCCCACAACACATCAGAAAGATCGTCCACCCAGACCAAGTGGGATTTATCCCTGGTATGCAGGGATGGTTCAATGTTCGCAAATCAATGTGATACACCACATTAACAAACTGCAGAAGAAAAACCATATGATTATCTCAATAGATACAGAGAAAGCATTTTATAAAATACAACACCCTTTCATGATGAAAACTCTAAGCAAATTGGTATAGAAGGAACATTCCTCAATACAATCAAAGCAATTTCTGAAAAACCCATGGCCAGCATCCTACTGAACGGGAAAAAGTTGTAAGTATTGCCACTAAGATCCAAAACTAGACAAGGGTGCTCACCCTCGCCATTAGACAAGAAAAAGAATTAAAAGGGATATAAATTGGATAGGAGGAACTGAAGCTATTCCTGTTTGAAGAGGACATGATTCCATATATAGGGGAATCAAAAGTCTTCACTAAAAGACTATTGAAACTCATAAAAGAATTTGGAAAAGTGGAAGGATATAAAATCAACACACAAAAATCAATAGCCTTTATGTACACAGAAGTTCTTTCTTAGCCATGGCATTGTCTCAGATCAATCCCATTCACAATAGCTAAAAAATTAATTACCTTGGAATAAATTTAACCCAGGATGTTAATGATCTCTGATGAACATTACAAAACATTAAAGAATGAAGTAGAAGACACAAAAAATGGAAAAGTCTTCTGTGTTCATGGATTGAAAGAATATCATAAAAATTTCCACACTAAGAAAGAAACTTATAGTTTCAATGAGATCTCAATTAATAAATATCAAAAACATTCTTCTCAGATCTAGAAAAACTTAAGCCAAAATTCATATGGAATCATAGGAGACTCTGAATAGCTAACACAATATTACATAACAAAAAACTGGAGACATACCACTAGATTTCAAGACATACTACAGGGCAGTTATAATAAAAACAGCTTGGCACAGGCAGAAAAAAAACAGACTTATAGGCAAATGGAACAGAATAGAAAATCCAGAAATCAATCCCTGCATCTACAAATGACTTATCTTTGACAGAGGAGCTAAACTCATTCCCTGCAGCAAGGACAGTCTCCTCAACAAATGATGCTGGGAAAACTGGATCTCCACATGCAGAAGTATGAAACAAGACCCCTACATTACACCTTATACAAAAATCCACTCAAAGTGGATCAAGGACCTAATCTATGACTGGATACCATCAAATTACTAGAGAACATTGGGGAAACTCTGCTAGACATTGGCATAGGCAAAGATTTCTTGGAAAAGACCCCAGAAGCACAGGCAATCAAAACTCAAATTGACAAATTGGATTACATCAAGCTGAGAAGCTTCTACACTGCAAAAGAAACACTCAACAAAGTGAATAGACAACCAACAGAATGGGAGAAAATACTTGAAAATTATGAAACTGATAAATTATTAATACCCAGAATCTATAAATAGCTCAAGAAACTCAATAACAACAAGACAAACAATCCAGGTAAGAAATAAGCAAAGTACTCAAATTTTCAAAAGAGAAAATTCAAATGGCAAGCAGGCAAATGAAGAAATGTTCAGGATTACTAGCCATCAGGGAAATGCAAATCAAAACCACAATGAAGTTTCACCTTACCCCAGTTAGAATGGCTCTTGGACAGATATCAACATATTATGAATGCTGGCAAGGATGTGGGGAAAGGGTAACCTAATCCACAGTTAGTGGGAATGTAAACTGGTGCAGCCATTTTACAATAAGACTGTATGGAGGTACCTCAGAAATCTGAAAATATATCTACCACATGATCTAGCAATCCCACTCCTGGGAATTTACCCAAACAAGATGAAATAAGCATATGAAAGCGTTATCTGTATCCTCATTTTCATTGAAGCTCAATTCACAATAGCTAAGATAGGGAATCAACCCAGATGTCCATCAACTGTTGACTGGATAAAGAAATTATGGTATATATACACTAGGGAGTACTACTCAGCTTTATAAAAAAAATGAAATCCTGTCTTTTGCAATAGGATGGATGCAACTGGAAACCATTATACTTAAATAAGCCAGTCTCCAAAAGAAGATGCCGTATGTTTTCCCTAATCTGTGGTAACTGAGTATCTCAAGTATAATGTATTGGTGTGAAATTGACATTTTGAGATTCCATAATTATTTACAGCCATTGTCTCTACTGTTGAGGAACAGTGTTTTTTTCTTCATACTATTTGTTGAACTCTTCACTTGGTGTAGGGTTAATCTTTTTTTTTTTAAGATTTATTTTATTTATTTGAAAGACAGAGTTACAGAGAGAGGTAGAGACAGAGAGAGAGGTCTCTCTGCTGGTTCACTCCAAATGGCCGCAACGGCAGGAGCTGCACCGATCCGAAGCCAGGAGCCAGGAGCTTCCTTCAGGTTTCACACGTGGGTTCAGGGGCCCAAGGACTTGGGCCATTCTCCACTGCTTTCCCAGGCCACAGCAGAGAGCTGGATTGGAAGAGGAGCAGCCAGGACTAGAACTGGTGCCCATATGGGATGCCGGTGCCTCAGGCCAGGGCATAACCCACTGCGCCACAGTGCTGGCCCCTAGGGTAAATCTTACGAGGATAAAATAAACTGAAATTAATCATTGTAAAAATTAAGAGAAGCAATAAGAGAAAAAAAGAGGAAGCATGGGGTGGGAGGAAGGGTAGAGTGGGAAGTATCATTATATTCCTAAATCTGTTGATATGAAATACATGGAATTTGTATACCTTAAATAAAATTTAAAAAATTTCAGAGAATACAAAGCTGGAATTTGTGGGGAAAATTTAACTCCACTATGTCATTATTAAATAGAATATTCTAGCTTAATATCTTTAGTTTTCAATTTCTGTAAATCTATGATGGATTTTGTTCTCATTAAGCTATCACAGAAGACATATATGTGATAAATTAACTCATTCAGGTGTGAAGGGCTGATAATAGCACTACCAGTTTCTAGTTAATTTCCACTAACTTGTAAAGGGCTGACAGCAGTAAGTTGCAGCTCTGTGAAGGTAGGAGCCAAGATCTCTCCTTACATCCTCATGCCCAGTGTAGTATTTGGTACATATTTTTGATATGGAATGAAATTGGGTTAATTATACCTAATTTCTTGGCGCTTTAAAGAACATGTTTAATAACATATTTCTAAGGAATGAGTTTTAGATGCTTGGCATAAAGCTTGTAGAGATCATTTTAAGTGGTACAGACTTCCTTATACTACAAGCACCCAACAACACACAGGGCTGTTCTCTCTAAATATTGTTTATACTATCATTTTTCTTCTCTGTATCCAACTTCTTATCGTCAACTCACAGTTCTACCATTAATTCCAAGAACACAGTGTGTCTGATTTTATGTGATGCGTATAGAACTCAACCATGCATGCAACCTAGGTGTTTAACTCAGGAATATTGTCAGTATAAACTGTACTGGGATTGTGCAAAAGACAATTCAAAACAAATATTTTGGGAAGAAAAGAAAGCAGTTAAAACAATCTTGCTTAGGACTACAAGAATGACAACTCATTAATGGAGTCTTAAATCAAGTCTTTTGATCTTAGTCTGCAATATGACCCCAAATAAAAGTCCTTTATAATCCTTACCTCAGAATTCATGAGGTACTGTGGAATGCTGTGCACCACCTGCCAAATTGAAAACAATCTCTGATCCTACTCTAGAGCATCCTTGGACAAAAATCCCACAAAAACTGAAATATGCTTATGCAAGGGGCCCTATCCAACAAGAACCCCCAAACGGATCTTTCCTGGAGTCAAATGCAAGTCAGGCAATCACATCCATCCCATCCTGATCATGCTGGAGAAATATTGCCACCTGTGATGCAGGTGGTGCAAGCCTCGCAGTCTCTGGATGATATGCCTTTCCCAAGAACTGTCTCTTTGTTGAGCTCTGGAAGCAATCAATTTAATTGGTGGATACCAATGGCACAGCAACTGGTCAAACAACATTTTTCACCCATAAGACTCAGAGCAAAGGTGGATTCTTTTAATCATAGAAAGCCAAACTTTGCTCAATGTCAGACATAATTTTGGTCTACTTGCTTTTTCATAGCTCGTTGGGTCCAGATAGAAGAAAGAATCATATGCTTTTGTTTCCATTTTGCTTATCTGGGGCAACTCTTATTACTTTCCCTTTTCCCCAGTAGTTATGAAATTCTGTTCTTAGGGATGATAACATACGACATGTGAACAATTTGGCTGGGAAAACCATTCTTAACACTTATGGTTGACAAGGACTCCTGAGGCAGTGTAAAAACCGAGGCAGCCGCCACCATCGCAGCTGTGGGGTTCTGGACATTTTTGCTTTCATAGTGAAATTATCTCATTTGCCCTGGTTCCCATAGTTTAAATGAGGCACTATTTGATTTCTTATTACTCATCTACTTAGCTCATCCTTGTTTTTACAACCAAGTTAGGCTATTAGCAAATTGTCTCCTAATTTTAACAGTACTTTAGGTTATCATTTCTTCTTTCAAATGCTTTGGTCCACTGCTGTACAGACAAGGTTGACCGTTCCTAGGAAGTCTTCTCTGATTACTTAGGTCAGGAGGGTTCCCACCTCTATTCTGAAGGTACAATACAATTCACCCTGCTTTAAAGAGAGGTGGCACATGAGATGCCATCATTTATTGGACTATAGAAAGAAACAATTTTTTTGAGTTGGAAATTTTAACATGATGTTAAGAAGCCACCTATTGCTATTACCTTTAGATTTTACACAAAGCTGACCCAAAGAAATGGCTCACAGAACTCTCCCTTGTCACTGTGGTTGGCATAGGGGCCAGAGAACAGGCCCATCAGTCTTTCGAGGAAGGGGACCCATGACCCTGGCTAAGATGGGGTCCAAAGTGATAATGGTTCTATGTGGATCAGAGAGGAAAGCCAAAAGATGATACAGATAACAAAAAAGGATGAAGAAAGGTAAACAAATTCAAGGAGAGTAACAACGGGCCCCAAGTGGCCTTATTATATGAATAGACTGGAGATAACTACATCTTTCTACCCCAGCGCTTCATAAATTCTGTCATCTCGTTAGGATTGTCAGAAGCACACTGACCTCACTTCCTCCTTTAACGAGCTTGCCCTATTTTGAGGGGAGATTCTTGAGGCACACATAGCCCAGAAACATAAACAACTTGTCAGCCTCGTAATTCTGGAAGTCATGCACTCCAAAGAGAGAGGGTAGTGCCTGGGAAGCCAGCTGACCAGCGGCAGCAGTCCAGAGAGAGGCACCTGGCACAGTAGCAGGTGGGCAGGGCGATCGCAAAGGCGAGGTTTGTGAAGCAGCCAAGAGCAGAGTTTAATCCCTGCTTCTTGAGAAAGGTGGTAAAGGTAGATTTGTGGCTTTGCATGCAATCACCAGGGCTCCTTGGATTTGCCTGGATGCCTTCTCTCTCCAGTAAGAAGGAGGCAGCTGTGATGTCTGCTTCAGGTCTAGGAATGTGCTATGGAAAGAGCAAATTTGTGTTCAGCCCACTCCTATTTTGCCAACTACTGCAAGACACCATCCATTCCTCCAGCCCTCAACCTGATTCTCTTATTTCAGGTTAGATGAGGAAAATAGCTTTGAGTTCCCAGTGATCCAGGGTGGATTAGATGGTCAAAAATTGCATTGTGCTTCTAGAAGACAGACTTTTTGCTGAGGTCTCCAGTACAGTCTTAAATGCACCCCAACTCTATATAAAGGCAAGAAAAACTCCACATGGTCAGCTTTGTGTCGAGTGAGTGCTATGAAGTTGCTCTTACTGACTACCCTGGGTTTTAGTGTCTCAAGGCAAACC
The DNA here is from genome assembly GCF_051225735.1 of Oryctolagus cuniculus. Taxonomy (NCBI): domain Eukaryota; kingdom Metazoa; phylum Chordata; class Mammalia; order Lagomorpha; family Leporidae; genus Oryctolagus; species Oryctolagus cuniculus. Next base: position 65,828,570 of record NC_142882.1, on the reverse strand, counting down.
ACATCATCAAATTATATATAAAAAACAAAGCATCCTGACTGACAAAGAGGACGCCACCTCATTTTCCTATGACATTTTGCCTCCCTGTCCTTTTCCTGTAATGATGACACCAAAACCTTTCACGGTGCATGTGGTTATCATGGGCAGGAAACACATTTATCAAAATTCATTGCATGCATTTTGGGGTGGATGGAGGTGAGGAGCAGCGAGGCAGCTGGGAAGATGTTCAGACCTCACCCCTACTCTTCCCGGTTTCGCATCCAGCCCAGTGTCGGGTGGAAGGTGGGTAGCAGGGTCATCAGTTATTTCCACTTGCTATTTTGGTCAGCTACATAAAAGATATCCCTGACAATTCTGAATTGCATGTATAAACCATTTGATGGCTGCTGGTCTTGTTGCTGCTCTTTCCTCTTTTTCTCAGCTTTTTTTCCCCTTCTGAGTATCCCATATTTCCTCTTCTCTGCTCTATCCAACATAAACATTTATCTTCTTGGACCATGTATTCAAAAAAAAAAAGGTAAAGGGAATAGTAAAAATACAGAGTCAAATGTGAGTGGCAGAGCTATAATTCTTTATGAAGTAGCAGGTAAGATTGATTGTCAAGGGTCAAAAGGCTAGGTCAAACTCCACTCATTCGTCAGCTGAATGTCATTTTTGTTTTCCCTGTCACCAGATAGCTTTAAAAAAAATTGCAACTCCTTCCTCATTATCTGGGACTTGGCTCCTTTTCTGCCATCCAGTATTAATGAAACCGTGCTTCAAGCCCGGCCCTCCTCTTCTCCGGTTCTTCTTCTTGAGCTGCCTTCTTTTCTATAGCACCACCGCGAAGGCACCATTTCAAAGGCCATTTTCTCCCCCAGCCAAAGGGGAAACTGCCACCAGTGAGAGTGATTTGAAAACACACACCAAGTAGAAACGTTTGGCTGAACAACAATGTAATTAAATCATAGCAGATGGGACGCCTGTGATGCGATGTAATTGGATGGTGGCAATATCTTTGCATCTCATAAAGAGGAAAACAGAAATGAGGGGCAATATCTGGAAGCCATCTAAAATCATGTGTTGTAAATAAAGAAAACAAATCTCCCCTTATAATTACAGTGGGCCACAAAAGCATAATGCAAAAACCTAAACTAATGCATCGATTATGCTTAGAATCTAATGTGCCATCCACAGTGGGTCAAATGGAGGTTAACGTTATCAACTAATTTCACCTCCAGTAAGATTCATCTAATAAGCTTATGTTTAATTATGCTAAAGAGAAAGATGATTAGTTAGATGGGAATTAACTTGTGAATTGTTAATCACAGACTGGCCAAATGCTGCAAGTTAGCAGCTAAAAGTGGTAACTCGAGATATATAAATTTATATCCACAGCTAGATAGCAGTTGGAAGTTCAAAGTTTAAGCAATGGTGATGAGTGTTTTATTTTGTAAACTGTGCTGGTTTTTTCTGTGTCCTCTCTGCTTCTAAATTGGATGAAAGCAGATTGATAAATCTAGATTAGAATTTTCCTTATAGCCGTGACATTCTTTGGACCAATTGTCTGATCTTCTCTACAAGTATTTATAATTTTCATTAGCCCATCTCATTCCTATTGGTTGGCCACTGTATGGTGTGACTGAAGTCTTATATGGGTCAGTGAGTTCTGCTTTATTTCTATTTCATGATCCCAGGCCGGCAGTCCCTGGAGGAGGGCACTAACCAGAGAAAGTCCCGAGGAGCAGCTCAGGAGCTTTCAAAGAGAGGGCATGGTGGGGATGTGTCAGTTGAACACATGATCTCCTTAAGGAGGAAAGATAATGATGGCACCAAAAAACCCTTCAGTGAAATTCCAGGCTAATTTCAGTGTACTCAGAAACAATAATCAACTTTGAATAGAGCATGTATTGATTTTGTAGCACAATATGTGTGGCCCTTGAAAAAATGGCACTTGCAATCAGGTTCAGCTTGAAGAACTTGATTAAAAAGAACATGGCCTAGCCATGGTTGGAATCTGGAGTCTAAGAGCAGAAAGATCAGAGAGCAAACTCTATAAGGGGTGGCTTGGTGGGGAAACTTGCCCAGGCAGCCTGAAGCTTCGAACACTGCTCTAGGGAGCTTCTCAAGGTGAAAGCTGAGAGGCTGAGATTTGGATTGTAAAAGGGGATGGGGAGGATGGGTGGTCCTGGGAACAAGAGTTGTGAGGAACAGTTCAGGCAGTTATTCAATGAGGAGACAGATTGACATCAAAGAAGAAGTTGGAAACCCGAAATATGAAGTGGTTTTAAAAATCTCACAACCTGGGTATGCAAGAAAGGAGCTGAAATAAAATTGTTAAGTGTTAACATTAGAAATATGTGTTCTTAAAGTCTTTTTCTAACTTAGGATGATGATTTATAATTTCTTTTGAAAACTTTAAAATTGTTATTTTAATTGTATATATTTGTGGATGTATATATTTGTCGATGAGATTTCACAAATAAGACCAGTGTAAGCAAATAATGAAGGATAGAATTAAAAGGGAGAGAATGATCCTGCGGGGGAAACAGGACACACAGCAGACTCATAGAATGGCAGCACTCCTGCCTCAGAATCAACCCTTGGGACATTCGGATCTGCCTAAAAGGTCCATGAGAGTCTCACAGGCATGGAAAGCCATGACACGGTGGCAAAAAACAATCTAAATGAAAGATCCTGGTGAATAAGACCCCAGCAGAAGGAACAGGCCATCAAGGAGAGAGGCACCTGTCTCTGAAGGGAGGAAGGAACCTCCATTGTGATATGGCCTCGACTAAACAAGTTCAGAGTTGGTGAACTCAAGGGGCTTCCATAGCCTAGACTGCTTATAGCAAGAGTCTCGGGTGATTGCTGACATCATAAACAAGAGTGCCAATTGTTAAATCAACAAAGGGAGTCACTGGGTACATGCTCCCCACGTAGGATCTCTGTCCTTAATGTGTTCTACTATGAAACTTAAAAACAACACTACTAGTTGAACAATACCCTATACCTTGTGCGGTTGTGTGAGTGCAGCCTGTTGAAATCCTTGCTTAGTATATACTAAGTTGATCTTCAGTATATGAAGGTAATTGAAAATGAAACTCGATGAAGGGCGGGATGGGAGAGGGAGTGGGAGAGGGGAGGTTGGGGGGGTGGAGTCACAACAATACAAAAGTTGCACTTTGTAAATTCACATTTATTAAATAAAAAAAACTATATAACAAACAAAAAAAAAGAACTTAATACTTTACCCTTTTAGTATTTTTTATGTTCTACTTAAAACTATTGGCTGAACTCTGTAATTAATACACAATTACTCTTAGGTGTTTAATTAATGCTATAACTAGTACTCAAATAGTATTTTACACTTTGTGTTTCTGTGTGGGTGCAAACTGTGGAAATCTTTATTTAATATATGCTAAATTGTTCCTCTGTATATAAAGATAATTGAAAATTAATCTTGATGTGAATGGAAGGGGAGAGGGAGTGGGAGAGCGGAGTGTTGTGGGTGGGAGGGAAGTTACGGGGTGGGGAAGCTATTGTAATCCATAAGCTGTACTTTGGAAATTTATGTTCATTAAATAAAATAAAATAAAACTTTAAAATTGTTATTTTAATTGTATATATTTGTGGAGGTACCATGTGATAATTGGATATGTGTATTCAAATGGGTGATGGTCAAGTTAGTTTCTGTTCTCTTCAACATTCTTGAAGACATTTTTGATTTGTAAATGTACATACTTAAGGGATACAGTATGCTATTTTAATACATGTATACCATGTGTACTGATCAAATCAGGGTGGTTAATGTTTCCCTTTCCTTACCATTACTTGCTATTTGACACCTTTGGGTTCCTCTTTTGTATTCATAAAATATGTAATAGGTTATTGTGAATGACAGTCACTGTGCTGTAGAACAATGTAACTTATTCCTTCCATCTAACCATGTTTTGGTACTCTTAATTTCTAATAAAAGGACATGATTTTACACTTTTATCTCATGTCTCTTCTCTATGTTCCCGGGACTTCCTGATGATGGGAACTGAAGCCTGAGTCCAGACGGCTTGGTTGCAACACTGCTAATGCTACTGACAGCAAATGCAGGGAGGAACACGATCGACAGATGACATAATAAGCCCCATGAGGATCACCCCAAACTACAAATAGTAATGGAAATGTAAGATTTCTGACTGTAAATAACCTAAATTCTATACTGCGTGGCTATGAATTTGGTCTCTGGGACTGCTGAAACGAGGGCCAACAATATTGAAGCATAACCTCAGATTATTGGAGAAAACTGTTAAAAGTCGATGGTACACATTTTATTTTAAAAGGTCATTTTGATGTTGCTTAATGATTAACAATCACACTAGAATTGCAAACAGCCAAGAATGAAATCACTGTCAGATATATCTGTGAAAGATGATAGTTAATATTTTTCACAGATCAAAATGCTAAGGACTTGGACAGTTTTTAAAGTGGGCATTCATGGAAAAAATGTGAAGTCTTGTTTTTAAGGAAAACAAAAGCTGAACAACTTAAGTTTGAAAATCTGGATTAATAAGAATTGCGTATGTCACAAACAAAAGATTTTAGTTGATTACAACTCAAGAAGTTGACATCGCTATAAGATGGTCATGCATCCGGTAGATGGCTACAATGGAGTCCACATTTTGGATACACCAGGCCTTCTGGGTCTTTCTATGGGGTTTCCAGTGCTGGAGCTCCTGTAGCTGCTTGCAGGTGAGGCCTGTGCAATGCTGGCTAATGCTGGAGTACGACAGCCTGTGGCCAAGGCAGAGCTGTCAGGGGTCTGCTATCAGGAGCAGGGAGCAGCAGACAGGATAGAAAGGATCATGAGATGTATAGAATGGACAGAAAATAGCCGTGCCAGTGCTGATCTAACTTATTTCGAGATGGTCTCCTGAAGGAATAGGATTCTGTTTAGGTAGTGTAGCTTTAGTTTTTGGCACGATCAGGAGCAGTGTGTGGAAGCTACATGAAGGTAGGCTTGGGGCTCAATATGAACCGGCTTACTAATCTGAGGGGAAGGATGAAACGTGCTGCTTTGAGAATCACTGAGCACTTCCTGCTCAGGTTGTTTAGGCAGAGACGAGGCCAGCACTGTCTATAGAAGGATTCCAAAATACAGTTGTACAAGCATACTCAAAAAGTGTGTGAGAAAATGGAATCAAAATGTTTATTTTGGTACAAAAAATTGAGATGCACTCATTGATTTTTTTTAATCATACTCATTTTCCATCAACTTTTTGAAGATCCCTCACATACATGGATTTCAAATATTTTTAAATTTTAAAATATTGGGGCTGGTGCTGTGGCGTAGTGGGTAAAGCTGCCACCTGCAGTGCTGGCATCTCATATGGGCGCTGGTTTGAGTCCCGGCTGCTCCACTTCCAATCCAATTCTCTGCTATGGCCTGGAAAAGCAGAAGAAGATGGTCCATGTCTTTGGGCTCCTGCACCCACGTGGGAGACCTGGAAGAAGCTCCTGGCTCCTGGCTTTGGATCAGCGCAGCTCCGGCCATTGCAGCCAATTGGGGAATGAACCAGCAGATGGAAGACCTCTCTCTCTCTGTCTCTCTTTCTGCCTCTCCTTCTCCTCTGTGTAACTCCGACTTTCAAATAAATAAATAAATCTTTTAAAAAATTTAAAATATTTATCTGAAAAGCAGAGGACAGAAGGAGAGACAGAATAAGATCTTCTATCTCTTGGTTCACTCCTCAGATGATCACAATGGCATTGTCTGGGCCAGATCAAAGCCAGGAGCCTGGAACTCCATCCTGGTCTCCCACATGGGTGGAAGGGGTCCATGTACTTGGGACATCATCTGCTGCCTCGCAGGTGCATTAACAGGGAGCTGGATCTGAAGCAGCGCAGCCAGGACTAGAATGGGTGCTCACATTTTGGATGTTGATTTTGCAAGTGGTAGCTTAATCTGCTATGCCACAAAGCTGGGTTCTAGAATTTCAAAAACTCTATACTCCAAAGTAAATTTTTTAATTCTATTTTGCATTAACTTTTTGAAGTACCCTCTTATGTCCTCTGAGGCTGTATGACTAACCATGAGGCTTATTGACAAACATACAGTGAGTATCACCCATATGGCGGCACTATGATGTGATGAAGTAGCCAGGGTTGCCAGCATCACATGATATGCTGATTCAGCCATCTTTTTATCACGTGGCCTCTGTTGACAGTAACTGGAGAATATATTACAAATTTGGCTCTTTGCTCATTACAGTGGTGGGGTGCTGTAAGACAGATGACTCATGACTCATGCTGCAATAATGGGCTTGCAATCCAGTGAACCAGGAGGTTATATTTCGAAAGCACATTTCAGTTTTTCCCTTCATTTAGGTTTTCACACACAAAACAAAGCTGATACACAGTAAGGAAGGATCAAACCAACATTTGTTGTGTGCCTGCTACTTGTGGGTCAGTGTGCTAGAAGCTCTATTTTAGGTTCCCCTTCTTTGGTTTCTGATATAAGCATCATTAGGCCCCGGCACAAGCGAGGTGATTTGCCTTATGTCATGTAACTAGTAAGAGGCAGAGCTGAGCTTGGAACTCAGGTCTGTCTCAATGCAAAGATGAGGGTCTTGGTGCTGCACCTTCCAGCCTCTGAGGGTAAATAGATCATTGAATTGTTAACATTATCTCTTATAGTCTTTGATTATAATTGAAAGAAGATTAAATAATTTAAAAACAATTAAAAATAATTTGAAAGCTGAGTCTTTAATTGGTTTTCATTTAAAATGTATCTGCTCTTTAATCTTAATTGTGGTAATTGCTCTGAGGCAAGCCCTTCCCATCTAACTCTTGGGAATCTTTTGACTCCTGAATGTTCCAGTCAGCAATCCACCCTCCTTACCAGGTTTTATGCAGGTTCAATTAGTAAACACTGATGCTAGACTGGGTGATATTTGCTCCCTTTAGATCAGCACTTGTCAGTTCATGCACCCATGGAGAAACCTTGAGAAAACCCAGGTGTAGATCTGTGCTGGAGTCTGAGATTTTCCATTGCTAACCAACCTCCAGGGGCTCTTGGAGGAGCTCTTAGAAACCAAAAAATGATCATGGGCAGGTGAGATCCAGATCAACCCGTAATACTGATGTTTTTCTCTGGAGGCATTTTCTGTAACTTGAATGTGCAAGGCAAGACCAAACCTATATAAAAAGAAATAGACCCTAAATATAGAAAAATAGCACCTAGCTAAACTGGAATGGTAATTTCCACATATTTACAAAACCAGTTTCCAAATGACTCAGAGTTGGTAGACTATAACTTTCCAGATTTTTGGTGAGGGAACTGAGGCACAGAGAGAATGCGTAACACAGTAGCAACTATCAGTTTTGAATTTGGCTTTAACACGTTGCTAGAGGATAAATAATGCAAGGGGTAATTTCAAAATGTTCATGGAAAAAATAGAATTAAAGTTCGTTTTGGTGAGATCCATGTGTAGTTGAGATCCAGCTATAGCTTTTCATAAGATACATTTTTATGAACCTTTTAAAGGTTCCTCATATGGAGGGAAGAATCTAGGAGAAAAGTACCAGAAGCACTGAAGTAATTTTATTAACAGCCCTCTATGGGGTGAGGTCCCTTCAACAAGAGAAAAACTGTAAGTCAACGAGTAAAGCTTCAAGAAGAGATTTTTGTGGCAGGAGGAACTCATGCACTCCCAATCACAGGCTCACTCCTTTAGGGAACTGGGACATTCAGCCTGGAGTTAGAACTTCTCTTCCTTATAATTTCATTTAGATATCGAAGAACTGTTATGTAGGAGGCAAGGTAGATTTATTTTATGATTATTCAGATAACTATTTACAAACATTGTAGGGCTATTAAGATGTCTTCAGAGATGCTCTGTGGGGGAAATGTGTTGCTATGAGCTCGAGAGTGCTTTGTGCTCATTCCTCATAGAGATTCACAGTATCCATTAGGCTATGCAAGGCTCTGGGAAGTCCTTGGCCGGCAGGCTGGCTTGGCATCCTTTAAATTGAGAATTTCATTCCTATATGGCCACAAAATCTCTCTCTCCATTAAACAAATAATACCTCTTAATTCCCTGTAGAACTGGGTACTTTGGAAAAATACACACTTTGTACGACAGATGAATCAGGGACAGTAAAGTCTGAGAAAGTTGAGCACATCTGGAAAGGCTCACCATCTTCCAGAACTTGTGGCTCGTGTTAGAATACAATGTGGTCTTGTTGATTTGGCTTCTTAATTTCACAGTAAGTTTAAACCATACTACATCAATAAAACAGTGACATTGGGATATCATGTTATAGAAAGACTGCAAGTAAATAAATTCTTTCAGATTCACTGCTGAGCCAGTATGTCCTCTCCTTAGAAACCATATGTATCCCAGCCATCCTGCTTGAATCCTCGGCCTGGGTAGCAGCTCTAGGGCCTTTGAATTTCTGTAACTGCAGCCCCCAGACCCAGGGCTAAGGTAAGCAAGATGAATATGTGCCCAGAGAAACTATAATTCCAAGTTCCCTTTCCACTCTCCATTCCCCAGGCAATTCATCAGCTCTCTGGGGACTAAGTCTCCTAGGAGAAAAGCTGCCCAGTCAGCAAGTGGAGATGAGGTTTCAAGTATAGATGCTGGTAGGAGGAGGAACTTATGGACTCCTATCATTCATTCATTCACTGATTCACTCCACCAGTCAACATGTATTGAGCATCACAGTGTGCTCCATGCTGAAACTGTATCTGGGAACATAGAACTATATGCTTCCTCCCCTCAGGAAATATGTTGAGCTCAGGAACATTCCTGAAACAGGTTTAGGTCAGGGGATGGGGAAGAAGACATTGAGAGGGGGAGGTATGCAGAGGACCTACCCAGAGAGGAGAATGTGGAGTTGCTGAGAAGGGCATTGAGATAGCATCTCCCTTAGGAGTCAGGGGTCAGTCCTGTTCGGGCATTTCCTACAACTTCAGATTCCTTTTCTCTGTGGGTGGTTTAGATACATTTTTTTAAACTCTAACACGATTTAAATGTGTTTTTAAAGTTTCTATTTCTTAACAAGGAAGTACTTTAGTTTTCTAAAACATCAAGATCCATGCATTTGACATTCAGGATTTAGAAATACTGGGTAGCAAATGAGTTCTGCACAAATGCTATTTTTCCAAATAAGGTGACAACTCTGCCTGTATTCCCAAGTAGAATTCACAACCCTTTGCTACTGGCTATGAAAACCAACCACACATTCAGATTGTCTTTTTGCTACTGGATCAGTTGGTCAGGAAACTATGGGTGACTAATACACCAGACATAATGGATATGGTGGCTATACATTCTAGGTTTCTGGAACAGTCTTGAAAAATATTCTCTTTGTCAATCTGTGCATTGTACACATAACCCACCATGGCATTAGAATTTATAGTTGGAAATATATCTTCAGAGAAGGGGTACATTACAGGAGGATGAGTTATAATATGTATAGGCAGAAAAATCCAACAAATATGACTGTGAGAAATTGGAGAAAAAATGTTAATTTGGGATCTGAAGTCCTGGGGTGAAATCCAGGCTTTGTCACTTTCTGTATGGCCAAGGCTAAGCCACCAGAGCAACCCCAGTTTCTTTTCTAAGATGCAGGTTACCCACTGTGAGACCTGCACATTGTAGGCTCAAGAACTGTTTGGAGACCACCATGGCTGAACGTGGCACAGAGGAAATGAAGTTTCCAGATTTCTAGTGGATATACTCTGGGTCTGGACTTTGAGAAAGTGGCTGCCTAGACCAATCTAGACAATCCCTGGTGCTGGGGGCTACATATGTCCAGGGAGTCTTCTATGGTCAAGGAAGAAGGAGACAGCCCCTGAAATGACTAATACTTTGTTCTTACCAAAACTGAACTGAATTTTAGGAGGAAAAAGCCATTTCTTATTACTTGAGTGGCATGGAGAAACCTACACCTGCTATGATTTTAATGTCAAGCACATTCAACTCCCCAGCAGAATTTGGAAGCCAGCACCCAGAAAGGAGATATGTATTTTTCCAAAGGATATAATACCTTTCTCCCACTCAGAAGAAAAGATCACTATTTTAAAGAACAAAGATCAAATGAAATGTTCAGCACTACAATATGCTGTTGCCAAGAATGTCAGGATATTTATGAGCAGTTCATAATTTGAACTGTTTTCCAGACAGCTGGTCATATGGACGTAAAAGCAGGCATAATAACTTGTCAGGAGTATTTCCTACAGCACATTCATTGGAGAAAATACAGGTAAACATGGCAGCCTTTTCCAACCCCACCAGATTCCTTTATCTTGTCGACAGCAGCCACCTCAGTAACTAAACTCACAGGAAGTCCAGAGCTCACAGGAGTTTATTGTATCCACTCCTTGTACATTTACTCCCTGCTGCGAAGACTCTGGGCTACAAATATCTGTGTGTAGATGTAGAGTTGTGCCAGCCTAGCCTGGGATCTGTTGAATGGCACAACTAGATCTTCTATACATATGCTAAGGATCTATCTCAAATCATGTGCACATTGGGAAAATTTATCTTACTACTAAGACTATTTTGCAAAAGAATTTCCCACTTCTCAAGACTGCTGCAAGGTAGCCAGCGCCACAGCTCACTAGGCTAATCCTCTGCCTTGCGGCGCCGGCACACCAGGTTCTAGTCCCAGTCGGGGCCCCAGATTCTGTCCCGGTTGCCCCTCTTCCAGGCCAGCTCTCTGCTGTGGCCCGGGAGTGCAGTGGAGGATGGCCCAAGTCCTTGGGTCCTGCACCCCATGGGAGACCAGGATAAGTATTTGGCTCCTGCTATCAGATCAGCGTGGTCCCTGGCCGCCGCGCGCTGGCCGCAGCGGCCATTGGAGGGTGAACCAATGGCAAAGGGAAGACCTTTCTCTCTCTCTGTCTCTCTCTCTCTCACTGTCCACTCTGCCTGTCAAAAAAAAAAAAAAAAAAAAAAAAGACTGCTGCAACTTGATAATATACCTAGGGCTTGGAAATAGGGCAGGGGCTCAAATTCTGGGGTAGACAGGTGGGATTTGCACTCTGGTTTTATCACTTACTCGATGTGTGCTTGGGCATGTCACCTAAATAGCCTGAGCTTCTGCGTCCTCATGTGCGGTAATTGCAACAATAATGCACACATCGCATTTTGATGGAGCTTAGGTGCTAAGTGTTTAAGAAGTTAGGAAGGAAAATGAATTGCTTTTTGGCTGAGCTATCCAGAAATCGTTTCTTTGACCATGTTCAGTGGACAAAATCTGTGAGTCTTAGCAATGAGTTAAATCAAAGTAAGGTTAAAAAGTCATGACTGGGATTGGTAAGGATGCTGATCAAGATGTCTGTGTCTTACATCAGAGTGCCTCAGTTCAATATCCGGCTTCTGGTTCCAGCTTCCTGCTGATACATCCATCTATCCCTGGTTTGACCTCTCATAAAAAGGCCAGATTTGCTCAATAACCAAAAGGTGAAAAGAACCCAAGTGTCCACTATAATATTGGATAAGCGACATGCAAAGTTAAGTACAATGGAATATTATTTAGCCTTAAAAAGGAAATTGTGACACACACTACAACATAGATAAAACTTAAAGACATTATAATAAATGAAATAGAAGTGTCACAGAAGGACAAACACTGCATGATTTCATTTATGAGGTGTCAGGGATAATCAAATTCAGAGAGAAGTAGAACGGAGGTTGCCAGGTGCTGGGTAGGTGGAGGGGAGGAATGGGGAGATTTTGTTTAATGACTACAGAGTTTCAGTATACTTAAAAATGGTTAAAATGGAGCCGACATTGTGGCGTAGAGGGTTAAGCCACTGCTTGAAATGCCAGCATGCCATATGGGTGCTGGTTTGAGACCTGGCTATTCCACTTCTGATCCAGCTCCCTGCTAATGCACCTGGGAAAGCAGAAGATGGCTCAAGTACTTGGGCCCCTGTGCCCACATGGGAGACCTAGAAGAAGCTCCTGGTACCCTCTTCGGCCTGGCACCACCCTGCTGTTGCAGCCACTTGGGGAGTGAATCAGCAGATGGAAGATCATGCTCTCTCCCCTCCCCTCCCTCTCCCTAATTCTGCTTTTGAAATAATAAATAAATCTTTAAAAATAATTATTTTATAATCTGAAAAAAAAAGAACCTAAAAATAAAAAAACACGACCTGGAAGTGAACTTTATCTTCCTGGTACCTTCCTGTCTTACATACTAAAACTTTAAAAGATGTGCTCATCTTGCAAAGTGCTGTTCAGTGTCATTCTAAGAGACTGCACCAGGTGTTCTGGATTCCCACGATTTCATGAATGTTGGGATGCTCACTCATGTCTGTCCACTTGCGAGGATCACACTTTATAGACATGAAAAATGCCATCTGTTAGTTAATTTGTAAGCAGAAGATGTGTTAATCCATGGATCTTCCCCAGTGCTTCAGTTGGGACAGTCTAGCAAAATCCAAAAACAATCAGTATGTTAACTCATGTTCTCTTGGTTGCATTGCCTTACACATTATCCTGGTTGCCTTAGATAATTTCCTCCACTATGCTGGTCAATTATCTAGTGTGAGCTTCCAGGTAAAAATCCATCTACCCTACTTCTCTGCCCCTTTAAATTACCTATGAGGAATATATCAAATACATACTCTCAGAGTAGTCATAATTATTTATATTACCGACTATAATCACCTCGTCAACAATTTTCAGAAATAGTTGAAAGGAGAGTAAGTTCCAGAAGCACAGTTTGAATATCAGTTCTTAGGCTTGTATTCTATTACTTGGCATAGTTTCAGGTTCTAGGTGTCGTATGGGGTCAGATGAGAATGTTTGGAGGAGAGAAAGAAAAAAAGGGAAGTACCAATTGTCATTGTCTGTCTTTGATTTAACAGACATCTTTGATCTCTTGTTAGACCAAAAGTTTATGCTTGAGAGTAGAGCGAGTATGCCGCCTGTCCACACTGGGAAGCATAGGTTTAGTACATACCAAAGATTTGTATTTGTTAGTTGTTACGGAATGAATTAGGTACTTCCAAGAAGATATGTTGAAGGCCTGATCTTCCACATAATGTGACCTTACTAGAGTGTCTTTACATGGCTATCAAGTTAAAGTGAGGTCCCAAAATAAACTAGAGTACTAATACACTTGATCTTAGCCAAAAAACTGAGAAGCGATTAGGGTCTAATGAAAGGAGAACTTTGGACAGACGCGGATACACAGGGAAGATAGCTCTGTGAAGTCGGAGAGTCAGTGATGCATCTACAAAGCAAGAAATGCCACGAGTGGCTGGCAAACCACTACCGGCCAGGCAGGATTCCTCTGCAGTGTTCAGAGCGATCCTGGTCCCGCCCACACACTTAGATTTTGTATTCCAAAGACGAGGAATGTTGTATGAAGCCACCCAGCTGTGAGACTGTCACAGCAGCCATGCTGGAATCTCCTCCACTTCGTATCTCAGGAGCTTTAATGAAATACCCTTCTCTGGTTTTCTGCAGAGTTCCAGCAGTGAAGGGCTGACAGAGCAGCCCCTCTTCCAAAATTGTCTCCCTTCTGTAAAGCAGCTTAGCCTCAATGCTTGTCCCAAGAGACTCTCTCCAACCACACTCTCCTGACCGTGTGTGAAGGGGGAGTTGGCCAGCGCATCAGTCTTTTCTCTTCCCTAGGCTCTGTTCTTGAGCAGTTGATGACTAAGATTCTGAGATCCCAGACCCTCCACACTCCCCCAGGGCTGAAATCAATGCTCTGGTGTGTCAAGACCCAATAATATGTGTGTTTCTGACGATGCTGATCTATTATGGAGGGGCTTTGAAAACCAGAGGACTTCCCACCTGCCTTTGTTTCCTTGAATCCGTACCGTTTCTTAAATCCTAGTTATTGCTTTTCCAATTCAAAGATCAGCCTCTCCAGAAGCACAATGCTGCTAGCTATGTTTTGAAAAAGAATCTTATATATGGCTGCTTCAAATTAAATGCTGGTGGGCAACAATAAATATTTTGGTGAGAAGTTTGAGGTTAAAGTAAGGGGGCTATTAGTTTACATTAAGTAAATTAAATTTGTTGGCAGTAAGCACACAAAGTCACATTCTTATGGTTATTACTTACAGTTTCCAGGAGTTTTTATCTTTTATAATTTCCTGCAAAAAGTATCTTAACTATATAACTTTTTATTCATTTACATTTTAATGCTTTTTCACTATCATTTTGTTGCTCCTTTCTCTTTTCTAAAACAACTGAGGTGCTCCACTGAGAACATTTAAACAGTTGAACAACATAGGTGTTCCATTGAGAACACAGTTGACAAGTTGCGATCCACTGGGACAAAGGAAGGAGATAACTCGTTACTACTTCCTCTCCCCGTGATGACCTCTTTGTTTACAAATAAGCTCTAGACTTTATTTGGCTTTTACCAGTTTCCCACTGATGCTCTCTTACAAGCCAGAGTACAGTGATACATGTAATTGTTATACCTCCCCAGGCTTTGTGGTCTATGACAGTTTCTGAGGCTTTCTATATTTCTCATGACCTTCTAGTTCTGAGGAGTACTGGATGGGTATCCTGTAGAAGGTCCCCTAGACTATGGTTGTCTGGTGTTATTTTTAAGATTTTATTTTGTGTATTTGAAAGGCAGAGTGACAGAGAGAGAGAGGGAAAGGCAGAGGCAGAGAAAGATCTGCCATCTGCTAGTTCACTTAGCAGAAGGCTGCAACAGTTATGGGCTGGGTCAGGCCAAAGACAAGTGCCTGGAATACCATTCAGATCTCCCACATGGGTGGCAGGGACTAAAGCATTAGGGCCATCTTCCAGTGCTTTCCCAGGTGTGTTAGTAGGGAGGTGGGTTGGAAATGGAGTAGCTGAGACTGGAACAGGCCCTCTGATATGAGATGCTGGCATTGCAGGCAGCAGCTTAACCCACTGCGCCCCAATGCCAGCCCCACCTGTTTTTTTTTTTTTTAATTTATTTGACAGGTAGAATTATAGACAGTGAGAGAAAGAGACAGAGAGAAAGGTCTTCCTTCCGTTGGTTCACTCCCCAAATGGCCGCCACGGCCGGCACTGCGCCCATCCAAAGCCAGGAGCCAGGTGCTTCTTCCTGGTCTCCCATGCGGGTGCAGGAGCCCAAGCACTTGGGCCATCCTTCACTGCCCTCCTGGGCCACAGCAGAGACCTGGACTGGAAGAGGAGCAACCGAGACTAGAACCCGGGGCCCATATGGGATGCCGGCACTACAGGCGGAGGATTAACCAAGTGAGCCACGGCACCGGCGGCCACCTGGTGTTTTTAATCTAGATTCAGCAGGGTTAAGGCAAAGTGCCCTTCTCATCACATTTGATGAGAGGGTACGTGACACCCACGACATTACAGGTGGTGCTGATCTTTATCCCTTGGCTAAGGTGCTGTCTGCTGGGTTCTTTATCTTCAAGTAATTTTCCTTTCCATACCCAGTTCTTTAGAGACAAGTTACAAAGTCTGGCCCATCCTGGGAGGTGGGGATGGGGAAAATGAAAAGTTCCACCTTCTAGAGGGTGGAGAATCCTCATATGTGCTATGTGGAACTCTTCAAGGAAGTTTCGAGACTCCTTTTTATTTTCTCCCTATCTCTGACTTGCTCCAGTCAGTATCTTAGTGTTTCTTGGTTCATATTCTGTAATATGCCATATTTTCACCCTTCCCCCCATGTCATCTCTCCTTCTTTCTTCCCTTAAAATGTTTATAGTTTGATTAATGTTGCCTTTTTTCATTATCAAGGAATTCTGGAAGGAGATCAGTGGCTCTAATGTTCTCATTGTTTAGAGGTGAGTTACTGCTTATTCAGTAAATACAATCTAAGTGCCAAGTCCTCTCCTACTTGGAACAAATTTGGACTGGGAGATGTGTATTGCCACTAAATAAACCACCTTTATACATGGATTGTCCTTTCCTCTCAAAAAATGATCTTTCTAAAAATCCGTAAGTAGGGATCCCAAAATACAACATAGCAACTTGCTAAATATTTCTTGATAAGAATTTAACAAGTTATTGGTCTTGGAATATAAGTTTATAGAAGGTATGGAGGTGGGAATTTGGCATACCAGTTAAACAACCTCTTGAGATATTTGTACCCCACATCAAAGTGCCTGATTCCAGCTCCCTGCTAAAGCATACCCTGGTACACCTGCGGCAGGTGATTGCTCAGGTACTTGGGTCCCTGCCCCCATGGTGAGAGACTTGGCTTGAGTTCCAGGCTCCTGGTTTCAGCCTGTCCCAGCCCTGGATGTTGCTAGCATTTGAGGAGTGAACCAGTGGATGGATGATCTGTCTCCTCATCTTTCTCAAATAAATAAAAAATCATTTTAAAACAATGGTTGGTGCTTTAATGTTTAGCAAATTTATTTTTAGAGAGCTCCAAACTCAACAAGATGTTCCTCTCTGTCCTCCGAATGGAGCTAAGAAGGTATTTGGTTTTGTTCAGCACAAATTGATTGAGTCTGTATTATGGCTGTGATCCTGAAAGTTGTCCTTGTATTCACTACAGAATAAAACATGACCCTTGGGCCAGTGCTGTGGCATAGTGGGTAAAGCATATGCCTGCAATACTGGCACCCATACTGGTACTGCCTTGAGTCTCACCTGCTCCACTTCTGATCTAGCTCCCTGCTAATGCACCTGGGAAAGCGGCAGAGGATGGCCCAAGTGCTTGGGCTTTTGCACCCACGTGAGAGATCCAGATGAAGCTCCTGGCTTCAACTTGGCCCGGCCCCAGCCATTGTAGCTATTTGGGGAGTGAACTAGCAGATGAAAGATATCTCTCTACCCCCTACCCTCCCCCCCATTAACTCTTTCAAATAAAATAAATATTTTTTAAAACCCCCAAACACATCTTGGGGGCTTGCAGACTGGCAGAGAAGGAAGGAGAGCCCCTGGCCAAAGAGGACGAGGCTAGATGGAGCCAGCTGGGAGGCTCCATCAGCTAAACTGTAATGCATCAAAAACTGATTAGTCATTAATAAATTCCTAGTTATTCATGACTCATCTTTATCTGAGCAACTACCAAGGGCTATGTTGTATTAAGAAAACACAGAACACTTTCTTCCCTATCATTTGGAGATATCATTATCTCCAAACTTCTGCCCACCTCGAATTAACTATGTGACTATTTTAATATTTAAATTTATCCCTAAATCTGTTGCCTAAATGTTTTTCAAAAGCCTTAGCTCTTTTGTCATCTAATACACACACACACACACACACATATACACACATATACACACAGACCAGTTCCTCAGCCTATTCATAATGTAGAGAATCTTGTTTAACCCAGCCTCCCACCTGATCAGAAATTACCAAATCTCCCATTTTTATCCTTTCAAGCCAATTGGTTTTGCTGAAAACATTTCCATTTCCAGGACATTTTAGTTAAAACAGAGAACAAAATAAACTGAATGACTGGTTGAACTGTTCCTCGATGTCTCACCGCCACGTTACAGCCAATTATGCCCCCTAGCAGAGATGATGTCTGAAAATGAGCATTTAGGCAAGTGACTGATAGAAAGTGTGGCGCATCCAGCAAATCTCCTCGGCCACAAGGAGGGAATTTTGCAAAGCTCACGCTGCTGCGATAATCTGCCACTCCCCGTGGCTCACACATCTGCCGAAGCCACTTCTGCAGGCCCAGGGCCAGCGCTTGGGTATTCTATAATTTCCTGACCATAGCAACTGCTCTCTGCTCACAGGGGTTATTTGCTTCACTGACTTAACACAGGACACTACCTGGATTTCCTCCGAAAACAAAAGAAACCGATTTAGAAGACTTTCCTCTTGCTATTCATGTAGGTTTAGGGTCAGCACATTTTTTTCTGGTAAAGCATCATATAGCAAAGATTTGAGGCCTTAAGGCTGTATGGTCTCTGTAGCAACTACTGAGCTCTGCTGTTGAATAGTCTATACCACAGAAGCAGCCAGAGACATAAATGAGTGAACAAGGCTGGCTTCCAACACAGTCTTATTTATGGGCACTGAAATTTTAATTCCATATAATTTGCATGTGTCATGAAAGATTATTCTTTAGATTTCCCCCCCAACCATTTAAGAAAGTAAAAATCATCCTTAGGTTGCCTGTATACAAAAGTAGTTGGTGGGCTGGATGAAGCCCATCATTATAGTTGGGCAACACTTGGTATGGATTAATACAAGGGACAAGGGACACAGTACCCAATCAGCTTTGGGGGGTGCTGGCCCTCAGTTGGGGGAGAGGTTGCTCTGCTTCCTGGGGGGTATCATGGGAGAGTAACTGAACACAGAGTCTAGAAGAGAATCTTGACATCCTCAAAGGGGAAGGGCTCTTGGAAAACATTGAAATGAAACAGCCTTGTAAAGCCTGGGGAAGTGAGTGGGTCCTGGAGAAGTTAACAAGTTGACCTAAAATAAAAGTGAACCATTGAAAGCAGAATGCGGGCATTCTGACTCCCTAGTCTTGGAGTGTTTCTGTTCTTCCACATTGCAGGGACATGTGAGATAACTGATGGGAAAATCAAGTTTGGGAGGCAATGGGGAATCCTGCAACCCTCAGTGACCAACAAGGATGCATGTCACCTCAAAGCCCGACGACCTTGACAGAGTCAATGTCTGGGCCATGCATGCTGTGAAGGACCCACTTATACTTCGTCATCTACAGAGTCTGTGCACCCTCCCTTATGCTACAGAGCGGAGGGTAAAGAGAATGAAAAGAGCAGTCACAATGGTAGTGGTGACCACTTATTAACCATTTCCTCGAGGTGACACAGCGAGTATGTTAAAAGCCTATCTCTGAAGTCCTGCACTGGACTTTCAGTCTTATCATCCTACATTCTTCCCAAGGTGCTTTGGAAAGTTCTTGACTCTCTGTGCCTTGGTTTACTCTTCTGTAAGATCAGAGTGTTTTGGGGATGAAGTGTGTCTGTACCTAGAGTGTAAAACATAATGCTTGGTGTGTTACATGTGTTTGTTTCCTCCTATCATTCTCAGAATGGCTCACAAAGACAAGTCATATTGATCATGTATCTCACAGAAAGACCCCGAGGTTTGGGCATGTGATTTGTCCATGGTCCTCTCATGGGAGTTTGAAGCCAGGTCTGCTGACCTCTGACCTGTGATGCTTCCCTGTTGCCCTGGAGGGGAAAGACAGGGATAAATAACCAAGGTCTACAGTGGGACACCCCAAGTGCTCTGCAGTACATGGTTATGGGACCTTTCTGAAAAATTATTGTTTTAACTATGACAGTGATAAAACTCCCGTTTTTGAAAAATACTGAGATCTTATCTTGACTTGGTTCTGACACTGAATTCCAGCTTTGGTGAGTCTGGAATGGGATGGTGAAATTTTGTTTTCTCTTTGATGGGGTTTACCATAGCAGCAAAAATAAATCCTTATGGCCTGTGAGTGTATGACTTTCACCATCTGTTGCTCTATTTTACCATATAAGCAATACATGGAAGAACACAACACAAGCTCCTGCTTTGCACCAAGAACTCAACACAAAGCCTGAGCAGACTATGTTCCAATAGACTCAAGTGGTAGGGGCTCCCAAGCAGAAGATATAGCAAACAACCAAGTCCTGCCACCAAGGCAACCAAGGGTTGCCTCAAAGTCCAAAAGAGGAGCCATTTGTGTGTGTGTGTATGTTGGGGGGTAGATTTCCTGGGTTACAAGGAGCTGATGAAGAAAGGAGAAGTGAGTGGAGTGAGCGTTTGGGGCATCAGTTAAGATGCCATTTAGGACACCTGCATCCCATAGCAGAGTGCCAGGTTTGAGTCTCAGCTCCTCTGCTTCCAATCTGGCTTTCTGCTAATGCGTATTCTAGGAAGCATCACATGATGACTCAAATACTCGGGTCCCTTTTGCCCAATTGGAAGACCTGGACTGAGTCTTAGGCTTCAACCTGGCCCATCCCCAGCTGTTGGGGGCTTTTGAGGAGTGAATCGATGGATGAGAGATCTCTCTCTCCATCTTTGTCCCTATTTTTGTCTCTCTGCCTTTCAAATACAATGAAATAAATTTTTAAAAGAACAAAAGAATATATGATCAATTAAAAGGAAATGCTTGCATGTGACTGTCCACTGTGTCAAGGCTACGCTGTACCATCTGTGTCTGTCAGGGGCCTCTGTCACCTTGAGAGAATCAAGGCCTTCTTCTTGTTTCCTGAAACTAACACACTCTCATATGGGGAGCACTTGTCTAGGAAAAGTCAATAGCACATAGAAATGAGATGATCCATATACTCAGAGCAACCAGAACGGTGCCTGACACCACGTGGACGCTCCAGACACAAGAGCTTGAAATTCTTCTCCTGCCCTGGGCTAGTACTTCTCAACTCCATCACACCCAGGCCTATGGTTTCCTACAATATTTAATAATATTCCCTTACTAGCCTGAATTGAAACAGTATACTCTACCCATGCACATACTTTCTCAAAAAATCAAAATAGTCCTTCAACTATAACATAAAGGAGAAATGAAGATAACTTATGATAAAATAATATTTCCACCTGTAAATGCGAGGGCATGCCTATACTCAAAGACAGAGTGAAGTCATTGGATATTTGTACTTATCGGTAGAATTCCATGAGGATTATAGTTACTAGAATTCTTCAGGGACATGGGATTCACAATTTAAACACCATGAGCAATGTTAGAATTTCAGACTTTCTTAAAGCAATCTGGTGGCAAACTTGAGCACAACGAAGTTCAGCCCACCCTTATCAATTGTGGCAGCATTCCTGGAAAACTCAACATGTATCATCCGTGTACAAAAAGATATTTGGATTTGCATGTAAAATAGTTCCAAGGTTCTCAGCTCAAATCATCCAAAAGATGTTTCCATGAACATGAATGTCTGGCAGTGCACGTGAGAGTCGCACTGGATCAGGGCGATGCTTCACTGTGCAAGGCTGGCCCGTGAGTCAGCTCCTCGGGCCCTCACCTATTATTCTATGGAATGCAAAGTGACAAAGGAGCTTTTATAAACCCCGATGCTGAGAGTGCCTGTGGACGCCTGTGCTTCAGCAACTTCCCAACAGTTCCATCTATGCTTTAACAACCCACTGAAAGTCATCAGCACCTTTCGCCTCCATACTTGATGTGCTTCCATTCTCTTGCCAGTGTAAGCCATCACCCTGACAGGCTTTGTATGATTGGCCCGAAAGTACGAACACTCATAAAGATAACATCAGGCAGATCTAAACGGGCACCAATTAGTGTCCCGCTACTGAAACTCTAGCTCGGGTGGGTGCCGAATGGGCAATGTGATTTCATTTTATCTACTTTCCATTATCTTTGATGGACTTTACAGCAGTAACAAAATCACAGTCGCGCCGGGCACGTGACTCCGTGACTTTCACACTCTGTAGCCGCATCTCGGTATGCAGACAACACATAAAAGCATGGCACATTATCTCAGAAGCCGGAATTGAGAACGTCACCAAGAGCTAATGCTTCCCTGGCATTAGTAAATTTTAAAGAAAAGCTCAACATTGCTGCAGGGCATCCCTTATGATTATCTTCTTAGAACTGTATCTATGAAACACATGAAATTGAAATCTGTTCTCTGTGTATTAATATTTTTTGAAAAAGAACTGTTAAAGTCCCTGAAAGAGTAAATTAAAAAATACAAAATGTCCAACAGTGATTTAAAAAAAAAAGTACTTGATTTTACAGGTAGAGGAATTTATCCCTGCAGTTAATTCGGCTTCTTACCATTTTAGTACAGTAAATATAGATAATAGGCTACTTTTAAGCATACAGAGTCTCCCCAAAGAAAAGTTTAAGGAAGTGGTGTAGGATAGTGGTTAAACACCCAAACTCTGGCTTCCAAGTGCCTAAATATGAACTCCCTAACCCATAAGTTGCATTTCATTTGACAACTTACTTTTTCTCAGAAGTGACTTGGTTTTGTCACTTGTAAATGGGGATACAGTGGTAGAATTATGTGTCCCTTGCAAATTCAACTGTTGAAACTTACTTAATCTGAGAGTATGAAGAAGCAAGTCCTTTAAGGGGTGATGCAGGTCTAGGGGTGGAGTAGGGACCTGGAAGAGACTGAAGGAAGCACCCAGTCTCTTCAGCCCTTCCTTCCCTCCCATGGGTAAGCACACAGCCACAGGCATCGACCCCAAAGCAGAGAAGGAAGTCACAGGCAAACCAGACACTGAGTCTGCTGGGGACTCAGTCTTTGCCAGGTGCTGAATCTGTCAGCATCTTACTCTTGGATATCCCAGACCTCAGAACTGTGAGAAATAAAAGAGTCAAAGGGATCACATAAACAAGACTAGTGTCTGCTAATACTAACTGTTAGAATAAAAAAGGGAGAGAACGATCCAACATGGGAAGCGGGATACACAGCAGACTCATAGAATGGCAGATGTCCTAAATAGCTCTCTGGCACTCAGAATCAGCCCTTAAGGCATTTGGATCTGGCTGAAGAGCCCATGAGAGTATTTTAGGCAAGGAAAGCCAAGACACTCTGGGGGGAAAAAAAAAACTAAATGAAAGATCTCTGCGAGTGAGATCCCAGTGGAAAGAACGGGGCCATCAAAGAAGGAGGTACCTTTCTCTGAAGGGAGGAGAGAACTTCCACTTTGACTATGACCCTGTCAGAATAAGATCGAAGTCGGCGGACTCAAAAGACTTCCATAACCTTGGCAACTCATGGCTGGAGCCTAGGGAGATTACTGACGCCATATACAAGAGTGTCAAATTGTTAAGTCAACAACAGGAGTCACTGTGTACTTACTCCTCATGTGGGATCTGTCCTTAATGTGTTGTCCAATGTGAAGTAATGCTATAACTAGTACTGAAATAGTATTTCACACTTTATGTTTCTGTGTGGGTGCAAACTGATGAAATCTTTACTTAATATATACTAAATTGATCTTCTGTATATAAAGATAATTGAAAATGAATCTTGATGTGAATGGAATGGGAGAGGGAGCAGGAGATGGGAGGGGTGCGAGTGGGAGGGAAGTTATGGGGGGTGGAGCCATTGTAATCCATAAACTGTACTTTGGAAATTTATATTTACTAAATAAAAGTTAAAAAACAGGATCAACCTCAGTAACCCTTTCCAGACAAAGGACTTGGGCACAGGAAACCTTTCTACTAGAGATAAATTACATATTGAAAAAGTCTGAGATTAGGAGTGTGTGTTTTGACTTTGAACTGTCACGAGTTGAGATGTGGAATTCTCTGCTTGTGGTGTCATGTCAGTGCTCAGAAAACTTGGAATTTTTGAGCAATTTAGGCTTTCAGATTTTTTTATGAGGGATGCTCAACTTGTACTCCACCCTTGTGGTGCAAAATGATGTTGATCATGACCTTGAATCCTGATCTCTCATCAGATCTCTGTTGCCAGGAATATCTTCCAACTTCAAATATGAATGTCTTTCTTGGACACTTTTAAGCATGAAGACTTCATTAAACTCTCCCGTAGATTTGGGAAAGGGAACTCAGCTGAAGAGTCAAAGGCAAACCCAGCTGGATTTCAGTCTCTGAAAAGGGAACCTCCCTTTCCAGGGAAGTGAGAAAACCTATACTTCCCAGGAGAAGGCACACCAGCCTCTCTCTTCCCATTATTCCCTACTCTGTTAGCAATTAGAGAAGCCACAGGCTTTGACTGTGAAGGGTTAAATGGACTTTAACTGATAAGGGAGAATTCTTCCTGGAAACTCCTTGGAGACACATGTAATTAATTTGATCTTCTTCAGTCATTAACTCAGACGCATAGTGAGTCGTCTGCACACTGCTCTATTAATTCACGCGAGATCACTTCCTGGGATTCATTTAGTTAAGCAGCACTGTTGGATTACATTTTAAAACCCTTAAAACTGGTTGTAATTGATGTCTGTTTATAGAAGCTTACTTTAATGGAGTCAACGCAAGATGGAAGTCCCACTAGCCGGCCTGAGATGCTGGCTTCCAGCATAATGCTCTGAATCTGGAAGTACAGTGCTGAATTAAAAAACACTACCTATTAAAATAAATTATGATTAAAACACATTATCACTTCAATCTTGAGTTTGGGTTCTAAGCATGGATTATTATGATTCTAACAATACAAATAATTTATTGGAAACTGTTCTTCTTGAAACATACATGTGAACAAGTGTGAAACTATGTACTTGACTTTTGAGTGAACTAAATGTAAGTAATAATAGTGTGGGTTAGAGTTTATGGAGAAAACCCTTGGACTTGGGGTTCTTGAAGCACTGGCTTTGTTCCTGAAGGAAGGAAGGCTGGAGGTCAGTAGTACCCCTGGAGACCTCGCCAGTGCTGGCCTGGCTCCCCAAATTCTGGACAGGTAGGGCTGCTTCTGCGTAGGTGGGGGGCAAGGCCAGCAGTTTAAATGCCCGACCCCAGGTCTGGAGCCGACCCCACAGGCCTGCCTGTACTATCCTGCACACTCAGAACCAGGGGGTCCCAGAATTTGTACTAGGCTGGAGGGGCAGGCGAGGGCAAATCAAAAATTGCCTGTGGTCCACAAACTGATCTTTGTGTGCATTTCTCCAGGCTGACATTTTTCCACCTGGCCACACTCTCCCTTTCCTTCAGAGTTCAGCTGAGGGCCTAACCACCCTCTCTGACCACACCTGTCAGTAACCACACTTCTTTACTGTTGCAGAGATAGTCACAAGTTGTCCACTTAACTTTGGCTATCTTCTGGGACTTATTCTTTAAAATGATTATTTAAGGTCTGCAGAGAGTATGTATATTAGTCACCTACACACACACAGTCACTCATCTTTGGGCACAGGTATACATACACATTAGTTGGCCCCCTGTGTCTGAAGGCTCCCAGATTTACCTAACTGTGGGTCAAAAGTATTTTTAAAAATTGTGCCTGTCTGATCACATACAGACTTTTTTGCTTGTCAAAACTCCCTAAAAAGTACAGTGTAATAATTACCTACACAGTATTTATTGTAACAAGTAATTTAGAGATGGTTTCAAGTATATGGAAGGATGTGTGCAAATTATATGCAAATGCTGTGCTGTTTTACATAGGGGACTTGAGCACCCATAGATGTGGGTATTGGAGGGGAGTCCTGGAACCAACTCCCCGCCCCCCTTGATACGTAGGGATGAATGCATGTGTGTTTATATATGTATATGCATGTACACACATGTGTTATAGATATAGTCTGAGCATCCAGATTAACTGTTGAGCCTAATATTTGTTGACTCATTCATTCAACATTTACTCAACACAAACAGGTGGTAGGCACAGAGCTGTGGGCTTATACCACAAGAGGGGGACCAATGTATAAATAACACAAGGCCTCACCGGTAGGTCCCTCAGCTGTGGCCAGGTGGCATGGCAGAATCAGAGGTGAACATAGTTTCCACACAACCTGGGCTCCTCACCCCATGTAAAACCATACAGTTGGGTGGTAATCTTGTAGGCTACAAGCCCATTTCTTGTGGTCAATGAGGTTTTCTCAAATCTTTACTGTAACCCAGGAATTGAATTTCATTTTTAAAAATATTACATGAAAGGCAGAGCAACAGAGAGGGAGAGACAAAGAAAGAGAAGGGGGTTGGGCATGGGAATCTTTCTCCATTGGTTCACTCTACAAATGGCCACAATAGCCTGGGCTGATCCAGATCAAAGCCAGGAGCCTGGAACTCCATTAAGGTCACCTAAATGGGTGGCAGGGACCCAAGCACCTAACCCACTGCACCTCAATGCCAACTCCAAAATACATTTGTTTATTTAAATTGAAAAGATACCAGAAAACATTTGCCTTAATGTCATGATATATTGGAAGGGATACTACTTTCCTGTTTAATACTCTTCTGAATTTTTTGCACTTAAAATTGTGCATACATGTGTTTATAATAATAAAAAGCACACAAAAAAAGGTCTCTAAAATATGGCCTGAATTTCTGGGGACAGCATGTGGCTTCACAACAAGAGAAACAAATTGCCACAATCATCTCCAACGTGATCTCATATCAGATGAGCCAAACACTGTACCTTAGGAAACCCATAGAAACAACTTGTCTGTTTTCAGTCACATAAAAGTGACGGGAAATGGTGATTTTCAGAGCAATAGCACTCTTGCTGTCAGAAAAGAAGAGAAAGGGAGTGGGGTCCTATTCACAGAAACTGTACTGGGTAATTTTGTTAAGTATATGTTATAGTTTCCAATGCATTTCATACTTATATAAAAAAGTCTGACTCCATGATTCATGTAGGCTGAAAAAAATGCAACTATGCTATAAGTAAAATATATACCACAAGATTTGAAAGGAAAGTTTTTTTTTTTTCTGATATGAGAATTCTGTACATTTCTAGGCTGATAACTTACAAGTTTTCCCAGTGTGGTGTTGATCAGAATATTATTATGCTTTCCTTAAATATTAAACAAATACACCTAGTCATTTGTCAAAGGAAGGGGCGCCTAATTGCTCTGTGCAGCTGGATGGTAACTGTGTGTGTTAGTGTTTGTGGAATGAGAGTTGAACAGCAATGCAGTGCATATTCCATCCGTGAAGTTTTACTGGTCTCAAGGTACAATTGGGGAAAAGAAAACAAATCTAAACTTGGACCCTAACAAGTCTCTGTTGGGACTTGAACTTGAGAACCTCCAGTTGCTGCAACTGTGGGTACAGAGCACTAAAGAAGTTCAGGGGCCATACCAAACCTAGACGTGACCACTGGCAGTTGAGTCTTCTTGTGACTGCCCACAGAGACCTCAGAGCAACCCTGTTTTCATGTGGCAAACAGAAATCACCAGAGCCAGTGTTTTCAGCTTAATTATGCAAGGCACACAGCTTACATATGGCTATAATCTCATTGAAGATCAAGATTTTGAGCCTTTACAGGTCTCCCCAAACTGGCACCATTGAATGACTTTTCCTTTTTTCATCCCAGACCCCTTTCCCAGCATTCTTCCACCCTTTTGCATTGCTTTCCACAGCAGCCCACCGGACAACACATCTCAGGCAGGTGTTGGGGACACAATGGGTTAAGCTGCCACTTGGGTTGACAGTATCAATATGGAGTGCCTGGTTCGAGTCTGTGCTACTCTGTGCTTCCAATACAGCTCTCTGCTAATGTGCGCCTGGGATGCAGCAGGTGATGGTTCACGTACTTGGGTTCTGCCACCCACGTAGGACACCTGGATGGAGTTCCTGGCTCCTGGCTTTTGTGTGTCTGTCTCTGGCTGGTGTGGGCATTTGGGGAGGGAACCAGCAGATGAAAGATCTCTCTGTCTCTGTCTCTCACCCACTCTCTCCAGCACTCTTCCTTTCAAATAAGTAAATAAATCTTAAAAAAAAAAACCCACATCTCAAGCTCTCCTCACATCCTGATTCCCACGAGGCCTAAAGTCAAGATGACAGAAAATATTGGATGTGTTTTAGATTTACTGGCTCATTTCCCTTACATTCACCCTGACTTCTCAAAGACATAAGTACTAGTGAATTTTCTGGCTAGGCCGATCTGCATAAATATGATAAAAACACAAACTCATTTGACTGAACAACACAGTAAGAAACAAATCACAGAACGATAGTAATGGAAAGGGCCTGGGGGAGTGCGAGCTCCATCCTGCTGTTTGTTAGTGGAGGAATGATGGGGTGGAGTAGCATGGTCATGTTCAAGTTCAAATCCAGCATCTGTTACTTACTGGCTGTGAGGTCTGGAACAGTTTACCCAAGCAGTCTGGGCCTCAATTTCATCAGCTCTAAAATGGGGTTAATAGCAGCCCTGGCCAAGGACGGTGGGGATGTCAGTGAGATGCTTTAGGGGAGCTGATGAGAACAATGCCACAGAGAAGTGAGGACCAGAAGATCTGGCTCTTCAGGATACACAGGTGGGAAGCTAGTTCCAAGCAACTCGAAGCACGCACATTATAGCTTGGCCACTGGAAGGTAAGTGATGTAAGGCGTTAGCAGAGAAAGTGGGAGGAAAGAACTAACATTTCTGGAGATGGCTTGGGCTGGGAGAAGAGCTATAGAAGTGGTAGAGAATCCCAGGGTGGCTTCTCTGGGTCCTGGTCATATGCACCGGTCATATGCAGTGAGGGGTCACACAGCCTTTGTCTGAATTAGTCTGTTGGCAGGAGACAGATTTGTTCCATGGTTGGTGTGTACATTGTGTGTGTGTATGTGTGCATGCACACATTTGCCATGTATTTCTGGCATGTGTGGTTATCTGTGTGTATGTGTATTTGTGTATGGTGTGGTATGTTTGCTATGTGTGTGCTGGGTGTATGTAGTATGCATATGATGGCTGCAATACATGACATACAAATATATGGGGTTTATGTGATGAATGTGGCATGTGGTGTGTATGCGCCTGTGCAGCATGTGTGCAAGTGTGAGTGTGGCAAATGTGCTGTGTGTGGCATGTGCGTGGTGTGTGTGGCATGTGCGTGGTGTGTCTGGTATGCACATGGCATGCATGTGGTATGGTATGTGAGCACACACACCTGCCTGAGGGTGGCAGTGGTGCTCCCGGTGGGGCAGCTGGGTTTCTACGCTCCACATGGTCTACAGCCGAGCTGGGAGCTAGGGCAGGGAAGCAGGCTGAGGGAGCAGTGCACAAATATCCTCAGGAGCAGAGGAGGTTGTAGAGGAGCCAGAGGAGAGGTGGACACGTGTAGTACACACAGACTGTGTGTCCCCACGGCCTGCAAACATGGAACGACCCCAGAAGATCTGTGCTGCTCCTGCACAGTCCTAGAGGGGACGTTGGCCCCTGAGCTTTCAGGCAGGGCACTTGGCTGTCCTCGCAAGCAGCAGGTCTGCCTCTGCCTGCTGACACCTGTCTCAGCTGCCTCATCACTCCCAGCCATGGCCCCATGGGCACTGTGTTTTCTCCCCTCCTCTAGGGCAAGTTGTGACGGTGTGCATTTCAGGATGTTCTCTTGCTGAGATTTGGGAAACTTCTCACCAGTATCATTTATGAATAAAGATGGGCTGAAAACAGCTGTCCACCGTTTTATTCCACCGTTTTATATATTTTTTTCTCAATAGAGGACAACATTGAGACTGGAAAGCAAAAATCAGCTGCAGCTGAAGTTCACGGACTGTATTGTTGCAAGGCACAGCCGGGTTTCTATCAATCTATAGCCTTTAAATGTCTTTGCTTAATGCGGCTTCTAGATAATCATCCAACTTTTGATAGAGTGATTACCAGGTAATGCTATCAAATAACAATCATGATTAAACAAGTTACATGAGCCCTCAGGCCCTGAAGCAATTTCTGTGAAGAATGAGTTTGTCCTTCAAATGACATAATAAGAAAAAAATTAGATGCAATTCACCAGAACGGTATGTTATACTGGGAGAAGGGTGATATGTTTACTCATTCCTAACAGTTACAAATGGCCTGCAATTAGCTTGCTTTCTCTTCAGCTTCCTGCCTCCTGTTTACCTTTCGCATTCTTCACCAGGTGAAATGAGGAAAGATGGTGACTTCCTGTCCACCTGGACCACTTTAGAACATCACAAATCCTACTACCCCCATCCCACCCCACTGCACAACAGCCCCCTGGTCTTTCGCGAACCATCTAAGGATACACAAAGCAACCAGAAAACAGTTTCTGCCGATTGATGACTTGTACACCAGGGATGTCAAAAAAGCTGCTAAACATAATTTGAGGCCAGAAAGAAGAGAGCAATTCACAATTGTGCTAGCACACTACAGGCTGTCCTAAAATGATCTTCATGGAAAGAAAACACAGGAAAAATGTAAGCCAACTGATTTATTATCTACAGGATCTAGGCATTAGATTCTTAAAAGGTGAAACTGAGGCTCCTGCCTGCTATCAAGAGAATAGAACGATGGGAAGTATAAGGAAAAGCTGATATGCGAAAATTGCTGGATAAGTTAGAGAATAAAGATATTGTGAAATTGCTAATTGTTTTCATCTACACCCAGTAACTGTGCTCAAAAATAAGAGATCTGCCACTTGCAAATCTCTCAGAGTACAGTGCAGTGAAATTGCCTCTGAGTGTTTTTTTTCCTATTTTGAGAAAACAAATAGAAAAATAAAGGTATATAATTATTGTTTCCATCGTGTGTTACAATCATAAGCAAATCATCTATGTGGTATCATCTGAAAGTTAATTCCACCACCCAGGGATATGAGAGCTGAGAATTTGTGAAGTTCTTACGTATGCTTAGCTTCAATTTATACCGCATTTTTTCTCTCCAGCAAATCTGGCATCAGTATGAAATGGGTGGAGACAGTAGTGGACCTAATAATTTAGTTTCAAAATTGTGGATATAAATAGTATTAAGCACTGATGCTTTCTTTGAAGAATTCTTTGTTGCTTTTCCATAAAAGTTATAGATGTCTGAAAGCTTTGATATGCAATGAAAACATATCTATGGGAAAGAATAAAAATAGAACAAGCGTGGGGGTGCAGTGCACATATAAATTTCTCATGGGCACCCTGCCTCATAGGCTCAAGAGCTTCAGGAGCGTGGGTTCTCCCAGAGGAAATCGTGATACTGTATGTGATTTTTATTCAAATGCATAAATATTGCCTTTTTATTGTTGGTGTTTTTGACTTGGGGTTGCAGCTGAATGCCCTAGTCTAAGCCCATTTCTCTCCCCATCTTAGTTTTGCTCTAAGTAGTCATCCTCCCAAAGCTGGCTAGGTTGCATGGAACATGAGCTCATGCCTTTCATATCCATTTGGGGCTGGCTTGTGGGCACATAATCTTGGGAAGAGGTCATGTAGGGAGGTTAAAGGAGGTTGGGTTCAGTTTTTGTTACTGGATAGTACATAACGATTTTCAGACGAGCAACAGAAAAGAGAGAAAACAACAGGGTTTGGGCTCAGTAGTGCAGCAGATTGTCACTGCTTGAGATACCTGCATTCCTTATTGAATGCCTGGTTTGAATCCTGACCCTTCTACTTCCAATCCAACTTCCTGTTTATGTGCCTGGGAGGCAGAAGATGATGGCTCAAGTGTTTGAGCCACTGCTACCCATGTGGGAGAACTGGATAGAGTTCCTAGCTCCTGGCTTCAGCTTGGTCTAGCCTAACTGCTCTTGTGGGCACTTGGAGAGTAAACCAGGTAGAAGAATTCTTTTTCTTTCTCTAAGTCTACCTTTCAAATAGATGAAAATAAAGTAAAATAAAACTTTTTTTTAAAAAAATGAAACCTATAGCAACTTAGAATTTCATGGTTTCTAGCATAGTAAATTATTTGATATTCCGACCAGGCTTTACAATGGCTAAATACTCTCTAGGTTTCTCAGAACTTCAGTTATTCCTATTTCCTGAAACACAGGTTAGCTCCCAAAGTGGTCAGATGTTTGTTAGTCACAATGTAGAAGGGAGACAGTCTCAAGGTCTCTGCCCTTACTCTCGCTTGGGTACCTGTGGTTCCCTTGTTATCCATGCTAAATTTCCCAAAATACAAATACATGTGGTCGGTGGGCCCAGCTTGGCTTCTCCTTCACTTGATGGGAGCTCTTCATAGGAGAGCAGGTAAACTATCAGATGTTTATTGGCCACAATAATAGACTCTCATGGGGTGAACTCATTGGCTATTTGCTCTGTAACAAATTACCACACACTTTGCAACATATACACACATTCCTTCTCCTACTTCCTGCAAGTCAAACTTCCAGTCTTCTTGGATGCTCCAAGCACAAACCCATTTCTGTGTGTTTTCCTGCTGCTAGCTGCCCACATTCCTTGGCTCATGGCCTCCTGCCTCCTTCCTCAGTACCAGCCATGACTGCTTAAGGCTTTCTCACTGCATCACTTGGAATTGCTTCCACCATCACTTGCCTTTCTTTAACTTGGACTTCTTCCTCTCTCATCTGCTTTTAAGGACCATAGTGATTGCATTGGATCCAAATAATCCTGGAAAATCTCCCTATTTTAAAGTTAGCAGATTAGCATCTTCATTCCACTTGAAACCATAATGTGCCTTTTCCTATAACAGTGTATTCATAGGATATGGACCTCTTTGGAGCAAAGAGCTGGACATGAAATATGTTCTACTCTGATCTTCCTAATGCATTCCCTTGCCTTAAAGATTAGTAACTTCTCTCTTTTCCTTTAGCTTATGACATGTGATACCAATATCCAGGTTTTCTCTCTCTCACTCGGTGGCCTTAGAGCATGTTGTTCTTTAGCTTCCATCAGATTCCAGGCCTCTTGTACCAAGTATAGTCATGCATTCCTTAACTACTTGCATCCATTCTGAGAAATGCATTCTTAAGCAATTTCATCATTGTGCCAACATACCAAAGTATACATACGCAAGCTAAAATGGCCATGACAACATTGAATGACTTAATCTTAGGGGGCCACTGTCACATAAATGGTTCATCATTGGCCAAAACATTACTATGTGATACATTACTGTGCATATTGAAGGCCTACTGTGTGCAAGGCCAGGTACTTTATGAAGAAGTAGCTAAGCACATTGAGCACTCCATATACAGAGTCACTCCAGGTCTCCCACACTAGTGGCAGGGACCCAACTATTTGAGCCATCACATCCTGATAACAAGGGCACATTAGCTAGAAGCTGAGATTGGGAGCTGGGGCTTGAACCCAGGCACTCTGCCATGGGAAGTCAGGGTCTCAGCTACACTAGACTCTCATGCCAAATGCCCACCCCCCTCCAAGGACTTTTAATTTTGTTCTTGTATGGAGTAATCTATTCATTCAGCAAACGTGAGCTGTCGGCTGAAAGGCAGAAAGATGTCATTGCTCTCCTGAAGGAGCCCACAGCCTTGGGAGAAAGTTGGAGAAAGGGATGCTGTTGTTCAGGGGCTGGAAGAGACAGAGCTGCGAACAGAAACTTCCTAAAATGAAGTCATCCAGGATCTCCCTTCAGCTTGGACAGCCAGGCCCGAGTCTCTGCTTGCCTTGGTCTGCTACAGTCACTTCTGCAGTTAGATAGGTAACCAACTAATGATGATTTATTTGCCAGTTGCTTAATCCCAACCAGGCATTTAGCAGATTTAATTTTTTTAAAAAACTTAAAACATTCATACTTCCCCAAGCAGTTTACATTCTGTTTCATTTCCCAAATATATTAAAACTGGAGTCATTTATTATTAATTCCCCAGACATTTAGTGACCCATCAAGTAAGTGTCCGATTCTTCACTCAGTACCAGACACACAATGATGGAAAGGGGTGCTGCTTTGTCCTGCATTACAGGATGAGCATAAAGTGTTCTCTTTCCATGTGGCATGGCAGTCATTTAGGAGAGCATATGCTCAGCCAGCCCGTGAAGGTAAACTGTAGTGATTTAGCTTCTCCTGTTTAGAGCTCTCAGTATTTTAATAGCCGCTGCTCTCTGATTCCCAGTATATGATACTCAATGAAAATAATTTTAAATAAAAGTAAATGCTTATCATTAAGTGAGAAGGTCACTCGTAAGAAACAATTTTTAAAAGTTGTGATCGTTTGCTTAAAACCAAAATTTCATTTTTAAGAGTGTTTCACACTAGCTCTTCATATACTTAATTATACCTCAAAGGGCATAGTTATACTATTAAAGTAATGTAGACTCATTATAAACAAACAATACTATTTGCATTCTCTGTAGATTAGCATTGGGCTGCAATGTGACCTGGATGGATTGGGTAGAATTTCAAGACGTTAAGACAATTTGTGTAGAGAGTTCATGCAGCTGCTGGGGCCCTGAATCAGACCCACTTTTTTCCAGAAGTCTCCCAGGTACTCCCTTCCCAATTAGTTCTCTCTTAGAAGAGGTACAAGAGATCTTCAAAAACCTCACGGAAAATGCATGTTGTGGAAAAACTATGCACACATTTCAAAGGTTTTGCACTGCGATAATCTTGTCTTTTAATTCCTTCTCATTAACCTTTTGCAGAACGCGCGTACGTGTTGTGCCTCTACTGACTGAGCATTTCTGTCTGCAATTGGAAATCAGGAGCTGAGCGACCGTCAGCAATGGGCGCTGAGGCTGCAGCGGCAGTAAGAGGCCAGAGAGCAGACTGAAGGGGACACCACAGCCGCGGAAGCCCAGGGGATGGAGCGCTCCTGTCGAATCAGAACCCTACCCTTTGATGAGGGAGGGGAAGGGCAGAGGCTGGGACGCTGTAATAGAGACTGCGCAGGGCACATTGGGGTCTGCATGAGTTCAGACGGCTTCTCCCTGTTGGTTCCCTGAGACTCACTGTCCTGCAGTGTCCTTCGAGACTCGGGGTGCCCTCTTTAGTATTTATGATGGACACCCCCTTACCCAAAGCAACATGAATGGTTCTCTGCTTCTCATACTAACTGGAAGATGTGCTCATTCAAGCTGATTCATTTTATAAACAGAAAGAAGCAAGTCTTATTGTCATTGGCTTCCGAATTATTTAGTCTTCCATCTTTTTGCAGAGCTGTACTAGATGCAAGGGGCTGTGCTGGGGTTAGGAAAAGAGTAAGCCAGTGCCTGCCTGTTGCTGTCCATCCTGGGGTGTTGGCTGGGAGATTGCATGGAGTGAGGAACTACTACTCAAAGTAGTGCAGTGACAGAGGGGAGTCGAGGCCGACAGACACTTTCCTGGATGATTTTCTATTGGCTCAAGCACGTCCTGACTTTCAGATGGGTTCAGAGCCCTTCTCTGTAGTTTATCACATACATGGAGATGGGTCCGGATAAAAAGAG
This sequence comes from Oryctolagus cuniculus, assembly GCF_051225735.1. NCBI lineage: Eukaryota > Metazoa > Chordata > Mammalia > Lagomorpha > Leporidae > Oryctolagus > Oryctolagus cuniculus. The sequence continues at coordinate 65,793,983 of NC_142882.1, read as the reverse complement.
GCAGAATGTAGACAATGAGTAAGCTCTAAGAGAAAAAAATAATGATTCCGTCATTGTAAGGGAGAAGCATACTAGATAACAAACAGTTAAATAACTTCAGCGTAAGTGTAGAAGGAAAAGGAAGTAGAAGTCTCTTTGCCACGCTCCCTTTTCTGTGCTTGCTCTAGGCTTCTTTGGGCCTCGTCCCTTCCTCCTCTGTGCCTCCCTCTCCCTGTTCCACCACTTTGCGTGGTCCTGGGGTCCCCGGCTTCTCGATACTGTGACCTACATTTCAAGCTTCTCATTCAGGTGATGGGTGGTGGTGATCAGCTGTTGTTCTGGGATTGGTAGCAATTCTGTAATTTCATTCCCTCATTAGATGCTGTGTGCTTATTTATTAAAGCTGCACACTGCCCAAAGGCAATGTACAAAAAAATAGAAATACCAAAATTAAATAAAGGCTATTATTGCTGTTATTTTATAGAGCTTGTCTATCACAAGCCACTGTGTACATTTATAGGATAGAGGCTCTATTAACCAGGTGCTCCCCAGTAACTCCATCAGAAAACTTTGTACCTGCTTCCTGCCTCTGTCAGTACACAGATCCTCTTTACCTGGGGCAGTCGCATGCAGCAAAGGCAGCAACAGATACATCTTGTGTCTTCTAGTGAATTCTCCAGCCTCCAAAACACCCTTCCAAATAGCTCCCTGGAGCCCTTCTGCTGGGCTCCGACATCCTGGAGCATCATCTCAGGGATCTACGTGGGTCCTGTAGGTTGGATGGGATGCTCACAGAATGCCAATTCTGCACGGTGTCTCAGGAGCTGGGATGCCTGCAGGGACCACCCCAGGCACTGCCCTCCTGGACCTAACCTCCCACAGGGGAGGCAGAACATGAACAAATGCTCAGGCAAATATGATGGGTCTTACCGAAGTTCATGGAAATTCAGATTACACAGAAAACTATGTGTGGATTTCAAAAAATGTTGTATAACACTTTTTAAAGTAATTTTTATTAATATAAAGAGAACAGATTTCATGTATTTCGTAGGCAGAATTCTAAGATAACATACTTCCTTCCTTCTCTCTCCTCTCAGTCCCCCTCCTTTCTTCCTTTCTATTTTTCCCCTTTAATTTTTGCAATAACATAATTTAATTTACTTTATAATTACAAGCTTCATGCACCACTAACCATAATGTTCAACAAGTAAAAGTAGACCACTGTTCCTATAGACAAGAGCTAAAAACAATAATCAAATTGTAAGATGTCAGTTTCATTCATATACTTTTTTGCATTCTGTTGTAACTACCACATATCAGAGAAAACATGGTATTTGGCTGTTTGTACACCTATCTTTTAATTCCATTTTCCGCAAACTTTCTAAAGTACCCTCATGTATGGCCCATCACATGGTGTTAAGGACAATGGCTAAAAATAAAGCAGGGAAAAGGAAAAGGTGTGCTGGGGGAGTCTTGAGAATCTAGGGGTGCGACTTTCTACACAGTGGCTCAAGACGCTCTGCCTGAAGAGCGCCCTCAGCAGAGCCCTGGAGGGGTGAGCAGAGCCCTGTGGCCATCTGAGGGAACAGCAGCCCTTGTGAAGGAAGATCAAGCACAAAGACTCTGCACGCGCAGGAATAAAGACAGAGGCTGCATGCAGCTCCAAAAACAAGTGTACAGCCTCTGCAAACGGGGAGCTCATTTGTAATGCTACAGGGATCGTTTCCATGGGGTAACAAAGCTGTGCGGACCATGGAACATGGTTTGGGTTAATGCTTTTCATTGCAAGCTGGCAAAGACCCCTCTATTTCAAAGCTGGCAGCCACGTGGATTTTTTTCAGTATTTACACTCGAGCCAGGGTCAGTTTTACCACCCAGCTCAGCCTGCAGGGACAAGGCTCCCCCAAACCTCAGATTTTCATCTAGAAAGTAAAGAGAATGTCAGAAAGACAACTCTAAAGAGCAAAACAGAGTGGGATCGTGGTCTCCCCGAGGTGACCCAGGAGCCTCCAGTCCACGGGAGCCATGGGAAGCAGACGAGGAGGTTGCTGTGAAAACATGGAAGTTGGCAGAGGAAGCAGCAACAAAACCACAGGGCTCTCGGCCGGCTTTTTCAGAGCTGCTGGAGGTTACTCGCACGTGGACTTGGCCCACATCCTACTAACTGCTATGAGCCCTCTCCTTACTTAAATGTGGATCCATAGTATCTCCGGCAGGATATGGATGAGTTTATTTTACCAACTGGAACTAATAAAACCCAGGGCAGGTTCGAACTGGCCTTTACCATTGGGGGTGTTGCATGGCAAGGTCCACATTTGGGGGAGTGAACAATCTTCAGCTACGATCGAAGGAAACCCAGAACATGGCCTGGTCCAGACCAAGAAACATACAGATTTTGAATATGGTGACTAGGCAAGGGGCCCTTTGGGCTAATACTCTAGGATGCTCCATAGTGCATTTGGTGTCATCACTGAGAAAACATGAAGGGCAGAAGATGATTGAACACAGTAACAGCCAGAAGCATGACAGGCATTTGTGTAAATGCACAGGTGGTCTTCGAGGGGCAGCACAAGGTGGTCCAGCCAGACTAACTCTTCCCAGGCTCTGTGCACTGTGTAGTAACTGGGACACAGGAAAGGCTCCTTGCTCCAGCAGTTGCTCTGAAGATGTTGCCATCTCATGAAAGGAAGATACCTCCCCAGTCATCCAGATCAGTTTGTGGGTCAGTCTAGAGTTGTCCTGTCTTATACCTACAATTTTTTTTTTTGAAAAATTGGCGATTCCCATTTAGTGCGATTACGATCATGGATGGTTGACCATGACTGATGCTCCTTCTTGCCCTTAGCGAGTTGAAGCCAAAACCTTTTGGTGGGGCTCTAAGCAATGTGGTTCTCTTCTCCTTTGGAGAATCTCTTACAACGATTCTCTCTTGTACTCCCTCAAGTGGAAAGCCACTTATTCCCACAGTTCAGGTCCTGCTTGCTATAGCACTCTATCACCAAGTTTGTTCACTTAATGATCTGAAACTCTAATGATGCCCTGTATTCCAAATAACAAGTGTGGAAACATAACAAAAAGATCAAAACACAGAGCACTTGTAAATACCTAGTTCTCTGCCTTGTACATAAACAAGTCTTCCCTCTTCTCCACCTCTGCCTCCTCCTTCCTCATTCCCTCCTTCTCTCTCTTACACACACACACACACACACACACACACAGTTAACTTTTTTTCCTACAACAAAATATCTGACATAAGCTACTCAGGAAGAAAGGTGATTTATTTTGGCTCATGGGTTTGAAGATTCACAATGGGGCAGGCCCCACTGGTTCAGCTGTCTGGTGAGGCTGGCAGATGGTGACTGTGGAGCCTATGCAGAGGGGAAACCACACGGTGAGCCAGCAAGCAGAGAGGGGCATGGCCTAATTAGAATTTTATAACCAGACCTCTTAGGAGAACTACCTTCAAGGACATACCCCCAGTGACTTCCCCATGGGCACCTCCTAACCATCATCATTGGATCAAGTCTCTACCTTCCTAGAGCCATTAATTTTGAAGATAAAACATCTGTATGAGGTTTGGAGCCAAATCCTGTTCATATGCACGTGTGCACACACATACACACACACACGCACACAAACACATCATGTCTGGGATCAGAAGCAGCTCTGGGAGGCTGCCTTGGCTGCGCCTAACAATGATGTCAATTCCTAAATGCACACATGAGCTAGCAAAGTTCCAGGGCTGCTCAGAATTCCTGGTGTGTGTGTGTGTGTGTGTGAGAGAGAGGGAGGTGATGATGACTGGGAAGGCTATAAAGCTTAGGGATCTAAACTTCGCTGTGGATCTATAGGATTATCCCAATCTCCTCAGGGTCCTCTTTGGCTCAGTCAGAACTGTACCCACATTCAGAATGAGGAAGAAGTATTTGTCCCAGCCACAAGAAACCATTCAGGAGCTTGAGGGACACACTCCGGCTGTCAACTCCTTTACTGTCCTTCCCCGTTATGAGCTGATCTTTCCATGGAGACTTGAGGAGAATGAGAGAAATGACAAGAACACACTCAGAAGGATGTAGAGCTGGCCGTCACATTGCAGATAAGCCATTGAGGGGACAGGAGCAATTTTTAGACACAAAGATGGATTAGAGGCACCAGGCACTGAGGTGAATGCTGCAGAATCTGCTACCAGCATTTTTATGTCTTTGTGTCTCCTTATTTTTGTCCCCTGGTTATAATTAAACTTCCGAGTGGCAGTAGGGGAGGGGGCAGTGACGAATGGAGGGAAAGAATTAAAAAATAGAAGCGAAAACGAAGAGGCAGTCTTTCCCCAACACCCCTCACCCCGTGCTGGTTGCCTGGCCAGAAGAGTCTGGTTTCTTAGTGTATGAGAGGACCCTTGTCTCTGGGCAACAGTCCCCAGAAACCCAAAGTAGAGACTGCATTTACTGCATGAGCAGATGAACCTTAAAAACATAAACTCAAGGCCAGTGCTGTGGCATAGCAGGTAAAGCCACTGCCTGCAGTGCCGGCATCCCATATGGGTACCGGTTTGAGTCCCAGCTGCTCACTTCCGATCCAGCTCTCTGCTATGGCCTGGGAAAGCAGTAGAAGAAGGCCCAAGTCCTTGGGTCCCTGCACCCTTGTGGGAGACCTGGAAGAAGCTTCTGGCTCCTGGCTTCAGATTGGCACATCTTCAACTGTTGCAGCCAATTGGGGAGTGAACCAGTGGATGGGAGACGCCCCACTCTCTGCGTCTCCTTCTCTCTCTCTCTCTCTCTCGCTCTCGCTCTCTCTCTGCCTTTCCTTCTCTCTCTGTGTGACTCTGCCTTTCAAATAAATAAATAAATCTTTAAAAAAAAAAAAGCATAAACTTGGCTGGGCTAGGGAGTTCACTTCCTGCTTTTATATCTTCTTACTTAACACTAAACACTCCTACAGCCCCATTCTGCCCAACTGGTATTTAAGCTTCTTTTGATGGTAATAGGCCAGCAAATAAAGCATCCACAAGAAAGTTCATTGCGTTTTCTCTGCAGCTTTTTAGCTTCCTACAAAGAACAAACAAATGCGGCCGTCCTCCTTCCCGCTCCAGCCTGGAGCCTTGGCTCTCCTCTGAGCTAACCACACAAGTGCCGTTTTGCTCATTCTCCTTGGCCAAAACTCATTTCAGAGAGCACTGCTCGCTATAATAACTTTGGTTTTAAGTAGAAATATCTCCTTTGATGCCATCAACTGGAAATAAAAAGAATAATTTCCGAAACTCTTTTCAAACAATGAGCAGCACTAAAGAAGCTGGTCACAGAAAGCAGATAGCCTCCTCCGGACAGGGGAGACACTAAAGAAATTAAAAGTGATAGAGTTGGGGCCAGTGCTGTGGCGCAGCAGGTTAAAGCCCTGGCCTGAAGCACCGCCATCCCATATGGGCGCCAGTTCTAGTCCCGGCTTCTCCTCTTCCGATCCAGCTCTCTGCTGCGGCCTGGGAAAGCAGCAGAAGATGGCCCAAGTGCTTGGGTCCCTGCACCCACATGGGAGACCCAGAAGAAGTTCGTGGCTCCTGGCTTCGGATCAGCTCAGCCCCAGGCGTTGCGGCCATCTGTGGCATGAACCAGCAGTTGGAAGACCTCTCTTTTTGTCTCTACCTCTCTGCAACTCTATCTTTCAAATAAATAAAATAAATCTTTAAAAAAATGAGAGAGTCCCTTTCTCCTTTCTGAGCCACAGAGAGATTCCAGGTGAAAGCAGGGCCTCCTCTCTTTAAACAGACATCACGCTTAGATGTACACAAACTAATGTCTATGTGTGAAGTTCAGCTCTTTCATTAGATACTGCAAAAGTTGGAAGTGCTTTATTCTGGGTTTTAACACCTCTCTTCTTCCAGGTTAGCAAGTTTCAAGGTGAATGTTATTATTGTTATTCCGAATGGTTACACAAATGGAAAAAGTGAATGGATTTGCAATTATTCATTAAAGCAAGCCACTGCTTGGCACCAAGATTTATATTTAAAAGAAAATGGTAATCAGATTCTCCTTCTGGTCAACTCCATGTGGCCAAGAGGGACCGTTTTTTTAAGTAGATAATTTTCCCCCTAGGCCAATTCAACTTAATCTTGAAAATTCCTCATATCATGATATAAATTAATTACATGAAATAGCCAAAGTTAATGTGACTGAGCAGAGATGCTGTGACTGAGCAATTATGCCACCTGGGATTAAGGTGGGATCAGACCCGTAGGGTAGGATTAGACCCCCCTTTCGTTTCCACTGGAAACATCTCATAACAGAATGATTGCACTTCAAGCAGAACATTTTCTATAATAAAGAGATGTGATAAAGAACTATTAATGAATAAAGAGATCTCAAACAGGGCCAAAGTAGGTTAAATGGAGTGTGGTTATTAAGGCAGGTTGGTTTTTCTTGTACCTGTGTATCAATGAGCCACATCTTTAGATAAAGCTTTCTCAGCAGGATCCCAGATCTTATCAAATGTTGTTACACAGTTTAGTCTCCAGGGCTGCCACAAAAGAAATGACATCAACAAGCGGACACGGCAAAACAACATGGAGAAAACCAGAAGCGAGGGCAGTATAGAGAGAGGCTTGGGTGGGCTGCAGTTACCATCACGGTGATTCTTTTCCATAAAGCTGAGTTTTACCTGGAGTAGGTAGAAATAAGACATGTGTGTGCATGCGTGTGTGTGTGTGTGTGTGTGTGTGTGTGTATGGTGGGGGTTTTCTGCAAACGGAGTGTGAAAACACAGAAGAGAAGTAGAAAATAAAATGGCACACAAGCTGCCAAGATGGAGATGCTATTTGTTTTCCCTGGCCCTGGCGAGGCGAGGCGGCATTCTCTCGATCCAGCTTTTGTCCTTCAGAGCTGCGAGAGCCCACGCTTTAATGCCTGCAGGTTGACCATGCATTGTTATTATACAGTCTTCATGTTCACATCATGTGTCATCTGACCAAAGGAGAGTCTACAAAGTGAAAGGCTCATGCAAAATTTATGCTTATATGGCTGTTTCAGTCAGTGGAAAAATCAATACTGCAGGCTTGATGCACAGAAATGACTGAGTACTCTCTGACTGACACTAAAAGCACCCAGAGATTGAGAGCTGCATTTGCTGTTCAAGGAATCGAGTGTATTAGAGCTCTTGTAATAGTCTGCTCACCTTATATTAGCCTTTCCTTGGGATTATTTTTTGATAACAATTATGATTGTGGGGTTTAAGGCAATTACACTATTACAAAGAAAAAGCTCCTGTAAAGCTGTCATATATTTCACACCGCAACTGCCTTCCAATTATTTTGCTACAATGCACTTTGGAAGCAAAATGTCCTAACTGATATATATTAGTCCTTTATGTTTTATAAATAAAAATCAAAGCCATAATGTAATCCTTCAAAAGGAGCTTCTCAGTTTCCCCAGACCTGGCTTTCGAAAGAGCAGACATACAGTCGGTTCCATACGTTTTGCAAGAGACGCGTTACAGCATTTGTGGTTGTGTGGGAAGAGCTCACATTCCAGAGGTGCTGCAGAAGACGGGAGAAAGGTCGGGCTCTGGAGTTGGGTTTAAAATGTTAACAGCATCTGTTAAATGGAAGTTTAGGGAGGCTTACAAGTTGGCATTTAATGATGAAGGAAAATAAAAAAACAATCCTTGAAATTAATTCAGTGAGAAAGGAATTCAAAGACATGTTGTGACAGCACATTAAACAGTCAGCAACAACAGAGATGAAATTTCTTCTTATTCTTCAAACCCTGCTGCAGTGGAGGTTTTGTGAGCTCTCTTGGGGCCCAGATGTCAGAGTGGTAGGTGGCTGGGTGGAATACGGAGGCCAGTGTGGAGAACAAATACACACTAGGTAGAAAAGAAAATTCATGGGCGATAATAGGTCATCCTAAGAGGGAACTGGAGGTTAAAACGTGGCATGAGATAGCTCCTTGGTGAGAGACATGGAAAAGGGTACTTCTGCGTCATCCCTGGAGAAGATGGGGTTTCCATTTTTTTTTTTAAAGATTTTATTTATTTATTTAAGTAGAGTCACAGACAGTGAGAGGGAGAGACAAAGAGAAAGGTCTTCTATCTGCTGGTTCACTCCCCAAATGGCCACAACGGCCAGAACTGTGCCAATTTGAAGCCAGGAGCCAGGAGCTTCTTCTGGGTCTCCCATGAGGGTGCAGGGGCCCAAGCATTTGGGCCATCATCTGTTAGGCCATAGCAGAGAGTTGGATCAGAAGAGGAGCAGCCGGGACTAGAACTGGTGCTCATACATGTTGTTGGCGCCACAGGCAGAGGATTAACCTATTTCACCACAGCCTCAGCCCCAAGGAGATTTCTATTGTTTTCGGCTCTGAAAACCATTCATCCAGCTCCGTGGGGATGGGAGACCTCCTGTACGCCAACTAACAGTGCTTAATCTGTCCCCACCACCCATGTGACACTTAACTACACTGACACAACCAAGGCAAGTGAGTTCAGGCTTTAAACTAATGATTTGAAGGTTGTTCTGTGTTCCAAAAGTAAACAACAGAACAACCCCAAACAGCTGGGAGTACTTACTGATTATTCTGCTGAGGACTGAAATGAGGATATAGCATGTACTGTGGCTGAATTCCACAGCAATTATCCACCAAAGAATTTTATCCATATATCCATTTTCCAAAAACACTTTGAAATATGCTTGTACTATTTTAGCGACTTCGTTGTTGTTGAGGCTTAGTCTGAAAGTGAAGTCATTGGCCAGAAATACTATATGAACCTCATATCCTGTTAAGCTTCTTTCTGGCACTTGAAACGTCAACAATATCGCTTACTAGGCCAATATGTCCATGTATCCCAGAGTGGTAATGCTGCTGTGTTGTTCATTTCTCCTAGAAAAGGAAACAGTTAGTGTGATCCCTATCAAAACCACTAAATCTTTAATATTGAGTGTATTCTGGGGGCTGGCATTGCAGTGCAGCAGGTTAAGCCTCCACCTGCCATGCTGGCTTCCCGTATGGGCACCAGTTCAAGTCCCACGTGCTCCACTTTGAATGTGACCCCCTGCTAATGTGTCTGGGAAAGCAGAAGATGGCCCAAGTATCTGGGTCCCTGCCTCCCATGTGGGACACCTGGATGGAGTCCCCATCTCCTGGCTTCAGCCTGGCCCAGCCCTGGCCATTTGGGAAATGAACTAGCAGATGAAAGATCTCTCTCTCTCTCTCCCCTCCTGTAATTCTTTAAAATAAATAAATCTTTAAAAATATTGAGTGTATTTTGAGGCTTCTACATGGGATATATACTAAAAACTTACATGAGCATTATAATTTCTTAGGAAAAGGATCCATCCCAGATGGTCAAGAAAGTTTTAATCCTTACCCAGAAATTTTTGCAGTGGAAAATAAGAAGATTGTAGAGGTGTTCAGAAAACAGCAGAACCTTCCCGGTTCTTACAGCGATCTCACCTACTAGCTTCTCTGGAGCCTTTTGTTACAGGTGATCATTAACTTGAAGTTTGTGACCACTTGATTTTGGTTAAAAACAAATGCCAGCCTGCGGAAGTGGGTGGTTTCTGGAATTCCTTCATAGTCTCTTATAAAAGCAAGGTTGCTCATTAAATAGGTGTTTATGTATAACTGGTGCAAAAATGAACAGGCAAATGCCTCTATGACTATCTTAGAGTGGAAATAGCACTGGGTTTGAGGTTGGAGTCTTCGATCTGAAACCTTCCTTGTCCTTTATTAACAGTGTGACACCCACAAAACTTGAGCCACTGTCTCTTCATCTGTGGAGTGGAAATCATCTCTAGCCAACAGTGGTTATGAATTAAATGATAACATGTTTTAAGCCAGCACTTATCACAGAGCTTGGGCTACAGAAAGCACTATAGACATGCTTGTTCCTTAATTAAAGTGATTACAGGCTAAAAATGTTATTGTGGATTTGGGATGAGTTGGAATGTGTCCCAAGGCTAACCAGAGATGACTTTCAATCTCTGTTCTTGGCTAGAAATGTCCATGTCACAATTGGCTAAGGAAATACAGAGTGAAAAATATGGTCCTGATTCATGAGATTCTTGGGGTCTCAGCTTACTACTTCTATTACTACTGGTAATAACCACATCAGTGAAGGAGATGTTGATGATACCTGATATTTATTTTAGATCACTTATAGGAATTAGCTCATTCTCAGTCATCTCATCAATCTTGCGAGATAGGCTATTTTGTCATCCCAATTTTACATGAGAGAACCAAAGCTCAGACAGGTTAAGTAACTTTCCCAAGGTCGAATGAGTGGGGCTGGAGTCGACATGCAATACCAGGCAGCCTGGCTGAACCACTCCATCATGCCACCTTCCATTAACGTTCCTGCAATGTGACTTTCAGGACAGGGTCAACCTAAACCATCTCAATCTACATTGTGTCCCATTTATTTTCTCTATCCTGACATGGGATTTTCCCCCTTTGTAGTACTTATTACAATTTTCAATTACGTGCCATCTGTGTGTATTTGTCCATTTTTCATTGCTATAAGGAAATACCTGAGACAGGCTAACTTTATAAAGAAGCAAGGCTTATTTAATGTGCAACTATGGAGGCTAGAAGGCCATACCACATGGCACAGGTTCTTGTAAGGGCCTCATGGCAAATGGCAAAGGTGCATGGGGGAAGAAGGGATAACATATAGATACAGGAAGCCAGACAGCTGGGTAGGGCCAGGCATAGTTTTGTAACAAAACTGTCACAAGAACTAACCAGAGTTCCACGAAAAATACCTTAATCTTTTCTGAGGGCAACACCCCCAAATTGACAGAAGGACCTCCTACGAGGCCCCACCTCTTAATGGTTCCACTGGCTCCCATACTGGGGACCAAGACCCTGACATAGAAACTTTTGGGGAAGACAAACTATATCCACACCATATCACTCTGTGTGTTTTTGACGAAATGACTGCCCTCCAAGTAGAATGTCCCCTTAGAAATCAGGCTTTTTTTTTTGGTCTCATAGTCTGGTCTCAGTTCCTATCACCATGCCTGGAACACAGGAGGGGCTCCAATCACATTTGCTGATGGAACACAAACATGATTTCGTTGATCCCATTTCTGGAAGGTGACCAACATTAATCCCATGGGATAATTTTAAAGGGTATCAATAGGGGACAGAGCAGCCTTGGGTCTTATTTTCATCAGATTAAAGTATTGTTTCTTTCTTTCTCTCTCTTAGCAGTTTTCTTAAGACTCACTTAAATGCAGATCTCTGAAATAGTCGGGGGGGATGAAATAAACTAAATCATTAATAATATTTCTGCTTCTCCAATATACCTTTTTCTTCTTTTAAAAGTTTTTATTTATTGAATGCATTTTTTCATAGATACAACTTTAGGAACACAGTGGTTCTTTCCCCCATACCCACCACCCCCCGCCCCCAACTCCCATCCCACCTCCGACTCCCTCTCCCATCTCCTTCTTCATTATGGTTCATTTTTAGTTTGACTTTATATACAGAGGACCAATGCCATGCTAAGCATAGACTCCAACAGTTTGCACCCATGCACACACACAACCTAATATACCTACTTCTTATCTCAAAATGCTATCTGAATTTTGTGCCTTGAAACATGTTGGTAGGAAAAAAATGGAAAGAGTGGTGAAGACAGCAACAAAAGGCAGCAGAGCCATGATCTGGTTCGTCAAATTATTTGGTTCTATTTCAACTTTCTAAGGGCTGTTTCCTTCTCCATGGTTTCCTTCTATTGAAAACTTGGCTGGAATTTTGTATAGTGTGGTGTGTCGTATGGAAGACAACCATGGTTTCTACTGGAGATGATAACGTGACTTTCTGCCACAAACCAAGATCCTCTTAGGTGAAAAGAGATCTGCATTAGTGCTCAACTCTAATCAAGCATGTAGGACTAAGAGACTGCCCACTCAATGAAAGGGTATGTCAGGTGCAGCAGTTTCTTGCTATTAGATTTAAAAGGAAGGTGAACAATCAATTAAAAACAAATCATAAGGAAAGACTTTCCTTTAAAGGTGGCAGCTATTACACTGAGACAACTTCTTGGGCTAATGGCTTGGCTTATATTTTCCCATCAAGTGTGAATCATAAACAGAGACCTGACGACTTGGTGGGAAAATGGAGGTATAGACAATCACACATCATTTGCACTTTTCAGAATTCAGAACTAGAGGAGAATTCATCAGTCTTTATGAAAACTCTACTTGGGTCAAATTTCCTTAAACTGCTCACTTTTGAATTCATTTTGATATTATCATCAACTAAACATCTTAAAGCATGGAAACATGTTTTCCTCAAGCAGGTTTAATCTTTGAAGATATTTATTTCTGTGATTTACAGAACTAAAGCTGACTTTAGCCTTGCTTGATGGTAACTCACTCATCAAATTCTTAACTTTGGTAATTCATGTTCTAAGGCCCACACTATTTCTATGAAATACTACAAGGTCATAGAATTTGGACATTCTCAGAGCTTCTTTTTTTCATTAGCTGCTGTGCAGTTCAGAGAGTTTAAATTTTTTTTGGAAATATTAAAGGCTATTTGGTGTATTTGTGGCTTCTACTTTTCTTGTTCATTAAAACATAGAATCTAATTCTTTTACATGGAAGAATTATTTCTGGGCATGGGGAACTGAAAAGTAAAACTGAGGAAGAGATGGCAAATTTTGATCCTCTGTGGTGGGAATGGTGATTTTGTTCACGGGAAGTATAGATGGGAAGCACGATTTTAACTCCCGACTTGGAATTTGGGTAGATAACCTTAGACTATGCTATGATTGTTTCTATATGAATGTTCTACAGCTTTCATGAAATGTGTGTGTGTGTGTGCACACGCACGATGTGCACACAGGAATGAATTACTAGTTTACATGGATTCCTTGTGATTTCATATTACAATTTTAGAGAAAAGTACTACTGGTAAGTTTGTGGCTACTATGTTCCAGGTATTTCTCACACATTAATCTTTTCAATAACAGCCCTCACCACAGATGTTCTTTGCCCACTTTATAGGTAAGGAAATGCAATCTCAGAGAAGGAAACTCTTCGTGGTCACAGGCAGTGAGTGGTCCCAAGTTCAGCTCCTGCCACAGAAACAGATTGCTTCTCATGCGTAACCAGAAGGTGTCGATGTGAGATTTTCTGTAGTATGGGTACACGTTAGGGAGAAAATTGTTTTCTACTGTTTGGAAACAATGTAAACTAGGCCTAAGCCTGGAGGAGACACATCACAATCTAAATTTAATGACATTAGTTGAGATTTCTTATAATGTCACATCCACAAATTACCTTTCATATGCACTTTTTTTTTTTTTTTTTGACAGGCAGAGTGGACAGCGAGAGAGAGAGAGAGAGAGACAGAGAGAAAGGTCTTCCTTTGCCATTGGTTCACCCTCCGCTGCACTGCGCTGATCCGATGGCAGGAGCCAGGTACTTATCCTGGTCTCCCATGGGGTGCAGGGCCCAAGGACTTGGGCCATCCTCCACTGCACTCCCTGGCCACAGCAGAGAGCTGGCCTGAAAGAGGGGCAACTGGGACAGAATCCGGCACCCCGACTGGGACAAGAACCCGGTGTGCCGGCATTGCAAGGTGGAGGATTAGCCTAGTGAGCCACGGCGCTGGCCTCATATGCACTTTTAATTGGATTTCTTTCTACTTTGTAGTCCTACTCCATCTGTAAATATGGTGAGCCAAAACCTTTCCTTATCTCTAAACTTATAATGGATACTAGTAGGGAAAGTTTACAGAAATTAATGGAAATTTATCAAATTCCGTTACGTTTTTGACCAAAAGCTTTCTCCAAATCTCCTTCATCTCTCAACTTCAAGAAGTTGAAGGCTGATGTTGTGGGTCTTGACTGTTAGTTTTCTGCACCAAGATAGGCCTGACCTGTGTAACCTCTCCCCTCTTTCTTGTGCACATAGAAATATTTTTTAAGATTTATTTATTTATTTGAAAATCAGAGTTACATAGCGAGAGAAAGAGAGGCATAGAGAGAAAGAGGTCTTCCATCTGCTGGTTCACTCCACAATTGGCTACAGTGGCCAGAGCCATGCTGATCTAAAGGCAGGAGCCAGGCGCTTCTTCTGGGTCTCCCATGCGGGTGCAGGGGCCCAAGGATTTGGGCCATCGTCTGCTGCTTTCCCAAGCCGTAGCAGAGAGCTGGATCAAAAGTTGAGCAGCCGGGACTGGAACTGGCACCCATATGAGAAGCTGGCATTGAAAGCGGCGGCTTTACCCGCTACACCACAGCGCCGACCTTTTTTTTTTTTTTTTTAAGGTTTATTTATTTATTTGAAAGTCAGAATTACACAGAAAGAGAAGGAGAGGCAGAGAGAGGAAGGGCACATAGAAATCTTTGCCAGAGCAGAGTATCACTTTTTTTCCAATAAGGCACTTAGTTCAAAAAAATAAAAGGCAAATTCTGGGTTTCCTGAGAGACAGAGACAAATCAGATGGATTCCTGGGACTTTCTTTCTGGACATTAGTGCACAGTCCTGACAAAGCTGTGCTTTTCACACTCCCACAACATAACATCGCTAAGAATGTGTCCATTTCGCTCTAGTAGCACAGACTTCCTTGGCTCCTAGACTAAATTATTGATATTACAATCAGCACCTATTATCTGTTCTTGGGGAACTCAGAGAAGTAATTCTCCTAGAGCGGAGGAAAGTAATGAAAAAGGATAAAGGCCTTTTTGTTGCGTTTTTGGTTTTTTCCCCCATCTTTCTGGCTCTGCAGAAATGGTTTCAGAGGTGGGTGCTGCCAGGCCATGCCCATGAGAGGCGTAAGTGTTCCTAAGCAGTGACATATGCAGAGGAAACAGCTCGCATGCAGCTCAGTGAATGGCTCCAGTATGCACTGGCCAGGTTGGGGTACAGGTGCAGGGGACGTGAACACTTATGCTTGCTTGTTTGTGTATGATAAATGCTAGTAATAGTTTTTGGTATACTGACAGAATGCAAGATGCTTTCTATGTTCAATATCTGCTTGTTCAAGCAAATATACTGCTTGGTTATAGATATGCTATGCCTCTTAACACCAGATACTTAGCTTATATAGTAACCCCATTTTTCCTTGCCAAATCACCAAAATCTCTCATTCCAGACCCAGATTTATCTCTCTAAAGCTATGATTTTTACTAGATTATGAGTCAAACAGAAATAAAAGCATTATACATTTTTCTTTAGATACTTTATGAAAGAAGAAATATAGAAGGAAAATAATTATGTGAAATATCCTAATATTTTGTCACTAGAGAAACGAAAATTAAAGCTACAATGAGATGCCACCACATACTTATTAGAATGGCTAAACTAAAAAGAGAGAGAGAGAGAGAGAGAGAGAGAGAGAAATCAGCTCCAAACCAACAACACAAAGTGTTGATAAGGATGTGGAGTAACTGGAGTGCTCATATGTTGCTGGTGCGATTATGGAAGGCACAACCACTTTAGAAAACTGTTTGACTATTGTTTTATACTTATTGCACAAGTTATCCTATCCTAGGTATCTATGCAATAGAAATGAAAACTTATGTCCACAGCAAAACCTGTATGCAAATACTTGGTGCTTTTATTCATAATTGCAAAAAAAAAAAAATAACAAACCATCCATATACCCTTCACCTAGAGGATAAATAAACTGGCACATCCATACAATGAAACTCTGCTCAAAGGTAAAGGAACTAACTACTTCTATACACACCACAGATTAGTCTCAAATGTGCATGCTAAATGAAAGGAACCAGTTTCAAAAGTTTAACTATATTTACAACACATTCAAGAAAAGGCAAAACTAGAGACATAAAATAGATAAGTGGTTGCCAGGGACAGGGAGTCAAAAGGAGTTAATTAAAAGAGGGTATGAGTGTATGTTTTAGATAATGAAATTAAGATATGAAATTTCCATAAACATTCATAGCCTTCTCATTTTCTCTATCTTGATATGGGGCCAGTTACATCAACTGTATGTGTTTGTCAAAATTCACAGAACTCTCATCTGAAAGAGCAGATTTTACTTCACGTGAAGCATTGCTCGATATTCTAAAAATAAAATCTTTCCCATTACCAACAGAATGCATTCTATTCAATTAGTCAATTAATCAAATCTCTTCTTCCAAATTTATTCTTAACTGATGTCCTCACTTCATTCACTGTACTTATTAGCAATAAGTGAAATATGTGTTTCTTCTTCCCTACATTGGGTCACACTGTCCCCACAAGTCAAATACCTTCAACAAGTTTTGACCTATGTCCCAATGATTCAAGTGCAGACCATAGGCTGTTACCTCCTTCCTACTCACACCAGTTCACAGTGATCTCTCCAAAAATGTTTTCAGCACTTATTCTCATCTCACTCATTCAATATTTTAGTATTTGGCTTTTTACCTTGATATCATTATCTCTTCGTTCACTCATTCATTCATTGAACAAATGTTTATTAAAAATTATTTAATACTGGAACAATCATTATTGGCTGTACAAATTTATTCACCTGCTTCTTAGAATCTATGAGAACGCTTATTTTTGTCAGGAAGGGTGACCATCTTTCCAAAATTATCTAAAACAATTAAGAATCCCAGACGTCTTGCCAGTAATATGTTAAAGGTAGCACAGACCTAGCTCTGTACAGTAAGAAATGAGAGGGAATCTGCTGAGTTCACCTGGAACAAGTGCCACAACACTTGGACATGTAACAGAATTTTTGTAAGCACAAGGTGAGCCAGCTGCAAGTAAGCTAATGTACCCAAGGTAACAGGGCAGAACATGGAATAAATTTTTTTTGTGACACTGTTGAGCCCTGAACAAGCTATTAAAGATGCTCTCTGTCTCTTGAATTTTCATAAGATTTGTAAATAACTTTGAGTTGCAGTTTTCTGTATGATTGAAAATTCCAGAGTACTTAAATAACATAAACTAGGTATTTATCAAGGAGTCTATTTCTTCCTAAATAGATCATTAAAATAATCATTCATTCACTAATACTTCTCAAAAATTATTTGTGTATTTATTTTCATTCTACTTGAAAGGCAGACACACACACACACACAGATAGAAGTCTTCTACCTGCTGATCCTCTCCCCAAATGGCCATAACAGCCAGGGAAGGGGCATATCAGAGCCAAGAACCTGGAACTACATCTGGGTCTCCCACATGGGTGTCAGAGATCCAAACACTCGTCTGCTGATTCTCAGGGTATGCATCAGCAGGAAGTTGGATTGGAAGATGAGTAGTGGGGACAAAATTGGGCACTGTGACATGGGATGTGAGAGTCCCCACTGTGACATAACTGCTGCACCAAATGTCCACTTCTTGAGTACCGACTCTCTGCCGGGTATTATTTTAGATAGTGGCCATGCCACAGACTAGGGTTGTGTTTTAAACCAATCCTATTTTTGTAACACTCTTCATTCTGTAGATCCTCAGGTCATGTCAAGTGTATGATTTTGAAGTGATCTGTAAGAACTCATTTCCAACCTTCCAAAATCAGGACAATCAGAATAATGGAATTGGGAAGAATATTAAAAATCACTTTTTACTTTACAAGATCCCTTTAATTTACAGATGAGGAAACTGAGACACAGAGAGCTTCTTAAAAGATTATGTATTTGAGAGAGAGAGAGCGAGCGAGCGAGCGAGCAAGCACGAGCACACTCCAATACTGGATGCAGGTCACTTAACTGGACTCTTAATCTCTAAGCTAAATGTCTGCCCTGGCCCTGAAGGCGTTAAGTGCTTTGTCCAGTGTTGTCCAGTGAGCAATGGTAGAATAAGAACCAGAATTTGGTACCCGTAGACATTCCCTTGCTACTAAAGCAGAGATCTTTTCTTTTGCTTACGTGCAGATACTAAGGACCTTTTGGAAGGATCAGTTAGGTGATTTACTTCTCTCATTAATGTTTCCTTCTGTCCTAACCTGGTGGAGTTTCCCTGTTCGCTGCCACCTAAATCCCAGCATGGAGATGTCAGCAACACTGCCATTATTTTTTGTGGAGCGCTTTGTTTTCCAAAAGGGATTGGTTCTGGGATTCCCCTGTGGAAACAAAAATCCACAGCTCCTCCAGTTCCTTGTATTAGGTGGCATTGCATTTGCATGTAACCTGTCCATCCTCCTGGATACTTTAAATCATCTCTAGATCACTCACTTATAATACTAATACAATGTAAATGCTATGGAATTGTTGTCTACATTGTTTAGGAAATAATGAGAAGATAAAAAATCTGTACATGTTTAGTACAGATGCAGTTTTTTCTGAACATTTTCAGTCTGCTGTTGGTTGAATTCACAGCTCCAGAGCTCACCTAAATGAAGGGTTAACTATAGGTACAGCCCAGCAGGAATGCTGGAAACTGTATTTTTTTTTTTTAAACTCAGAATCAGCGCTAGATAAAATCTCTCCTGGTCCTTCAGAGAAACCTCATACCCTGTTCAAGAACACTTAGCAATTTCTGGTCTAAGTGGAAGTAGTAGCCACTTGGAGATGTGGTGGAAAACAGCCTCTCTTAAGAGGCTTCCATTTGTGAAGTTTTCCTTTGTGATAACTCATGGCTTCACCACCTGTAAGAGACTACATTTTTCCATCTCTTTCCCATAAAGTTCACTCAAAGGAAAGTTTATAGACCATAGTTCTTAAAAATTCGGCACATATAGCTCACAAAACAAAAACAGCTTACAAAGTCCCTAAAAAAAGTCACAGGTTTCCTTGGAGTGGGGGCAGAGACCACAGTTATTAATTTTTGCTGAGTGCTTTGCATGGCGAAAGCATTGTTCTAACTGCTCTTCAGGTGTACTTTCGTCTTCATAAACTCCATAAAGCAGGTGTAAGTCCACACCCCTTTACCTGAAGCTCTTGGTCCAGATGTCTTGCAATTCAGAATTTTTTATGTTTTAGAAAATATGGGAAACATAACACGGCATATTTCTACTATGGTGGGTGGCAGCATTCCACAAACACATTAATATTTCTCTACAAAACCTATTGGACTCAAAATTGCAAAAGTCCCAATGCTAATGTAAGTTTTGCCACCAAATGAATTATAAAAGCAGTTTTGTTTCTCAGAATTCTAGAAAAGGCAATTTAGACTTACACAACCATTTGGCCATTTTACAGTTGAGGAAACTGAGGCGCCATGCAAACATCTCCCCTAAGTCTGTTGATGGCCTCAGCTCAGAGCATTCTCCTCTCTCAGTATTTCAATTCAGACACAATATATCGAATGTACTGATCATGAACATGCAGCTCAATGAATTTTTAGATAAGGAACTCCATCATGAGCTAAGTGATGAAGGCACAGGACATGTATCTGCTCAGGTTTCCCATGTACACCCTCCCAGGCACCAACCCAACTATTCTGACTTGTATCACAATGAATTTGTTTTGCATGTTTTAGAACTTTAAATACATGTGACCATGCAGCACACGCCTTCCCACTTCCAGCTTCCTTCCCTGGATCCTTACTAATGTGTGTAGCAATAGTTTTTTATTTTTATTATTATGCACTAATTTCACTGCACAATTATATCATAATGTACTTGTCTGTTTTCCTCCTGGTGGATAGTTGAGTTGATTCCTGTTTGGAGCTAGAGTCTTTATTATCAGATCTTCCTGCCACCAACTGTCAGTTTCTACCCCAGATTCAAGTTCCACTGGGGCAACTTGAATGGGTTGAAAAGATTTCTCCAATCAGGATCAAGGGGGCGTGACTGAAAATGATCCTGGCTTGTGGTCATAGCTCTAGAACTGGGGTCAGCAGGCTTTTTCTCTATGGGGTCAGATTGCAGGCATTCTTGGTTTTACATGCCATATTTATTGTAATTACTCAATTCTGCCATTGTAGCACAAGAGCAGCCACAAACAATAAGCGAATGGATGTGACTGGGTTTCCCTAAAACTTGACAAGTGTCAGTTAAAAAGTTGGTGTTTTATACTTGTGTGTTTAATGACTATTTCCACATAAATTGCTAGAGTTTTTAGTATTAAAAAAATCTTCCCAAGTTCTCCTTTGTAATTGAATATTTCTATCTTTTTCTCTTTTTTTGGTACAGTTATTTCATCTTGGAATGTGTTCATTGAACCTCTATTTTTCATAGAATTCTAAAAAGTGGACCCAATGTCAGTATTTTGTGTACACTTTATTACAAAGGCATGTGCTTAGATAACTAGGATCATAATTTACCTTAAATATAATGCTTTAGAACATATTTGCTTCTACCAACTAATAGCTTCAGATGAATTCTTATTTTATTTTTTTTTCTCTGATACCTTCTTCAGGTTAATATAATACTAATGCAAAGAGAACAGAGTCAATGTAGTTCACAGAAAATATATTAAAAAGTCAATGGGAAAATGGATTTAAAAGATAAGTTTAATTTAGCACAAAAGAAAATAATTGAACTTTATACATAGTTTTTTTTTCGTAATTATTCCCTTGCACTAAGTTTCTGAATTCCCCCATATTTGGAAAAACAGAATGGGGATGGGTTTTGGTCAGCAGGCTGTGCTTGCCAGTGTGTGCTTAGCTACCTGGTAAGTGAGTCTAGGAAAGGAAAGGGAGCAGACACTCTAAGCAGCTTCAGGGACCAGTTTGCTCCTGTACGGTGCTCTCTACCTCCAGTTGGCACAGGGATGCTTCCTTTCCCAGACACCCACCATGAGTTCAAGAGGCTTCACAGCCTGCCCTGGTTTGGGACCAGTGATTTGAATCCAGCTCTGTGTTCACGGCATTCAGGGATCCATGAGTGACCCTGAGAATATTTGCACCTCTGGAAATTCTATGTAGACATCCACATGTTGCTGGGCACACGCGACTTTCTGCAGTGAAGATCTATAGCTTTCATTAGCATCTCAAAGACATCGTGATCCGGAGAGCAGAAAGCACCAAGGCCTACAGAGAGTTTTATCAACATGAGAAATGGAGAAAATCAAGTCATTTGTGCCTATTATCTAGTCAAGGCGTTTCTCAGTGGCCAGAAGTGATGTTGCATTTAAATTCTGCATCCTATTCCTATATAGCAGAGAGGGGCATCCTTCATAAAACAAGAAATGAATCATCATCTGAGAGGCATCTTCCCTTTTGTGTGGGCACCCCCTGCAAGGCAGGGTCCAGCCTAGTTAGAAGAGGCAACCTCAGAAAGCTTGTGGGAAGATGGAATTAAAAGATGTCTATTTTGGTGCAAAAAATTTTGAAATTCATGCTAAGTAAAATAAGCTAGATCCAGAAAGACAAATACCACATGTGTTATCTGTGGAGGTTAATATGTAGACAGAGTATAGAAGTTGTGTGGATGTCATATCCTTTGGTATACAGCTATAAATATTGCTTCACTGAATGGTACCACGCACATGAGAATAGACTGTTCTTTCTCTCACATTATGATCATCGTCATGAATCCCTCTTTTGTGATATTAGTATCTGTTTTCAAGAAAAAATACTAAATATATGTATATAATGTTTGCATATAAGGTGAATGTGGCGAACTGTTACAAATTGTTAAATTTTAAAACTGAACTTAAGAAATACCCTTGCATCCATAAAAACAGCAAAAAAAGAAATTCATATCTTTTATGCTACACATTTCCACGAACTTTCTGAAGATCTTTCATAAGCATAGATTTCAACATTTTTTTGCACTAAAATAAGCTTACCTTTTAATTCCATTCTCCACTGATTTTTGGAGTATTTATGTGTAGTTAAGTGGGCCTGGCTCCACTGTTGGTTTTGAAGGACAACAGTCCTATATAGAAAAGAATGCCTGGGCCTCTGCCTATATTTACGTCTTTCTGTAAGTACCTATTGCCCTCACCTGTCTGCGTGGGTTCTTTCAGCTCAAGTACCTTCTAGACTGTAAAGAACATGAGGACAGTGAACATATAATTGTTAGCTGTATTTCATGTTCACAATTCCCTCCAGAAAGGTCCTAATTAGTCTAAGCAGTGTTTAATGTAAATCAAGTTTCACTTTCAAAATTTCCAGGGCCCCATTCAGACAGAGTGTAGATTTTTTATGCTCCACATAAAACACAGGTGCTAGTAAAACATTGTAATGACAGGCAGGGGGAGAGCAGAAATCAATACGTGAAAAGTTACTGAAATTAGGTAGGACTGACCTCCTGTAGCGGCCTCAGAAAATAACCCTTAAAGAAAAGATTTTCTAAGGTACATGCTTAGTGCTTTGTTTTCCTTGCTTTCTCCTTGCTGGTGTGCGCCTTTGCTCTCCAGCTCAATTCTAACTTATCCAAATGTTGGCTGTGACTTACAGTACTTTTCACTTAAGGCAAGAGGAAGAAAACGCTGAAGTGCTCCTCTGTGTGAGGAGAGGCACCAGACAGCCCTTGAGACACTGCAGATTTTCCCAATGCTCTGATTTATTTCACAATGTAATTCAATTATTGAAAATAGACAGCGTTTTTATATCTTCCCATTCTCTTATACACCAAATCACAAAAGCCAGATACTTTCTATTAGTGTTTGATAGCATGTGGTTAGCAGGGTTATAAAAGAAAAATAAAGGGTACTTACAGACTTAGTATAAACTATGATTAATTTTTATTAAGAGGATATACTTATATATCATAAGCTGACAATTTATTCAAAGATCCTTTTTTTTTTTTTTTGAGTTGGGTAGTCCCCCTCCATGTAAAATGCAGAATTGTATATGAGATATTTGAGTGTCTGGAACGATGTATGATAAATGAAGTCGCATGCTACTTATACGCTTATCATGTTCCCTGACTAGCAACAGGTTCAGCAAAGGGCACAGCCAGTAAATGAAATTTTCCACCAGGACAATATATCATCACAAGAAATGTATGCGCTGGAAACTTACAAGCTTGCTCAAGATGCGGACAAGGTGTGAAATGGTAAAAAATGAAAAGCAGCCACATCATACAGCAAATTTCAAATTCAAGTGCATATTGGTTGGGCTGATGTTTTAACTGTTTCAAACCACAAGGAAGGGGGAAAAGATGCAAATATCATCTGAAGGCAGGAATAAGTTTCCATTAATACCAACACCTTGGAAGCAGAGAAAAGTACAGGGTATGGAAATGTGTGTAAGTGCCCTGATATTAATTTGAGAAAGGCTCTTCAGTTATATTCCTTGATAAGTCTTTATCACGTTCAACCTTGAGCAAGTCTCTTAGTATTTCTGTATCTCAATTTCTTTGGTTGCTAAATAGAGTGAGGACAAATAATTTCTAAAGTGTCTTTCACTTGAAGGAAATTCTGTGGTCCTCGATCCTTATCTTTGTGCTCTCAAAGGGAACCAGTTAGGGCAGTTTGGTTTCCATCACATCTTACGTTAATAGTGCCTGGAGAGAATGCTGCAATGGCATTTTGCTACTTAACCCAAGAATAAAAGATCTACTTGAGAGAAGTTCCAGACAATGCAGATGTGCCTGTTCAGTATTTTATTTCAACAACAATCCCATTTTAGTAGTTATTCCTCCTTTCCTTCTTCTGACCCCCTCAAAGTCATCCAACCAATTTCTTGCTCGGAAAGAAGATAGACGTGCAATCCGAGAGACACAGGCTCCCGTCCCTGCTGCATGTTTGCATCTGGTGTCACTGAGGTCCTCTGTTGATGGGCACCATGCATACGATTTCCCTTTGGTAGCTACTTCTGGTGACAGTGGAAAGTGACAGTTTGCAAGGGTGAATTACCTGCAGCAAAGTGTCAATAGGTGTAAATTACAATAGGCCTAGGTGACAGCTGTTCTAAGGAAGAACTGCTTATATGTTAAAAAGCTCAGTGCAAACAATGCCCAGAGAATAAAGGAGAAAAACACAATCTGATCTAGACTGAGGCCTTGTCAAACCCAAGGACCTCAGAGGGGAAGCAGCTGAAACTTTAACTCTCAGGGGAGACAACCCTCTGCATTGTAAGGAAAAGGAAGGGTGTGCTCTGAGGGTGAAGGTACCAAGGACCTTGGCTAATGCCTCAGCACCGCAGCTTGCCAGCTCCGTGACCTTGAACAAGCGAGATGGAGATAACCACCTCACAAAGTCATTGTGATAATACAGGAAAGCCCTGAGCACAGGGTACTCGGGAGCCACTTTTATTAGGTTCTTCCCAGACACAGCTCTGACACTGCTATCGTTGCTTCCTCCCTTTCTGAACACGAGGGGCTATAGAACTGCATCAGCTAAAGGAAAACTGCTGAGAGCGGTGACTGTGTGACCAGCAGGCAGCTACATGGCAAGGAAAGGAAAAGACAGGAAGGCCAAAGTGGCAAATCCTAGAGCGCGAGGTGCTGACCCAGAGTCACCACCTTGGTGGTACAGAACCTGGCTCCCCAAGGACAGCAGAGTTGGGAATCTACAAAGAGTTAGAGACGCACGAGTTGAAAGTGGGCAGGCCGAGGCTCTGTTGGGCTAAGCTGGAAGAATTGTCTCCGCACACAGTATGAAAACCAAGCATAGGGAGTGATGCGGAAAACAGTGTATGTTCAATTAGTTGATGAAAATTTAGGAGGTCACTTGCAAAAGTTTGTGGGAAATGGTGTTAAAAGATAAATTTACATTGGTGCAAACTTTTTGATATCATTGCATAAGAAGGATACTGAAAAAGTTCATAATTTATTAAAAAAAACCTATAAGCAGACTTCAAAAAATTATGATACTAAAATAGGCATATATTTTAATTCCATTTCCCACAAACTTTTGGAAGTATTCTCTTATTTTGTTGACTGACACCATATCAAAGGGTTTAAATTCTACAAAATTTTATGTGGAACAGAGATGGATAGGAACAACAGCATTAATGATGCCTGGAAAATCCAATGTGTTGGCAAAAATACAGACTTCAGTAGGAAACAAATGTCCTGCGAAGTCTTGGTTAAGTAGTACTCTGGCTCTTATGGAGTGTGGAGGAGTGGCTTCCGCACTACAGGGAGGGTGCACTGGAGACAAACAATAGACCAGCAGTAACACAAGGAAATGCGCGTTTCCAAAGCTTCACGTGGTGATCTCGGTCCTTTACTCTCAGTCTCCTTCCTGGAGAGGAACAGACAGCCCTAGACCCAATAATAATAGAAATGAATCCTCTGTGCATCAGAAACCACAGAGACCAAGACTAAGAGCACTCGAGCCGCTGCGCTGCCCAGTATCCGTGGCACTGCCCATACTGTTTCTCTGGGGCGGAGGAAAGAGGGCATTCACTTAGACTGCCTGAGAACAGTGCTCCCAGGGCGGTACCCAGATCCCCTGTGCTAATCTGAAGCCAGGACATCTTGCCACTCAGACTCTTTGATTCCGCCTTACTAATCTAATCTTAATCATAAGGAATCTTTAGAGTACCATGCTATTCAATATTTGAATGGGCCGATTTATCATTAAAATGGAGACATGCATTTTGTCTAACAGGGAAATTACAATACCCCAGGCTTGTTGTCTAAAGAATGGGGCTCTTATGGTACTGCACACTTTACATGGACTTCAAGATGTAGTTTCTGGAAAATTTATGCTAAAACAAACAGAACGGGGGCCCATACATCTACTGGTTGCAGAACATTAAAGATTCACAATGCCTTTCTTTGTGCTGAATACGATTTAATGAAAAGTCTCAGAGGAAATATTCACATGCTCTGGTTTCACAACCGGGAGCATGGAAAACACAAGTGCGGGACATCTGAGCAGATGGATGCATATAATTAAAGCCGTCAAGTTTTGTCAAGTTTTATGTTTTTTTTTTTTTTTTGAAGATTTTACTGTGGGGGAGAAAATGAGTCACTAGGAAGTTTGGTAATGTAACATATTGCATGGGGTGACACACACTCTCTTCTGGCAGATGGCCACTGCTCACACAACACTGGCTCTTGGCACTGGTGGTGTGGCCATGTGGAGGGAGCCCTAGAAGACAAAGCTCTGATTTAGGATGGCCATAACCCAGATCAGCTCCCAGCCCTCTGGACAGGATTCCCTCCTGTACAGCAAGGGGCGGTTGAGAGCATCTTTGGCGTGGGACTTTCCTATCAGTCCTAGCAAATGGGAAGACAGTAGTGCAAGAAACTTGGCAGTGACATATTCCCAAGAAAGTTATCACTAAACTATTGATAGTAATGACATCTTAATTGCATAAGAAGGTAGGTAATGGTATTTTTGAGGAAAAACAAAATAGTGAATTCAGAAAATACTACTGAATAGAAATGAATTTTTTGGTAAGAGAGAAAAGATAATTTCTTTAGTTCCTATTTCATGTCCATATTCTATGAAATTATTTAGCAAATTATCTGTTTTCAGATCTGCATTTCCCATTAAATTATGACTTTTGTGTTATTTACATGAGCAATTTATAATATTAAGAACATGGGTCAAGATGCCAGAGAGCTAGTATCCCTGAGCACAGCAAAGGATAAGTAGTTAATAAAACATCTGACAAATAAGTTGCACATAATTGTATGAAAACATCTGAAGAATATAAATCTATAATAAGCTAAAATATTATTTCCAGTAAGTTTAAAACTCACAAGATAATTCCAGAAAGAATGGAAATATCACACTCAGAAATCTAGAGATTTTGTATATGTCCTTGAGAGAGCACAAAACTTCATTTCATGGGCAAGTCCTTAGTTTAATGCCATGAAAATTGATCCCACACCAGAAGATTTCTTGCCTTTAGGATGTGCATTATTTCAAGCAAATGACATGGGCCATAACTACTTCTGATCTTAGCATGTCGCAACAGCAAGTGATCATGACTGCAGTAATACTCATATTTGCTCAAGACATGGAGTTCAATGCAATCATTGCCGGCAAGAAGTTAAAGAAAACCTACAAACAATTTTAGTATGTGTTCATTCTGCTTAGATTTTGTGATTATAATAATAGAGTACTATACGGATTCATCCAATCAGTATTTTAATGTCTACAGTGTGCTGGAAGGAGCAATCCACATTGTTATCAGATTGGATGTTTACTATTGGAGAATTTTCAATCTAGCGACCATGAGTCATAGTCTTCTTAGAGGTGCTTCCCTTTGTTCTCCAGCTGGGAAATGCAGTGATTATCTTTCTAGTAGATGACCTTGACGATTCATTAAGAGTCATTGGTTTATTTTGATTAGGAATAGGGACAGGGAAGCCACAGTTGGTTTATCTTTTTGACATTCTTTTCCCTTGAAATCTTCATAGTTTATGAGGATACTGAAAAAAAATTCATGGTAGAATTTAAAATACAAGCTTATTTTTGTATGAAACAATTTTGACATCTATGCATGGATTTTTCATTACACACATTTTCCATGGGCTTTTTGAGGATCTCTCCTATTTACTTAGGCTTCATGCTTGGAAAGAAGAATAACTAATAAGCACCCAGTTAACATCTAAAGAACATGCAAGAATAGTGTCTGGATATACGTTAATCATAAAAATACACATTTTAAATCTGTTTCTAAAGCTGTTGAACATTTATATACTTCAGGGACATATTTATCTCAATTTTGTCTTCATAATGAGAAAAATTCAAAGATAATTATATACTTTGACTTTTTCATCCAGAAGAAACACAGAGAAAATTATAGGTATCTTTTTATATCTGGTTTTTAAAAATAATTTGCCCTTCTTTTGAAAAGATTAGTAATTATTTATTTGCAACAGAATGTAGTAGACATAAACAGAGGTTTTGGGATAAAACAAAAAACATGGATTGAAAGTCCACCTTGTATTAATTAGGGCAAACAAACTGCTACAAGCACTAATCCCAAATTCTTAGCAGCTAAATAGAGTAATTTTTTCCCTTTACTTCAATGTCCAGTGAGATTAGTTGAAATCTGCTCCACATGGTCACTCAGGTATCCGGAACATTCCTGAAGTTCACTGGATCATCTGCATCTTAGAGAAGATAGAATATGCAGGGACTGCAGGGGGAATATTTTTAGGAGGCAATCTTGGAAGAGTATATCCTACTGTATCTATATTCCACTGGCCAGGATCAGTCAGAGAGACCTACTTAACTATAAGAAAGGATGAAGGCCGGCGCCGTGGCTCACTAGGCTAATCCTCCGCCTTGCGGTGCCAGCACAATGGGTTCTAGTCCCAGTCGGGGCACTGGATTCTGTCCCGGTTGCCCCCCTTCCAGGCCAGCTCTCTGCTATGGCCCGGGAGTGCAGTGGAGGATGGCCCAAGTACTTGGGCCCTGCACCCCATGGGAGACCAGGATAAGTACCTGGCTCCTGCCATCGGATTGGCACGGTGCGCCGGACGCAGCGCGCCAGCCACGGTGGCCATTGGAGGGTGAACCAACGGCAAAGGAAGACCTTTCTCTCTGTCTCTCTCTCTCACTGTCCACTCTGCCTGTCAAAAAAAAAAAACAAAAACAAAAAAACAAACCAGAAAGGATGCAATAGTTTGTATGACTAGGAGGAAAAGGGAATGGCATTTGGGATCACAGAACTATCCATGACACAACTACTCAAATTTTTACAATAAAAAATCCATCATATTTTAAGAGTATAAAATTCATACTCCATAGAATTACAGTGATTAAATATAATGTTAATAAATCATAAAGTAAATGTCTGGTATACAATAGGTGGTCAAAAAATGCTACCTATTACCACTGCTGTTTTCCCAGAATTTAACTCCATCTCTGAAGTTTATTATAAGGCTAATCCCATTAAATTGTGAAAGACACTGAAATAATTTTTCAATCAAGTTAACAATGTTAAGACCCTTTTCTCATCACAATTCCTAGCCAAAATACAATTTCACTTTGAGATTATAAATTCAATCAGATTTCTTTACCTTGTCATATTTTTCTGCCCTAATATTAATTTTCTAATCCAAATTTTCCCAACTTCAGCACAACTGACTTCAGGTATGGACAAATTTTTTGGCATGGGGCTGTTCTGTTCCTCAAGTGGTGCTTAGCAGATCCCTGATCTCTCCCTTCTAGATGCCGCTGGCACCACCACCTCCAACTATGCCAACTAAAAGTGTTTCCAGACATTGCCAATGCTCCCTGAAAGTGGAAGGAAGAATCAGCCCCAGATAAAAACTGCTGTGCTGATCTTTTGTCCAACATCTTCTTTCCCCACTGAACTACAGATCTATTTTCAGTGGGTTGTACTGTAATTAAAATTTTAACAATAATATTCATGAGATATATACAAAAGCTACATCGAGTATACTGACACTACCAGCTGGCATTGCCCCTTTGCTTAAGAATATCAGAAACTATTTCAATCATCACTAATACTTTGCTTTTCCCTTATAATTATCCCTTCTTCTGGATTTATTTGTAAATTCTTCTCTTGCTGTGTTAAGGAGAAATACTATACTCAGAAGTGTGAGATTTTTTCCAGAAAATCAATTCATCAAATTTCATTGAGCATCTATTACCATCTTAGCACACCAGAATGATGTAATCCAACCACAGCACCTTGAAGGTTTGGGGCACCAGTTCAGTGTTCACCATCACTGGGAGGGGAATGTGACTCCAAAGTTACTACAGTCATGGAAGGGACAGAGAGTTCAGAGTTGAACTCTGCTGCTTTCGAGTTGTGTTATTTGGGGAAAATACCGTAAGCACATTTGTGCCTCGGTTGACTACTATGAACAGTGAGGCAGAAAAAGGTCATTTCAGTCTGCTTGTGAGAACTAAGACATTTTACACGTGCTCAACACTTACTATGTTCTCAATAAACATGAAAAGGATTTCAGTCACTGCACTGGCAGGAAGACCCTCAGAACGTTTGAGTGAGGACCTCCCCTTCCGGGTGTTTAGGGCAAAGGCTGCAAGATCAACGGAGAGACTCGTTGCTATTGTGAAACACCTGTCTTTTTGAATGGCATCTTTGTGTGAGTATCTGGATCACTGCTGAAAAATCTTTGGTCAGCAGTGGCTGGTTCTTCATACATCAGCTTATACATACAGCGAGTACACTGATGAATGAATCAGTGACATCATCGGGGCCTCAGACACTAGTATCATTTTAGTGATCTCAACCAGACCACCTGATGGGGATGCGAAGTAGAGATGGTTTTTCTTCCTTCCAAAATAATTCCCAAATCTAGGTTTTTGTTGCCTGGGTCAAGTCTTTGCTTTTCTATTAATGTTTCGGGAAGCATTAGTGGGAGATGGTACCTTATCATGAGTAGCTGTACTGGGGATCTTGCTGGAGAGGAGGTTTGGATGGAGATGAGAGGGCAGAGGGACATGGACAGTGGATGCTGGAAAAGAGGTGGAGAGAGGGCAGAAGAGAGGGCTGAGAATCACACTTGCCCCCAGTTTTGCCTCTGGCTGACCCTTCAGACACTTCTGCAGCCTTTCCAGGCAGCCTGCTAAAGCAGAGCTGGAGGATGCACAGACAGAAGCTGTTCCTAGTATGTTCTCCTCTGGGGCTCTTGATATATTCACAGGCAAATGTCAAGAGGGCTCTGTATTCTAACCAGAGCTATTAATCCACTGCAAGCAGCTACATCGAAGGCTCTCTTTACTGCACAGGAACTCAGTGCTGAAATGGATCTCCCCACCCTACCCTAGAACCACAGCTCACCACTTTTGTGGTCTATGAGATGGCTATCTCATGACCATGGATGTACTTGTGGTTAGGGAAAGATGGGGTCAGACCACTCGCAAAGCCTGAGCCTGGTCCCTGGGGTCTGTTTACCCAACAGATCCTTTCTGCAGAGCCCAGAAGACATTCCCAGAACAGTAATTGTGAACTCATCCATGAGCTTGGGAGCAAGGGTCCTGGGCTTAGCAGCGATTAATTAAGGTAATTATTCCCTGGGCTGCAATTACAACCCTAAAGATCCCACTTAGCATCTCTTCTTGAATCTCTTGTTTCTGTAATGCTGATGTCTCTAAAAGATTCATTTGTGGCCACTTACTGATTATATTTACTACAGTATATTGTTTCAGATGGACAGGACGGAAAGCCAATACAGAATATTGACCTCGGCGGCATCCTGTGATTACGCGGGCTGCCCCAGCTATCATCAACCACCCCGTTTTATTTTCTGAGTGCCACAAGCACTGCTGGTGACAGATCCATGACCTTTTCCCTAGAAATGTTATGAACCGAGTGCACGGCAGAAATGACAGGAGGGATGGATGTCAAACTGTTGTTCAAATGCTACGTCAGCACTCGCAGTGACAGTCTTGGGTTCTGACGTTAGAGGACATTTTGGTGCTTGCTCTCTATTTGAACAAAATAAGGAAAAACCCAGCTAAAATGGCAGTATTCAGCCAGTCTCTGCCTACAAAGCCTGATGCCTCTAGCCAGCCTTCAGAAGCAAGTTTTGAAACATTTCATTTTAAAGTGGGACAAAAATACCAATGTAAATTATCAAACATAAAAAGCAGTGAATGCAATGTATATTTTGGGCTTGTGACTTGAAAACAAGAATAATTAATCTATTACCTGACTGTATATGAGGGTTTTTCAAAAAGTTCATGGGAAATGAAATTAAAAATAAGTTTACTTTAGTGCAAAATGTTCAAATCCATGCACAGTTTTAATATAACATGGATTTTTCATAAGCTTTAAATAACTCTTATATTCATGGATTTTAGAAGGTTTTTTCAAGAAAAGAAACATATCTTTTTAATTCCATTTCCCACGAATCTTTTGAAGTATTCTTGTATATATAGCTCAAAAACACAACCCGTGGTTGACATCATGGTGCATTGGGTTAGGTCTCTGCACACAACACCAATATCCCACATTGGAGGGAGAGCTGGTCCAAGTGCCGGAGCTGCTCTGCTTCTGGCTGAGCGCCCTGCTAATGTACCTGGGAATGCAGTGGATCATAGCCCAAGCACTTGGGCCCCTGCCACTCATGTGGGAGACCTGGATGGAATTCCTGGCTCTTGAGTTGGGCTGGGCCCAGCGTGGATAGTGCAAATATTTGATGAATGAACCAGAAGATGGCAAATTTCTTTCTTTCTAGTATTGCCTCTCAAACAAATAAATACCAAATAAATGTTAAATAAAAAACACAACTTCAAACACTGCAAACCAAATAATTATTCTTGGAACATAAAAGCTGCACACAGGAAAAGTAGACCTTTGATACTGGTGAATAGGATGCAATTTTAAGTTACTGAAACAACAAGCATTTTTTATTAGAGCAAAGCATGAAAAAATAAAAATGGAAAATTTAACAAATATTGATGAAAGTAATTGAAAATATAAGAGGAGGGGCTGGCACTATGGCTCAGTGAGTTAATCCTCCACTGTGGTGCCAGCATCCCATATGGGCTCCTATTCAAGCCCCAGCTGCTCCACTTCCCATCCAGCTCTCTGCTATGACCTGGGAAAGCAGTGGAGGATGGCCCAAGTGCTTGGGCCCCTACACCCACATGGGAGACCTGGAAGAAGCTCCTGGCTCTGGATCGGGTCAGCTCTGGCTGTTGCAGTCATTTGGGGAGTGAACCAGAGGATTGGAAGACCTTTCTCTCTGTCTCTCCCTCTCACTGTCTGTAACTCTATGTCTCAAATAAATAAATAAAATCTTAAAAAAAAAGAAAATACAAGAGGAATTTCAAAGACATACACACACATAAACAACCCTAAAAGTAACATTTCTCACATTTAATGTAAGAAATGTATTTAAATATAGCACAAGGATAACCTTAGCCAATGATATCAATCTTTAGAATTTTTTGGAAGCTGTACCTATATTTAACCTGTGGTTCATGGAGGAAGAGATAAAAGGAGAGAAAAGAGAAAGCACAGATTTTTAACATTTTAAGGCAAATTATTTCATGTTGTATGCTTTAGTACAAGGTCAAAGTATTTACATTAACTCAAATATTTAAGGTATAGTAATTCAGAAATTGTAGACTTCAGAAAGTCATGCCTATCTGTCAAATATGAGAAATGGAAGGGGGGAAAGAACAGCACGTGGAATTAGACCTCCTACTCATTCTCCCTTTCAAAATTCACATGAGCTCATTACTATGGAAAGATGATAGACATTCCTTTTTACCAAACAGAAAAGACTTAGCTTATTTTGCCTAAAATATACTTTTGTGATCACAGGAACAATTGTGATTGCTGTTACAAAATTAGAACTAAAAGGGAGAAAAGCAGAAAACTTCTGAATGACTCTTATGTGGGAACATATACATTTACAATTCCATCAGCACGTTATAGGTTTTGGTGAGGTGTTAATCACACTTTTGAGACCAAAAGAAAAAAAAAATGATTTAAAGTAAAAGCTTTATATTCAATGCAATTGCTTCTTGCATGTGTGTTTGGAAGGTTCTTTCTTGGATATTACCTAAACAATGCAGAACTAAGGAGAAGCCGCGGTGTTGCTTTTAAATGTGCAGTTGGATTGTATTTGTGAGCGTTTGATGTTCTTCTTTAATAACCTCAAGTAAAAGGCTGAATGCATTCAACAACAGTCGCTGAAAACAGTGCAATGAGTCATATTATAGGAAAATGGAGAAAAGGATACAGGCCTCTCCACTGAGCACAATCCTATATTGTAGGCAATCTGTGATAACACCCTTTTCATTTCAGTTCAGTCCCATAAAATTACCACTAACATTACAACTCATGCAGAACACAGATAAATGTAAAAATGTCACAGAATTCTTCCAGATGGGACTTTTAGTTCCACTAGATCACCATCTACTTTTTTACTTGTCTAATATTTCATTACAACCTTCCATAAGTTAATTTTCTTTCCACTGACCATGTAAATCACAAATCAATTTTCATTTAAAATGCCTGACTACAGATTGCTCCTGAAAGCTCAGAGCGTATGCTTCAGTGAACTCTCCAACGTCTTTAATGTACATTAGAAAAATGTTGTTTTTTCAAAAAAACCCTACTTTTAAAGGAATTAATTCTACATTAAAATCTGCCATGAGACCTGAGCCATCCTATTTTCTCCCTAAAATACAGCTGTATTCCTAAGGCACAAAATCATATGTGGTCAAACGATGACATTAGCAAGTATGACAGCATTTAATAACAGCATAGTATAGCACATTTACTAAAAAACACACATGCATAAAACTATTCCATAGGATACACATGTAATATGTATATAATATTTACAGCTTTGTTTAAAACAAAATTAAATATAAGATTTTATAAAAATCTTTTACGAGGGAGCTTTAAAAAGTTCATAGAAAATAGAATTAAAATTATGAATTTATTTTGGGGCAAAATGGTTTTGAATGCAAAAAGTTGTTTTGATAATACACTGAAAACTGTTATAAAAAAAACCGTGCATGGATTTCAAAATCATTCTTTTGCACAAAAATAAACTCATTCTATCATTTCCATTTGCTATGAGCTTTTTGAAGTATTCTTGTACACCCATTAACTCTATGAATGTTGTGGATGTGGATATGTTGCCTTGATGGAAACACAAGAGTGGAGTCCAGGTTTCTGCTCATGACGGATGAAGGAGTTGAACTTCAGTACACCCAGGTCTTCTCTAATAGTTCAGACACAAAAGGACACCTCATGCTATTGTAATGGGAAGAAATATAAAGTAGTCTGATTCAAGTAACTTCACACTGGGAAAGGGTTAGGCAATTATGGACCGAAAAATCATTAAACAGGTCTCTTTTTGAGTTTTACCTCCTTATATAAGAGTTCATTATTTTAATGTTATTCTGAATTGATTTTATAATTGGTCCTATTCCTGATTTCTCCCAAGAGTCTATGAAACTTAAAGTTTTGTTTTTTTCTAAATTCACAAATGGCATTCCTATGTGAACATGATACTGTACTGAAATATTTGAGGTAAGAAGTGACTTGAATTTTAAAATAGAATTGGCAGATGTTTCCAAGTCAGTAAATCACATGACTACATGTATTCTGGGACATTTGGGAGGCAAGCATTGGCATGGCGTGCTGTCCCAGGGTACCTAGAGAAAACCACACTGGCCAAGTAAGTCACATATATTGAACATCCCCAACTTTCTGGAAAGCTGTGGTGGTGATTAGGCACTTCTTGTTTTGTGTCCTCTGTGTGAGTGAATGTGCTTCCCATCATTACAGGGATGCTAGGGGCTGACAGACTGGTGTGGGGGTTTTTGCTCCCCTAGTAGCAGTGACTGGTTGGTTGGTTGGTATTTCACAATACTATCACTCTTGAGATCAATACAGTATGTTTCCAAGCTTGCTAATTGGGTAAGTTAAGGCCACCATGTGTGTTTCTCAGATGTGAATGTTATGGGAATCCAGCGCCCTCATCAGCTTTCTGAGCCAACTGCCTCTTCTTCACTCCCTGGGAATGGGGGATGTTTAGCTGAAAAGCATGACCAGGCATGAACCAGGGCAGACATAACGGATTGCTGAGGAAGCTACGTTTCCTCTTTTAATTCATTTATTTATTTTCATTTTCTTTGAAAGGCAGAGAGAAAGAGAGACAGAGATCTTCCATTTACTGCTTTACTCCCCAAAAGCTGGTGACAGCCAGGGCTTGGCCAGGCCAAAGTGAAGAGCCTGGAATTCAATCCAAGGCTCCCACAGAGGGTGTCAGGGAAACCCTTTTCCTGCCATTACCTGCTGCTTCCCAGGGTGCACATTAGTAAGAGGCTGGATGGGAAGCAGAGAAACTAGGATTCCAACTCACACTCAAACAGGGGGGAAGGCACCCAGGTGGTATCTTAATCCTTATGCCAAACACCCACCCCTATTTATTTTTTTGTGAAGAAATATGACATTTGTGTTTTAACTGTAAATATCGTCATAGCAAGTCCTTGGCAGGAGGAGCAGTTCTGCCTAGGAAACACCTTTCTCACTGGAAGTTGGCCAAAAATTAATGCTGTTTTATGACCCACTCATTACTCTCCTGAAAACGTGTGCAATATTTTGTGAGCACCAATGACTTT
Source organism: Oryctolagus cuniculus (assembly GCF_051225735.1). Taxonomy (NCBI): domain Eukaryota; kingdom Metazoa; phylum Chordata; class Mammalia; order Lagomorpha; family Leporidae; genus Oryctolagus; species Oryctolagus cuniculus. The sequence goes on along the minus strand of NC_142882.1, from coordinate 65,758,211 downwards.
ATGATTTTGAGGGGCTTTTGTGAACCAACTCTTTTCTTTTGAGATTACCCGGCTACCTTATCCTGTTGGCATTCTTCTCTCAACCAAAGCATGGAACAGAACCCAGCTTGTATAGATTATGAAAATGTAAAACACTTGCCGGTGATATGTACCTCCACCAACTGCGGGTCGCACCAGACTTCAACCATATCACTTATTGCAAATGTAAACTTTTAAAAAAATGCATGAGAAAAGTCTAAAACAGATCGGAGCAGTTAGAAAAGCTAAAGCAGAGAACCAAATTACTTTGACTTATATATCTTGAAGTCTTTAATGGCACATTTTAGGCTAGAGTAAAACAAGAACTAGAATATGGAATTTACTAGAAAAGTCAATGTTCTGCTTGGGATTGTCTAGAGAATCATCTCCCCTAGACCGATGTATGAATGTGGTAGAAATATTTTTGGCATTTGAAGCAGGAAATAAGGGGCTACTCTGGCATAGAAGGAATGCTTATGGTTCAGGTAGGGATTTAGAGAGCTCTCCAAGGTAGAGAAGATTTCAAGGTTGGAAAAACTGACAACTATTGTTTAGGTTTTCTGGCAAATTTCACAGTCAGTATTCCACTGAGCAGACTCCTGAAAAAGCAGCGAAGGCTGGCACGAGTATTTGGGGCCGTACCACCCTTGGAGGAGAATGGAGAGGCTCCTCGCTTTGATCCGGCCCAGCGATGGCCATTGCAGCCTTCTGGGGAGTGAACCAGCAAATGGAAGTGCACTCTCTCTCTCTCCCTGTCTCCATTTCTCTCTGTAGCTGTTTCAATTTAAGTATTTTTTTTTCTTAAAAAATGAAAATCTTCAAGAAAATTTTTCTTCTTATCCACAGATTTTTTTTTATTTAGTGGAATCTTTAATTGTACTGGAAATCAATAAGATTAAAAGATCTGCATTGCAACATTTCTTTTACAGCAAAATTTACTAGTGTTTGTATATGTAGTACATTTATGTAAATCTGAAGACATAGATCCAACAACAATTATATAAGTACGATAGCAATCTTTGCCATTTGAAGGACATGAAGCAGAACTCGGGTGACTCACAATGTGTACATTCTTGTTAGGTTCTTGAAAAATTTGGTCCCATTCCTACATGTGATTAAGCAATATTAGATAAGTCACTAGGTAATTGTTGTCTCAAAAATTTTCCTACAAAAAGACAAATACCCTATGTTCTCCCTGTCCGTGGTAACTAATAGAGCACCTAAAAGGTAGTCTAAGGAAGTGAAATTGACAACTTGAGATATGATGATTTTGAACAGCTCTTGTCTCAACTGTTGAGGAACAGTGGGTTTTTTTTTCCCCTTTTTTTATACTATTTGTTGAACGTTTAGTGTAGGGTTAATGTTACATATATAAAATTAATTGAAAATATATATTTGTAAAAAATAAGAATGGGTATTGGATAGGGAGGAGGAAGAAGGGTGGGACTGTGGACAGGAGGGTGGGTAAGGTGAGAAGAATCACTATGCTCCTAAATTTATATTTATGAAATGCATGAAGTTTGTATGCCTTAAATAAAAGGCTTCTAGGTAAAAACAAATTTCCTACAACCACAATGAGATGTCACTTCACACCCATTAGGAAAGCTATTATCAAATAACAGCAACAACAGCAACAAGCCTAAAAAAGGAAAACCAAAGAAATACCAAGTGTTAGTAAGGATGTGGAGAAACTGGAATCCTTCTGTACAATTGGTGGTACATAAGCTGTAGCTGCCCTGGAAAGCAGTGAGGCAACTCCTCCAACAATTAAACAGAATCATCATGTAACCAGCACTACAATTCTGATTATATGCCCAGCAGAAATGAAAGCAGGGACAGATATGTGTGTACTCCTATTTGTATCTGCAATATTCACAGGAGTCCAAAGTAGAAGCAACTCAAGTGCCTATTAACATATAAATGACTAAAATGTGGTGTATATATACAGAATATTATTTGCTCTTAAAAAGGAAAGAAATTATGACATAAGCTACCCTGTGGATGTACCTTGAATCATTATGCTAGGAGAAACAAGCCAGTCACCAAAGGACACACACTGCACAAATCACTTATCTGTACACCTAGGGTGGTCAATTCCACACACAGAGAGAGCAGAATGGCAGTTGACTGGCAGGGGCTTGGGGTGGGGGAATGGACAGTTACCATTCAATGGGTACTTAGTCTCAGTTGGGGAAGATGAGAATGTTCCAGAAATGGATGGTGGCAGTGGTTGCACAAGAAGGAATAAACATCCAAATTTGTTTAAAATAAATTTTATGTTACGTCTAGCTTATCACAATTAAAAAGAAGGAAAAAGTGAGGACAAGAAATGAAAGCTGGGAGTGTAACAAAAATGTTATAATTGTAAAATGGGTTTAAAGTACAGTATGATTGGATCCAGTATGACTGGACCAAGGATACCCAAATAACTAGTAAAGCATTATATCTAGATATGTCCGTGAGGCTGTATCTAGAAGAATGGCATTTTATACAGTGGGCTGAGTCATCCTCCAATATGATTGGGCACCACCCAATTAGCTGAAGGCCCAGAGAGAACAAAAGGCAGAGAGAATTCTTTCTTTTCTGGCTTCTGAAGCCAGGACACCCTTCTTAGGCCCTGAGACACCAGAACTCCAGGTTCTCTGGCCTTTGGGCTTGGTACCAGCAGCCCCACAGGCTCTTGGGCTTTTGGTCCCGTATTGAGAACTGCATCACTAGCATCCTTGGATGTGAGGACTTGGCTCCTTGAGTCATGGTCCTCACTTTCAGACAGCCTGTCACAGGACTTCCATAATCTCATGAGCCAATTCTCTTACCTCTCAATCACTCATTTTCACATGTTTTTAGTTTTGTCTCTCTAGAGAACCCTAATAAATTGACCTAACCTGCACATCTTTTCTACTTCCAATATGTAGAAATTATATTAAAATCTATCAAAATTAAACATAGAGACAGGGAAATCCCTAGGCAACAGAAATCAAGAACAGGAAGCCCACTGAGTGACTGTCTTGTCCTGACAGCAGATATGAGCGTTGGCTTGGCTCGCATATGCTGTCTAGACATCCACATCGAGACAGGGTCTGGGGCCCTGGGCACAGGCAATGATTAGTCCCAGGACCCTGAGAGAGCTGGCTCAACAGTGAAAGGAGATGGGCAAACCCCATTTAGCCTGGGGCATTAACAGAGATGCTTGTCTTTATCAGTGTTCTTGCAAGGGCAAGGTGGCTATGAGAATTCGTAACCCAGGTCTGATTGTTTCATAGAGTGGGGTCTACATTTATCCTCTGCCTAGTGTAGACAGCGCTAAGCACAGAGATGATTCAGTGAAATCCTCAGGGAATGTGGCAGAAGCAAATGAAAAGCTTCTTATTAGCAATATCTACGCAGGCAAAAAGGTTAAAGGATTTCATAGACAAACAATCTCCACTTAACGTGAGTTCAAAATAAAACGTTACTCACCACACAAGGAACTAATTTGCCATGAGGAAGAGACAAACAGCAATAATTAATTAGCTCTGCAAGTCCTTAAGCCAAAAAGCAGCCTGAAGGAGATTTTAAAGAAAGCACATTCAAAACGCTTAAAGAGAATGAAGAACAAATGAAATTATTAAGAAGAACTCAACAGAACTTCTAAAAATGAAGAATATTAATCTTTTTCTTTTTTTATTTGACAGAGTTAGACAGTGAGAGGGAGAAACAGAGAAGTCTTCCTTCCGTTGGTTTACCCCCTAAATGGCCGCCATGGCTGGCGCTTCGCTGATCCAAAGCCAGGAGCCAGGTGCTTCCTCCTGGTCTCCCATACGGGTGCAGAGCCCAAGCACTTGGGCCATCCTCCACTGCCTTCCCAGGCCACAGCAGAGAGCTGGACTGGAAGAGGAGCAACCGGGACTAGAACCCGGAGCCCATATAGGATGCCAGCACAAAAATATGGTCTTTAAAATGACACATTTAAGGTAAACACTCAGAGACCTTACTTAAGGAATCAGAAAGTTCTGGATGGAGGGCCTGAGATTCATGACACAGTGATAAGTACAGGATTTCACAATGTAATTAAAGCGAAGTGAACTTGAAAATACAGCCATGCTAAGAATAATTGAAGCTGGGCAATAATCATATAGAACATGAGAGGAGATAATTGATAAAGTGCTGTCATTATTTGGGAAGAAAAATGAAAGTAGTGATTAGACTCCTGGAGGCAAACACATGTTCAAAATAAAATAATAATGGCTAAGAGAAGAAAAATAGATGTTTAACTTCTAATCCAGTGTATGGGAAAAACTTGATAAATCCATTTGGATTTATGAAAGGAGAAAAATGGCTGAAAAAAAGCATGATTAAAAAACAAAATAAAATGATTGAAATAAGTTCAAATATATCATTATCTACGGGTACTGACATGCATAAATCTCAAAAAGCAAAATTACAAGAGGAAAATGAAAAGTATAAAAGTACATCCAAACTGTGCTATTAGATAAAACTGTAGTACACCAAAAATAATGCTATATGTTTCTTCTGCATGTAGTAAAATTATAAATATTTACACAAGAGGGGAAGCAGAGAGGAAGATTTTAGCATTACTTATGGTTTCATTTTTTTAAGGTGAAAGAGCTGAAGCACATTTGACAAAATGTTAACATTTGTTAATTCTAGATCAGATTATTATAAACACACACACACACACGAGAGTTTTTAAAAGTTCATGGACTATTTAGTGCAGCATTAAGCCTTTGACTATAACAAATTAAATCTACATTTTCTCAAAAATAAAACAATTAAAAATTAAAAGTTCATGGAAAATTTGCATTCTTTTAATTCCATTTTCCAAGAACTTCTTGAAGTCCCTTCATATTTATGTATGTATAATGTATGTATGCATTCCCTCTATGTTTAACATATTTCAAAGTAAAATGTTCAACTTTTAAAGAGGAAAGATTTTAGATTATGATAAATGAAAACTACTAATAAAATTGCATCTTATTTTCTCTGTATAAATAAAAATCCCAAGATGTCCCTAAACAACAAAAGAGAAGCTATGAAATGTTATATGTGTTCCATATAGTATCACTCAGAGTCCTGACAACCTCCTTAAAAAATAGCTCAGGCATTGTGGGGGCTTGGTACAGCAGTTTCAACGATCACTTGGGATGCCCATATCCTGTATCTGACTGCCTGTTTGGGGTTCCTGCTCACGTGCATCCTGGGAGGAAGAAGATGGCTCAATTACTTGAGTCCCTTTCACCTGCATGGGAGACCTGAATGGAACTTTGGCTCCTGACTTGAGCCAGGCCAAGCCCTAGCTGTTGGCAACATTTAGAGAATGAACATTAGATGGAAGATCTGTCTGTGTCTCTCTGCCTTTCAAATAACATGAAAATAAAGTTGAAGAAAATAGCTGGGGAAAGTGAATCTGAGACATCAAATTGCTTTGCCCAGGTCCCACAGCCAGTAGGGCTGGAGCTAAACTTGGTATGATCCACAGCCTACTCCATCAGCCACCTTACTTAATGTTTGTTTAAGGACAGGAGCTTTGTCCTAGTTGACCCTCTCCCGACCTTGTAGCTTCCTTTTTATAAATAGAGTCCCTCAAATCTTTCTTTCACTAGGTAGCTGGGTTTTCAGATGGATAAAGGCCTTATCTGCACCCAGTGATGGTCCAAGCACACCTCTCCTTTGTCTATCTCTTGTCAAAGGGCTGGGAAGTAGTGTCTAATATTTGCTCTGACTCAGAATCACTTCAAAATTAGACAAAATGCATGCATGAGAGCAGCAACTTGCAAAAGAAAGGAAAAGACTGGTATAATCCAGTTAATGCTGTCTTGGATACGTGTGTCTATATCCATTATTCAACTATCTGACAAACTTCTATTTCCATCCTTCCTGTAAAAGCGTCCCTGGTTGGGGAAGGTGTGCACCTTTCAGGGTTTCCTAATAAACTAGAAGTGAGTAACAATACAAAATCAAAGGAAATAAAACTGCAGTTGCTGTTGCTGCTGGGGCTGCCTTCTGAATGTGGCTTATACAATATTTCATCTGTGCTGACACCTTTCACTCTCAATTATTTGGCTGCTGTCAAAACAAATCAATCAAATTATAGCACTGTGTCTTCATGTTACCATTCCATTGTAAGTTAGCAGCATTAGCTTTGAAATATATGGAAGTATAAATTTTATCTCTATTATTTATTTAATGCAACTTTCTCCCATGTGAGTTATTTTCCAAACACAGCAAACTCAAATTATCTTATGTCAAATGTTGAATATATATATATATATATATGTTCTGCTAAGAATTCCTAAAATAATGGCACACAAGGGAACTGAGATGCATAAAAATGTGCTAATAGACCTGTGTATTTGTGCTAATCCTTACCGAATGACAAATGGAGAACAGTAATTTTTTTTTTTAATTTTGGCTATAACATTGATGCACGGTTGATTAACACAGTTTTGGAGAAAATGATACTAATCTAATGGAAAACATTAACATGGAACCAAAAGATTTCTGGAGGTGAATTTTTCTTATAATAAACATCATTTCCCAGGTCTAGCATTGTGGCATAATGGGTAAAGCCTGCACCTAAGACTCTGGCATCCCTTATAGGTGCCGATTTGTGTCCCAGTTTCTGATCCAGCTCCTGGCTAATGGCTTCAGAAAAGCAGCAGAGGATGGCCTAAGTGCTTGGGCCTCTACACCAGCATAGGAGACCTGGAGGAAGCTCCTGGCTTTGTCCTGGCTCAGCCCCAGCCATTGTAGCCATCTGGGAGTGAACCATCATATGGAAGACCTCTCCCTCTCTCTGTCTCTCCCTCTCTCTCTGTAGCTCTGGACTTTTGAGAAAAAAACAACTTTCCCAAGGTAAATCATTTCAAAAAAAGTAAAACTGTATTATTACGATATTATTTAAGCTAAAGCTTTTACAAAGCACAGATAGCTTTCTCTATAGCACCATTGCCAAATAGAATGGCATTACTTCCATTGTCCTACTGACTATGGCAGGCATGACCCAAAGGGTCTTAAAAAGAAAAAAAAAAACAAGGAGAAAAAGGACTCAAATATTTTCATTTTTAGATTCAAAGGCTACAACTACATTTTTTAAATAATGGATTTAAATCAATTGAGTTACTTTTCAGCAAAAGAGCAAACACTGTTGAAGCTTTTATGTACAAGCTCTTAAAATAGCTTTATACATGGAAACTTGGCATGTCCTTAGAAGATTAAAAAGCGAACTGACGGATATATATATATATATATATATATATATTTGGTTCCTCTGTTGCGCTCTAGCTATATAAGGGGAAGCAATAATCAAAAGCTCCAATATGAATGGTAAACTGTGTCCATGCAAAAGAATCCAAACAGAGAATTAGAGGCATTTCAGCAAAACCAGGTGCAAAGTGATCAGACATGTTGCAATGATTCCCTAGTGTCTGCTCTGCCTGCCTCTTCCTCTCCTAAGGTGGTAATTGTCTGATTCCTTCCCTAACCTCTTCTCCTTCAGAACTCTTCTGTCTCTGACTTCAGCCACGGTGCTATATGTGCAGAAGCACCAGCACAAATCCCATTCTTTGTTCCAGATGCAAGCATTTCCAGCTGATGACTGGTATGTCCATTTAATCCACTGGATACAAATCATGTTGAAATGAATGAATGATCTGCCCTTCCTTTGCTCTTATCTTTATATTTAAACCATCAGCAAGCCTTATCAAAGCCACTTAAATCAGTCCTCAGCTCTGCCTTCCTGCCATCAGGACCTTTTCTCCCTGGATTACTACGGTCACTTTCTAACTGGACTGCGAGGATTACCACTGTGCCTGGCAACTAGCAGATGCTTAGTGTTTGTGAAATGGATCAGCCAATCGTTGGGCCCAGTTTCTGGGAGGAGATGAAGGTTAGTTTAGTTTCTCTCTAGAGGAAGCAAAAAAAAATAATAGCCGTGACTTGTTTTTGGGAATCTGTCCTGCAAGAATTACACACATAAGAGATTTTCCTGAGAACATTAGGTCTCCTTTCTCTACACAGTGGGCATATAGGAATTAGGGACCAGCAACTCTCTCAAATACAGACAATCTCTTTCTTTTGGCTCCAGAGGAAGGATGAGAAAATAATCCAAGTTCCCTTTTCATCCTTGGTGACAGGGTGGGACTGAGAAGCACTTCAAGTGCACTCTTCCCCTTGTCTGTGCAGGCATCAGTGCCAGTCTAGTGGCTGCCATCTTGGAAAAGAACAACTCTCTTTTGCCAACTCTGATGTCTACCTTAGAATCTAATCTACTTTGCACATCCTGGTGTAGACACATTACTAGATGCAATCCAAAGCCCTGATGGATTTACAGCCTTATTATGTGCAAACTGGGGATCACATTACCTTCCTGCCTTTTGCTTTGAAAATAAATGCTTTGGCTTTGCTTTGACATTTATGTGGCAGCTGGAAACCATTATCCGTTGACAATGCTTTATTCCGTTGACAGTATCTCTTAAATACGCAGTATACTAGTCACCCTCCTCATTCATGTGCTTCCAGTTTAATCCCTGCCCCAGTGCCTCAGTGACACCTGCTTCAAGGATAATGTACTGCAGAACAAGCTCTCCAAGTATTTTAAATAAAAAGTCTGAAGCCTTGGAGATGCAGAGGTTTGAAAACTGCCAAAGTAAGACACATTGCAACTACTTTTCATAACTTCTTTCTGGTGGATTTGGGATTATTGTATGTTGTGACATGTTGGGCTCTTCAGAATCACCCTGCCAATATGAATTTATGCACTACATATTTTTAATATTGGACTTGGTGACAGCAAATCATGTATCACTGCATACCAAGAACCAGAGTCCTTTCTTCTCACTCCTGCGGCAAGCACTGCTTTGCCCTTTCCTGTGTGTGGTATTAGGTCTCCACTCTCATGTTCATAAGGTCCCTGGGGATGCAACTTCGAGTGTGGTTGTCACTAGAATAGCACAAACATAAATCACAAGGAAACATCGAGCACGTGGCCACCTAGCTGTTTGCTTCTTCAAGAATGTTGCCAGAGTGTTTGGAACCTATTTCTGTCCTCACCCACTCATGCCCCATCAACAATAGAGTCCTCAACCAATACAAAGCAGAGTTAAAGGCAATTTAATCAATATTAAATATTGCTCATACACAGTGAATGCATAGAACTGCTTTGGAGTTGCAATGTTTTTAATTTGGGAATTAATACATTTTGCACTGAAATGTACTTCTTAATACAAGGTGGGAAGGAGGTCCACAGACACACAGATCTAACTTTGGCAATGCTAGTGACGAGGTTTTGGATATGACCTTTGGCTTTAATGAGAAGAAAGCATGTGCTCCTCCTGCCTTCTCTTTAGAATTTCTCATCTTCATCCCTCAGCCACCGGCAGCAGGGTCAGGTGACTTGCCACATGGATGCCATGAAAATGATGTGTATTATTCTGAGCCCCTTATGATTCTGCCCTTCCCTGTTCCCTTTGCAATGAGAGAGCTGTGCTCCAGTCAGGGGTTGCTTCTTCATCCTGGAGCCTAGAATTCCACAGATGTGCAGCAGAGTCACTGGCCAGCTGCAGCTAACATGTAACATGAAATAAGCAACCACGCCTCTATTGTTAGAGGAAGCCAGAAATTTGTGCTTGTTAGCTGTGGTAGTATAACCCAGGGAGAGCTAAATGATACAGTCATCAGTCCATCAGGTTGTTGAGGATCCCTGCATTTAGAATCTGCGTGATTAGCCAATTTTAGCACTTAGGACTGCTCCCCGAGACATTATTCCCCAGATATTGTACAGCTTAGTCCCTTGCATCCTTTGGGTTTCTGTGCAGTGCAGCTATCATGATGGATGGCTCTGGGGAGAACACATCATGTCCCCTTCCCCTCACCCTTCAACACCTCTACTTTCCTTAACCTCTACTAGCAGATGTGTGTCTGAAAGCATTGTCTGGTTTGTTTATTGTATCTCAAATCTAGATTACAGCCTAGTATGCTATGAGACTTTAATAAGTAGTTGATAAATGAATAAACTTCAAGATAGCAAAAAAAAAAAAAAAGAAGAAAAAGAAATCTGTTCCTTCTCAAACCGTGTATGGTTCTTTTTGTAATCTGATAATTAAAACTATTTAACTTGACATATAGTTTTGACTTGTTTTCTGGTTCCAAATCTTACCCTAGTTTTCTTCTTTGACTAATAAAAAGCTCTTGGTCTGTTGTGCTTCTTATATTGCAAGCTACTTCAAATCCTTAAAATTACCCCGGCATAACTAAGTAAATGCAAACATGTTTCCATGAAAATATCATAGTACAATTGCATTATTTTTAAGTATGCTTATCTCTAATATATCAGGCTGTGTGGTGGCTACTCTTTCATATACTGAGAGAGGCATACACCATCCTCCAACATTCCCTCCTTCCTGAACCCACAGTCTTATTTCTTGCTATCATGTCATCTCTCCAATTTTGACTTTAACATCTGTCAGAACTGTTCATAGAGCCTGGCAAATTCCATTATCCTCATGTCTTCCCTACATTGAACGTTCTCTATTTCTCTTCATTTGGCTAACATCCATGAAAGTCTGCCCTCCCTCTCTCCTTCCCTCCCTCCCTCCCTTCCTTTCCTCACACACTGATCTCAAGCAAACCAGGCACTGTCCTTGGTACTGGGGCAACATCATTGAACCGAACTGTTACGGAGCTTCCATCCTAAGGCAGAGTTAGACAGCAGTAACACACACTGTAAGTCTATTACACACAGAGATTCTCTTCCAATAGCACCAGGGGCCGGCATCGCCATGCTGCTGCCACTGCCTTAGACGGCTACATCAGGCAGGACTTGACACTATCAAAAAGAAGAAAGAAAAAGACTCAAAGAGAAAAAGATGTTATAGAGGGTAATAAGTTATAAGAAAAGGAAATAAAAAAGCAGAGAAGGGGGACTGGTTTTCTGAGCATGGGAGATTAGGACAGGAAATGGATGTTTTCTAGGGTCAGAGTGCTTCAGGTAGAGGGCACAGTCTGTGCAAGGGCCCTGAGGTAGGAACACATTCACAAAGCGCCAAGGAGGCTTGAGTGCTTTGCACCAAGACTAATTGAAAAGCAGGAATGAAGGGAATGGTGAGAAAGCAAAATTAATTAGACTCAAGGTGTATGTCTCAGAAAACACCTTTGGCTTATGGAACTCACTGGAAGCAAAAAGATCAGAAGCAATCTATTTTCTGAAAGAACTATCTTCACAAAGAAGCCAACATCTGTAACTGTTGGAAACTTGAAACAACCTTTTGCCTTTAAGCTTCTATAAGCCATTATTGGACTGAGAGACTCCTCAAAGAAAGGTTTATTCCTCAGCTTCTCCACCAACTGTGCCAAGGAAAAATCTCCCAGGGGCATAGCAAAGGGCCAAGGAGAACAGGGGCCAAAGGTACCTCCTTAGCCAGACCGTTGAGGAAATTCTCATAGCCCCAGTGGAGAACACCTCCATGATGACTACCTACCAGGACACAGGTGGGCAATGGATAAACAAACTGTGGTGTAGTTTCATGATGGAACATTCCTTGGTGATTAAAAGAAAGGAAATGCTGATATATTCAACAACAGGGATGAATCCCAAAACCATTAGGTCAAGTGAGAAATGCAAGACATAGAGGAATATATACTATGTAAATTCACTTATATGAAGTTCTAGAATAGAGAAAACTAATTGATGCCAGCAGAAAGCAGAAATGAGGTTCTTGGTTAGAGAGAGGGATTGACTGCAAAAGGACATAAGGGAATCTTTGGGGGACAAGTAAATATTTTATGTATTGATTGCCATGGACGGAGGCTGCATCGCGGTATACAACCATCAAAACTCATTGAGCTGAGCACTCAAAGTCCATGCATTTTCTTGTATATAGATGCCATTTCAGGGAAAATAACACCACAAACAGGAAGGAAATTAATATAATTTGCACATGAAATTGTTAATCCCAAAACTGTTTTCACATATTTTATCATATATAGACTTAAATTTTGGGAGTAACAGAAAAAAGGGGCAGGTTTCCAGCCAGAGCTAAGAGCAAGAAAACCATCCTTGGCCTTGATTTTTTTTTAACTTGTCTTGAACCTAATTGCTTTTCCGTGTTCAGGTTAAGCGGCACTCTCTAATGTATTTTTGGTCATTAATTTAAATGTTATGCTTGACTTAACTGGAATGTTCACACTTCGATATAAATCTCTTGTGTAGCACATTTATATTCTCCATTTATGTTGCCTACACTGATTAGTAGGTCATTCTGGCCTATGCTAGGAGATCCAGTCACTAACCTGACTTATCTGTCCTAGAAGTACACTCATCTCTGCTGCCTCATTAACCCTTTGTTGCTTGTTGTTACTCGCATCCAGGTTGTGTGTATTTACTTTTTCTGCTTGTTTTTAAAAAGGCAAAGGCTCTTACACATTTAAATGAGTTCTACAAAGAAGCTTCATTTTGCCACATCCCATCATCACCTCTGTCACCACCCTAGAACCATAGCATATTATATCTTTAGTACAGCTCTCTCTGTTCCACAAGAAGTTAAATGGAAGACACTGACTTTTCAAGGAGTTTATGAAGTATTTGACAGAGCAACCTTGGTAATTTTTTTTCTTTGGTGTTTGTAGTCATCGTTAGACTTATTTTCCAGGTGGGACCTTGCTTATGGACACCTGGACCCATAGCCCTGTGAGCCTGGCACAGAGGACACAGGAATGGATGGGCTAGGAGGAGGAGATCATAGAAAGTAAGTGGAAGGGCAGAGGCAAGGTAAGAGAAGGCACAAAACCTCGCCTGGTTTACATAGAGACACAGGATGTTGAGCAGCAGCTCAATTCTAGGTCTTACCTGAAAGCCCTGGATGGATTGTTGCTAGACTTGTGTCCCATTCAGAAACTCCAATTACTTCCCTTAAAATAGTCAGAACCTAAACCCCACCATTGTCATCCTCAAAGTTTGGCTCATTCTCAGTCCCTGCCCATAGGATGCACTCCTGATAAATAGTTCCCAGTGCACAGGCTGAGATCCAGACTTCCCTCCTCATCACCCCATCAGCTCAGAGGAGCTCTAGTGGGTTTCCTAAGTGTGTTGGCCACGTTCCACGTAATTCTGGATGCCCCTCTTCCTGCCACATTACAGTGGATTGGACAGGAATGGACACTTCCGTGTGGGGCAGTCAACCCCCAGCCTGACAGTGCTCTAAGAGGGTAAAAAGTCTCAACCCAATAAGCACGTTGTCTCCTGGATAACCTGAATTTCAGAAAGATACAGAGATAAGGAGGAATATAAACATGATGAAGATGATTATGGCACTGGAGAGTTCCTGAGAGGTGGCTGGTTAGAAAGAAGCATGTACTCACAGGAGACAAAGTGGAGCCTGAGTATGGGTTAGCCAGAAGCCAACCAATGCAGCAGAGAAATGTCCTGAAGACAGCAGAAAAATACAAGAGATGTTGATCACCAGTCATTGGGGGAGTGGAGGTTAGATACCTGCCTGCAGCCTGAGGTTTGCTGGGTGCATTAAGGCCCAAACCTCATAGATCGGAATGAATACGGCTGTTCCTAGAATCTTACAATACATGGTACTTCAAAAATTTCACAGAAAATCAGAATTAAAAGATAAGCTTGCTTTGGCTCAAAAAATTTCTAAATCCATATGTATAAGGGGATCTTCAAAAAGTTCATGGAAATGCATATTGTGAAAAAATACGCTTGACTGAATACACATGAAACATATTCATGACTGAATCTCCCAGCACCTTGATTTTGAACTTCGCAGGCATCAGCACTGTAAGAAGGCAAGTCAGTTGTTTATAAATCAGCTGGTTGGTGGCATTTTTGTTATAGAAGCCCAAACATACTGAGGCAGGTGGAGTCAGCAAATGAAATTTGGAAAGGCACTGTAGACCAGCATGTCTTCAATTTTACTGTGCATAAGTGTCCCCAGAGCTCTTAGAAAAATACACGTTCTCTTCAGTGGGCAGCAATGTGAGAACCACATTCTGAGGACGAGACTGTGCCATGACCCCCACTGCCGCTCTCAGTGTAGCTTAGTGCCATGAATGAATGCTCATTAAAACATACGTGTGTACCATGGCCTCCAAGGCTCTGAGAACTCTTCCATGTGACTTGGTAGGGCATGTAAATGATGAACCTCTCATTTTAGTAACATGGAAATATTTGAAAACTCCCGGAATTCCAAACCATTAAGGAACTGATATCAGCCACTTTCTTTCACCTTTTAGAACATTTGCAGCTTTAGAGCTACAAGAACTGACAGGCTGGTGGGCTGGGTAGGAAGACGGGAACACAGAGACAGTTCCAGTTGGCTGAGTTGTTTCATGAATAAAAGTTTAAGGGTTCACTCTGAGGAAAAAGGAACCTTTCTAGAACTCCAGGCATCATGGGAACGGGTTTTATATTGGACTAGGTGTGTAAATGCTCCCCCTTAATACTGACCAATCAGGCCCTACATTGGACAAGGGGTGTGACACCTAAATCCTCCCCCCTCTCTCTGACCAATCACATTTGGTTTTTAAAGTCACTGAGAGGTGGAGTGTCTATTGTAAATGAGCATTACTAGTCATTTTAAGATTTTGAAAAGACTTGGACTGAGCTAACTGTATTTCCATACAGCAATGGCTGGAGAACGGTGAAGAACAGCCTTCTGAAGGAATGGTCAATATATAAATGCATGTAGTGATTCCTCCTGAGGAATACACAGCCCATTTACAAAACTGCTACCCTTGAGAGGGGATGAGGAAGGAGCACAGCTAGGACTGGCTCATCCTGAAAGCTACAATCCCTGTAGATGACTTTTTAGCTTCTCAATCACCCACATTCCATCCTGAGTCCCAATATAACTCTACGATATAGCTTGAGGAGCTATGCAAGTCATACATGCGAATAGCAATTGTCTAGGTGGCTGTAGGTCACCTTGGGTTGGTTGGGGTGCATTGATCACAAGGTGGTGGTGTCCTTCAGCTGGGGGTGACTGGCTGTGGATGCTTTAGAGATTGGAGACTTCTGATTCCCATCATCATTTCCTGTGGACTTCTCATAGAGCAACCAACTCATTCTAGTGTATCCGGGACTTTCCTGCTTTAACACTGACAGTTCTAAGTTCTCAGGGAATTTACCAGTCTCCAGAAAACCCAGATGGTCAGTCTCTTTTCTCAGACTAGTGAGGTCTGGGTGATGAAGGAATCAGGTGGGAAGATATGAAAGGCCAGAATCCTGAATCCTGACAGTGACGTAGGAACTAGGATTGACTTACAAAGATATTTAAAGAAGAAGGTGTTGAGGGAGGGGCTTCATGCTCAGATGAATTAGGAAACTCTTCCTGAAATTAGTTGATTTGCAATTGGGATGTGTTTTATTTTAATAATTTTGTCATCTCCCTGCAAAACTCACTGAAATCTCAAAGATGAGACAAAGGGGGAAATACTGCTTATGCTTATACTGTAGACAGAAGCTTGAATGTCTACACCAAAACACTTCTGAAGATTACAATGATACAGAAATTATGGCAGACACACCAAAAGGTAGAGTGCTAGCACTTTTGTTGTCCCCACTGAACCAGGTCATAAAACTTGGGATGGATTTTCTGAAACAAAATGCCAAAAGAAACAAATTCCAAACTATAAACTAGACCTAACTTTGATACCTAAAAACAACAACAGCAACACCTAAAATAGTGATGGACCAAGTCCATATTTGACCAGTCATTCACTTTGAACTCTTTAGAAGAACAGCTTCTGTGATTCTAAAAATACCAAATCCTAATCAAAATATAACAGGCCAGTTGCTATGACTCTGACTTTGGCACCCACTTTAAACAAGCAGGATTAATGCATGGCCTAGGAGCCCAGTGAGCTTATGTTTATTTATAATATTCAATATTCCCATAAGCACAAATGTTCCAAATGGAAGGCTGCATTTTGATAATGTCCATTTCTTCATTAAGATTTCATCATCTACCTACATTAAAAAGCTTCTCCCTACACTTTGTTGCTTCTGCTTTCACCTTGTGTATTCCTGTTTTATTTGCTTAATCTTGAGTTCCTGGCTTTCCAGGCAGTTTCAAATTTGAAACAAGCAAAGTTTGTGCATTAGCGTATCCTGGGCATGCATGATTTATGAACAGCAGGTTTCTTGGCACAATTTAATGGTATAAAAGAGAGACTTTGTTTTAAACATTAAAATGAAAGTCAAGAAGTGGCAACAATGGGTGAGATAGAACACAGCCCATAAAAAGTTCAGGTCAAGGATTAACCACTATTGTTCTGTTTCTTACTCTTTGGACTGATGTGCTAATGAATTTAATACGTTACCTGCAGTCCTGACATTTGATCAACAAATAAAATATTTTAAGTTATTTGTCTGATAACTTACCCAGTGAAACTCTTACTCTGGAAAAAAATTGTTAACATTTTTCTAAATAGTGAAAACAAACATCCTTTGACTTAATTCAAAGTAAGTCTATTTTCTATTTAACAGGCACCCTATGCATATTCACGCCATTTTTCTCCATAATAATTCTGCCCCTGAGACTTTTGAAAATCAATATATCAGTCATGGTTACCAAATCTTTTAAAGAAAAGCCAAAGCCCCCAGAACCTCAATAGAACTCCCCTTCTTGAGTAAAACTACAGCCAATTCTGGTTTAGGCCCCTGGAATAAAGTTTTGACATACAAATCTCTTTTTCATGACAAAAGAGAAGATCAAATATACAGTGCTTAATAATTATAACCAAATACCCTTAGTAAGTGAAATGTAAATGATTACATTAAATTGATTATTCCAAATAATGTCTTGCATTTGAGATATTCCAGCCCCTTCACACACAAACAAGTAGCAGTATTTGTCCGAGTACCAAGTCGGTCCTAACCTTTCTTTGCAAGGCTCAACTGCAGAACTTGTGAGACTGTAACTCAGACCTTCAAATGAGATCCCACTGACGTAACACTCAAGGTTTTCAGTGTTGTGCAGCGATTGCTCATAACTGTTATCAGACAGCCTGAAAGGTTTTGATATCGATGTTAAGAAACCAGAATTGAGGACGTTGATGGCTTGAGGAAGCTCAGGATTCACTGACAACGAGAAGCTTTGCTTCTTACACAAAACCCAGCCCTGTCTTCTGCAGTGGAAGCACTCAGGGCACTTTTCTGGTCTACTGCGAGGAGCAGCGGCCAGAGCACATGGACACCTGCTTACCTTGTAGGTTCTGCAATGGCAGAGTCATGATGCCTCCAGCTGCAGCTGCGGCTACCAGCCCTTGGATGTTGGTGAGATTCGCTGTGGGTAGTGTGAGGACCAGTCCCTGCTGACCGCCTAGCTGTCCCGCCATGTTGAAGGGGATGAGGATAGGCTGGTTGAGGGCTGGGGGTCCTCCCGGCATCACGCCCGCGACCGCAGAGGCTAACTGCTGCGCGGTCAGAAGTGGCTGCAACGAAACAGATACACGGAGCTCACTTTCCAGTGGACTTTTAAGTGCTTTCCTGCCACTTAAGCAGGGCCTGAATGCTCCAGAAGAAGTAGCAAAGCATCGTGCTCTCTCCCTGAAAAAAAGACTGGAGAAAAGGAATGTTTGTGAAACCATGTTTTATTTCTTTGGAAAATTTTGTTTGGTATAGTCATTCCTTGAGGAGTTAAATATCTTTATTAAGATTTATTTATTTATTTAAAAGGCAGAGTGACAGATAGAGATGAGATAGAGAAAGATTATACATATATGTGTGTGTGTGTATATATATATATATATATATAGAGAGAGAGAGAGAGAGAGAGAGAGAAATGTATTCCCTCTTGCTGTTTCACTCCCCAGATGGCTGCAATGGCCAGGGCTGAGATGAGCTGAAGCCAGGTCTCCCACGTGGTTGGCAGGGGCCTGAGAACTTGGGCCACTCTCTACTGTCTTCCTACCCATATTATTCCCAAGGAGCTGCATTGGGAGCAGAGCAGCGAGACTCAAACTGGCTCTGCAATATGGGATGCTGGCATCAAAACAGGTGGCTTAACCACAATACTGGTCCCATTAAGTACCTTTAGAAGTAACAACTTGCACTTGTATATTATTTTTTCAAGAAACTTTCACTTGATCCTACCCTGCTGTATTTGAGACTCTCATCTAATGTACTCTGTGTTTTTCCAGAAAGAATTCATTGGGATCAGTGAAATTTTGGTTTTTAAAAAAGTGATGAAATAATATTTTCAGTTATAAAATTAAAAAAAATGTAAAAGATCAACTCAATGCTAGAAAAAGTCTACAGTGTGCCATTATGCAGCTCTATGGCTAGGGGACAAGCACACTGGCATAATCCTTTCGGGAAGCAGCTTGGAAATACATATCATGAGCTGCAAAAATAGTCATTCCTTATTGACTCAGAACATGCTTCTAGGACATAGTGTGAAGATATAATCCAAAAGGAAAAGTGATAAATGCATGAAAATGTGTTGCAGTTAAAAATACATCAGTGTTGAAAAATGGTTTGTTACAATATTAAACTTGATGAGATATTGCATTGGCATTAAAATGGATTATTATGACACCTCTTTATAAAAACAGAACATACATTTTAAAAATGGGTGATCGCTAATGAAATATGAATGGTTATTATTAAGATAGTAAAATTATAAATGTGTAAAAACAAGATCCAAAATGGATTGTAGGAGCTACAGTTATGGCACAGTGGGTAAGTCATTGCCTGTGATGCCAGCGTCCCATGTGAGCATCAGTTTCAAGTCTTGGCTGCTGCACTTCTCAGCCAGATCCCTGCTAATGTGCCTGGGAAAGCAATGGAAGATGGCCTGAGTGCTTGGGCCATTGCCAATCAAGTGAGAGACCTGGATGGAGTTTCAGGCTTAGGCCTGGCCGTTGTAACCATTTGAAAAAGATGGGAGATTCTCTCTCTCTCTCTCTCTCTCTCTCTCTCTTGCTCTCGCTCTCTCTCCTTTTTCTGTTTCAAATAAGTAAATGAAATCTTTAAAGAAATGGAATTTTACAGATAAAAATATTTAATTCTAGTTTAAATTCTTTTTGAAAATTCTTTTATTACTGTAACATTCTTTGCCCAATTGAAATATTACAAAAATCAATGATTATGTCCTCAGCTGATCCAAAAGCCATTATTAGACATGGAACAGCAGCAGTAGACTTGTCTGAGGGCATGGTGTGTCCTCCTTGGCAGACAGATGTAGGCAGATTCCTGCCCTGGCAGAGTCAAGATGATGAGACACATTTGATCCTAGACTGCTCTATCCAGGGCTTGCCCTGCACCCCACTGCTCGCCCCACCCTTCCAGGAGCAGTGTAGAGCAAAACCCCACATCAAGCTTTCTTCTAGAGGAACCAATACAAAGCTCTTATCTGGGAGATTTTGACTTTTTTCCTACTTATTATTTGTTGAATATTATGGTTGAATATTTACAACATAATTGAATATTATGGGTAGTGGTGAATTAAGCCTGTGGATAGAGTGGATTGAAATTATGTCTTTACGGGCCGGTGCCACGGCTCACTAGGCTAATCCTCCGCCTAGTGGCGCCGGCACACCGGGTTCTAGTCCCAGCTGGGGCGCCGGATTCTGTCCCGGTTGCCCCTCTTCCAGGCCAGCTCTCTGCTGTGGCCAGGGAGTGCAGTGGAGGATGGCCAAGGTGCTTGGGCCCTGCACCCCATGGGAGACCAGGAAAAGCACCTGGCTCCTGGCTCCTGGCTCCTGGCTCCTGCCACCAGATCAGCGCGGTGCGCCGGCCGCAGCGCGCCGGCCGCGGCGGCCATTGGAGGGTGAACCAATGGCAAAGGAAGACCTTTCTCTCTGTCTCTCTCTCTCACTGTCCACTCTGCCTGTCAAAAAAAAAATATGTCTTTACAAAAATCAAAGAGAAAAAAAAGAAAGGGAGGAAGAAGGGGGATGGAGGGAAGGAAGTATGGTTATCTTCTTAGAACCACACCTATGAAATACATGAAATCTCTTCTTTTCATATTAATAATATTTTTTTAAAAAGAGCCAAAAAGTTGTCATGATTCTCTAAAGGAAAAGGTAATCAAGTATAGGCATGGTACAAAATCCAGCATCTAACAGGCAGGCATGATTCTGATGCTGCAGTTAGCCTACCAATGAGGTGCAGAGAGGTTAATGAGTTGTTCAAAGTCCCAAGTAGAGAATGTGTGGAGGTGGGTGTGCTGTTCAAGTTTAAGTCCAGGCAGGCTGCCCCGGAATCCATGTTTTAGCCCTTCTCCATCAAAGAACAGATGAGAGAAGAGAATGCTTCCTCTGCAGAAAGTAGGGAGGGGTGGAGAGGGCTGAGCCCACTCTTTGGCCATCCCTACAAAGTCCCCTCCAGGCCATTAAAAGACTCAAAGGCTCTGCACAGCCTAATTTTGGACCACTTACTCTAGCTCCTAATGGACTTGTACATCTCACATGGAATAGCAGGGCTTCCCTTTAAAAAAATACAAAGTTACTCTGAAGAGCAATGTAAACATACTCTGGGACTAAGTACAAAATTATAAGCATGCCCTCAGTTCCCAGTGGTGTCCTAGTGTGCTATCACGGCCCATGGTAAGAGCATGGTAAGTTGGAAGGCAAATGGGTGCTCCTCAGACCATATAAAATGTCACACACGGGGAGTTTTTGGCCAGTAGCACTTCACAAATTGGATTTGCAGGCTCAGAGCAGGGCATGCCCCCCCAGTTTGTCACAGTGCCACTGTCCCTCACTACCCTGTTCTGTGACATCACTTACCTCACCTGGAGGCATTTGAGTGTGTTGCCCTTGGTCTGTTCATAGCCACAGGTGTGCACACACACAGGCAGGATGTGATAAGAGTCAACCTAGAAGGGGGACGACACATAGAAGCCTGCTCCTGAGATGCTTAGGAAGCCCCTGTTGAGGCTTCTGTAATTCCTCAGATGGCTTCCCAGGTTTCGTGTGCACAGCATGGAGTTTACTGTGCTCCCAGAGAGACGATGGAATCTAGGCCCACAGGGACACTTGGTGGCAACTGGACCAAGAGCGTCAAGAGCATCCCACGCTCTCAACTTGTGCTGAAAGCAACTGACTTCCGAGAACAATGGTACCAGTAGGGAAAGAAAGGCCCAAGCATCGGTTTCTCTTCCATAAAAGCAGGATGAAGCCCCAAAATTTCACTGTAAACAATAGAGGTTAAAAACACACACAAAATCCCAGGCTTTTATAATTGTGTTCTACATCTCCATATAACCCACACCAGGCTGCAAAAAACAAATATTGGACTTTAAAAAATAATGAATGTATTTCTTTATTAATGCAAGAGCTATGTGTGATGTACAGTATTGTCAAACCCAATAAGCTGAACTTGCATTAAAATTGCATTAACTTTTTTATATTAAATCACATCTTGTATTTCAAAAATGGCTATAGTAAGGTTGAAATAACTTAATTTTCTTCACACTCCAGTCATTAAAGTTTTACTTTCTAGAAAACTGCATGGTAACCAACAGCACAGTTGTGGTACTTTACCAATATACATATTTTTCCAAATGATTAAAACCAGTGTTTCCTTTAGGAAGAGAAAGGAATTTGCAGACACATATTTTCTTGATGATGTTTAATAAATAATGTACTCATACAGTTTCCCATACAAAAATTTATCACCATCTTTGCTCTGTTGGAGTTAATTGGATTTAACTCATTATTATTTATCTGGTTATTTATCTGGTTAAATCACCCTCAGCGTTGCCTAACGGAAAGCAGTTGAGACGTACTGACCTGTGGCCCAACTGGAAATGGGGGATGGGTCTGACTGGCCTGGTGTTGGTCGGGCGTGCCTGGCTCTGAGAGCGCCGCGCTTCCTCTGGCCCCTGGAATTCAAAAGAGAAAGACTCCGTTCATGGAAGATCTGCCTGGGGATTGCTCACGTGACGTCACAGAATAATGAGGCACAGATGATATGACAAGAGTGACTTATCAGTTGTTTCAGAGCTCAAATCATTTAGCACCTGCATCAGTGACGCTAAGGGACATTCGGGATGGCCAAAGTCATTAGGAGGTAGAAGCCTAGCACAGCAAAGTAACGCTATCATCCATGTGCCAATAGGCTTGCTTTATACAGCCATGTGCGTGGCATTCACCGGCATAGCCAATATGCAGGAAACTGCATTCTTTATGCCTGGGAAGCAACAGCTAATCTAATTCCCCAAAGCCAAACAGCACGTGATTTTAGATATGACCAAGTCCGTCCGTATGATCACCCAATACTGTTTCCCCAACCCTTTCACACTTCCTGCCCTTCTACGTTCATGCTGCAGACACCGGACCTTAGGAATGTGCATTCCTAAAAACAAAACCAGTTTTAACATAACCTTGCACCAGCCCAAAAAGAATATGGATTTCCTTTAGCAAGTTTCCTGGATGCTGACTGAAGCAGTAAGAATCCCACC
Organism: Oryctolagus cuniculus; assembly: GCF_051225735.1. Lineage (NCBI taxonomy): Eukaryota > Metazoa > Chordata > Mammalia > Lagomorpha > Leporidae > Oryctolagus > Oryctolagus cuniculus. The sequence continues at coordinate 65,735,775 of NC_142882.1, read as the reverse complement.
CTAACTCCAGGGAGCCCCACTATGCTAAGCACAGAACCCAAGTCACTACCTTGCCCATTGGACAAAGCTTGAAAACAGAGATTCCACCATCACAGTGCCTCTTGCAAACCCTTCTAACACTAGAGTCTATGCATGCTTATGTGCTTTGTCTCAGGACAAGCCACACCAGAAAAATAGTGGCAGAAACAATAAACACACAAATAAACAAACCAATATACTAAGGGAGCAGCGATTTTTGAGGGTTTCTACTTGGTAGCTTTTGTTTTCTTGGAGTTTTCTAATGGGGTGGTTGAAATCCAATTCCAAGTGAACCTTAACAAGATCCTCTTGCCTGATGTTTGTCCTATGAATAGCAAGTGGAAGACAATTCAAATCCCGTTTACTGGCATGCAATGAACGACCAAGAAAAAAAAAAAGATATGATTCTGTCACACTTATAAATTTTAAAGAAGGTATTATTGGCTCATTTAAAACAAATTCTTCTATTTATTCTCCAAAGGGACAGACTTATAAATAATGGAAATGTGGAAAAAACACTTCAGCACATTAAGCTACAAATAAAATTGACTGCTACATATTATTCAATTGACTTCTATCTCCACAGCAATGTGTCAATCATAACAGCATTTTATAATAGGATTAAGCAATAAACGTGCAAAGCTATTATGCAGAAATCTGAAAATCTGATTAATTTGTAATATTTTTTTGCACACAAAGTCAGGAATGGACATTGCTTGGGGAATACTTACAAGCATTCTATTGAAATTTCTAAATTGATTTGGAACAAACTAATAAAAACACAGACTTGCTGACATTTTATAAAGTGAATTCTGTCAAAATATGTTTGGCATTTTAATGATTGCTGTCATTTAATAACAAGGCTAAGATGACCCTTCAGAAGATGCCAACAATTTCCCTGTAATGTGCAGAAGACCTTTCTTCTAAATTTTTTATATGTGATTTACTTATTATGCTTGAAAAGCAGGGCATTTTAAACTGGGAGGCGCCTTCTGCAGCTCACATCTTACAGTCTCTGAGCATACGTATCTGGTTCCTATTTTGTCTTAAAATTCTCACCCGAGCTTTATGGATTTGCAACACTCACTAGATCCCCAAAATGATGATTTTGGTCAAATATTCAGATTAGCCAAATTCTCCAATAATTTGGTTACCAGACATGGTGCTTTCCAGTCAATGGTGAAAAGAGAATTTTACAACACACAGAAAGACAGAAAAGTCCTTGGAATCGATGTAAAAAGCTGACTATTAAAAGATTTCCATCCACCCAAGGCCCCTCTGTCTCCCGGTTCTTTGGCGTGTGCCAGGCCCATGTTTTGCCACTGTTCCTCACGCATGTCACTGCAGGCTTAGGTCTGGTCCCACGCAGGCCCTGTGTCAACAAGATAGCGTGTGTGTTCCCCGTAACTGTACCCAGATTACATTTGCTTACGTTTATTCCCTGTTGCTTCGAGGCCCTAACTGGTGCTCAGCAGCTTGTTCTGAGGCTAGTTATTCTGAAAAGCCGTGTTCCAGGCAGTCTGGGGCAATTCCACACAATTTCATGTGTAAAATGAAGTCTTTCACAGGCTCTGGAGGAGATTATGTATGCTCTCCTGCCTGGATCAGAAAGTAATGTTTCTTCTTAATGCGCATCTCCATCTCCCCCAAACACATGTATCACGCTTAACCTTGTAGGACCATAAACTAATCTGTCTGGTCGGAAGGCGGCTCCCGTATCAGGGGCCTTCTCAGAGCCAGAAGGGGAATCCAGCAGTCAGAATGAATAAATGACATCGGCTAAAGGCTGCAGAGAGATTTGAAGCAACACTTAGCCATGCGCTAGCAGAGAATTTGAGGGTAGATTGTATTTCCACGGCTACAAACATCGAAACGCAAACTTGAATATGTTGGGTGGGTTCCTTCCGACCAGGAGCCTGGGAAACGCACACCATTCCTGCAGACAAAGGGATTCTAGCAACACCCGTGTCCTGTTGGGAAGCCAGTGGCCTGAGTTTAATAGAGAGAAGCCATGAGCCCATGGGTCAGGGGCTGTGCAGGCATTTCATTCAGTTTTCGAATATGCACTCAATAAAACAGTGGATTGCCTTATAGTTCGGCAGTGGGATAATTCCTTTAAGAGCGATCTAGGCATCCACTTGACTCTCCTGTTATTTAACATAAACACTGAAAATGTCTTAGAATGATTAGCTTCTTGGCAAATTCCCCCTCAATTGCAATTTAGATATTAAAAGCATTTTGCTATGAAGGTAAGCAGCAGGGATGCTTCCGTGTTAATTTCTACCACTTAACTAAATGCACGGACCTAGACTTGTTTTCCAACTTCTTTCCACATTAGCTTCCTCTTGTAAAAGTCAGGGACGGTAATAGTACCTCCCTCACAGGGCTGCTGCTGTGGGGATTCAATGAGCGAATATATACACAGGCACGTCTTGAAACAGTACATTCTTGCCCTATAAGTGCTATTTCTTTTTCTTACTATTACTTAAGATTTAATTTGTGTTTAATCTATTAATATTTAATTTGACCATAATTTTTGCCTGCCTCAAACCAAATCAATTCATATCCCTGGCCCTTGGGGTGCAGTCCTCAGTCCCTTGTACCCCAGTTATGGTGGCCACTGTACACTCACCCTAAACATGTGCTGTGCACCCAAAGTTGGGCCTCCTGGTGGAGTGCTTTATAGGGCTGGGGTGGGGGGTGTCGGGTGAGTGGGCAGCACCACTATAAACAAAACTTCAACCAGCTGCCCAGGAGCTCTGAGTCACCCGGAGCAGGCAGGATCTCCCACTAAGCTACAGATCAGACCCCTCTTAGCTGGCCACCCCAGTGATGCCAATGGGTCCCCAACTGAAAAAACCCAGTATGTGTCAGGCGGGAGTGGCTGTGGGTTCCCATGCCCTCCATGTTTGACATGAGAAGGAGAGTGATTTTTCTACCAAGATCAGCACCCATACTACCAGGTTCAATCAGTCTCACACGGAGAAACTGGTCTTCTCACGCTGACCCATGTCTGTGGAAGGCTGGGGCAAGTTCTTCAGAATGAAGCTAATCAGAGTGAAAAAAGGACAGATTGGACCCAGCCTCCCAGTGACCTGACCACAGGAGAAGCCACCACTGAAACCCTCTGAGGAGACCAACAAATCAACCCAGGGCAGGTGTCACAGAGGCCCCCACATCTGCTCCAGGACTGCCCTCACCCAGGTTCAGCACTGGGGCGTTTGTGGCTACAGATAGAGGTTTAGTTCATATTCCATGAAAACAGGAGTCAGGCAGAAGTGACAACGGACTGAACACAATCACCTTCAATTGTGCATTGATCCTGACATAATTAGCCAACTTATCAGTTTTTTTTTTTTTTAAGATTCATTTATCCATTTATCTGAAAGGTAGAATGACACAGAGAGGGAGAGACAGAGAAAGGAATCTTCCATCCACTGGTTCACTCCACAAATGGCTGCAATAGCCAGAGCTGGGCCTGGCCAAAGCCAGGAGCCTATAGCTCCTTCCTAGGCTTCCACACGGGTAGCAGGGCCCAGGCATTTGAGCCATCTTCTACTGTCTTCCCAAGCACAATAGCAGGGAGCTGGATCAGAAGCGGAACAGTTGGGACCTGAACCAGCACTCGTGGGGTGCTGGTGTAACAGGCACAGCTTAATCTGCTGCATCACAACACTAGCCCCTAGCTAGCCTTATGATTAAGCCAAAGTACAAGATACCTAAACCGACAGGTGTTTTCCCCAGATATTTGCCCCTTTGCAACATACATCAGTTCTAAGATACTACCCACTTTGCCCTCCTTCAACATCCCCCCCTCTATTTTTCTGATTTTACAATGACATACTCTGAATTTTATTTATAATTACAAGTTTAACGCTCCACTAAATAAAGAATTCAAGAAGGAGTAAGCAGAAAAACCACTATTCCTTGAGTATAGACAAAGGCTATAAATAATAATCAAATCTCAAAAGGTCAATTTTGCTCACATACATTACATTTTTGTACCCTATATATTAGTTACCACAAGTCAGGGAAAACATATTTGTCTTTCGGGGACTGGCTTATTTCATTCCTTTTCATGGCTGTGTAGTAGTCCATCATGTATATATACCATGATTTCTTTATCTAGTCATCAGTTGGTGGACATCTGGGTTGATTCCATATGTTTGCTATTGTGAGTTGGGCTGCTATAAACATGGAGGTACAGATAACTCTTTCATATGCTGATTTCATTTCTTTTGGGTAAATTCCCAGGAGTAGAATGGCTGGGTCATGTGGTTCTCTAATTTTAGATTTTTGAGGAATCTCTACACTGTCTTCCAAAGTGGCTGTACTAGTTTACATTCCTACCAACAATGTTTTAGGGTATCTTCTCTCAGTATCAGTGGGAAATTGGTTCCAAGATGCACAACAGATACCAAAATGCCCAGACGCTCACACTCCTTCTATAAAATGATATGGTATTTATATACAATCTATTCATATCTTCCCATTTACTTTAAGTAAATCTCTAGATAACTTACAGTGCCTAACATAGTGAAAATGCCAGGTAAATGGTTGTTACAACTTAGTGGTTAGGGAATAATGCCAGGATAAAAACTGTACGTGTTCAGTACAGATTTTGTTTTTCTAAGTATTATCTATTCACTGTAGCTTGAACCCGACTGCATGGTGCTTCCTTTAGTTCATGGTAGCCTAATCAGGAAATACAGAAAAACAGTGGCGCCGAGAAGCTTCCGAGTCTCACGCAGACCATGGCTTAGCCCAGTGGTCTTCCCTAGGCCTGACCAACGTTGGTGGAGCTTGACCAGAGGTTCACATGCCTTGTGTGGGTACTGACAGTAAACATGTTTAGGTGCTGCACGACACCCCCATGTTTGAGACCAGAGGCTTCGATGCCGCCCAGGCAGGCAGGGGCCATCCATCAGCATCACCTCCGTGGCCCTCCAGGTCTCCTCACCTGGAACATTCTTCCATTGTAATCCATGACCCTTTTACCAAAGGGAAGAACTTCTCAGATATACCTATTTCATAACCAAGATTTGTTCCTAGGAAGTTCAAGGAATGTAAAAGCTGATTTTAAAGCAATCATAACATAGAATTTAAAAGCTATATGATACCAGTTAATTCTCTGCAAATATAAGGAAGCCTAATTTCAATTTGTTAGAAACAAGATGGGTCCGAAGTGGCAAAAGGCATTCAAACTAATCAGGAGTTTGAATGGCACACTTGATCAAAACTTATTTTGATCATCAAAATGCCTCTGTGACCACGGGACATTGGTTCCATCAACACCGTCTTTCCAGGGGTGATCTAACACCCGAAGCCCACAGAGAGTGGATCTCTGCACTCTGGAGGGAAGGAGTGATCTCAGAGTTAAAGGTAACAGTGAAGTCTCCCAAATGCCACTTCCCCACCCAGCTCAAGCTGAGTTCCTGAATAACCGTTACTAATTCCTGTCATCATGTTCCTCACAGCAAATTTGTTTTTGCTTTGCAAATCCTTCTTAAATTTTGCTAACAATAATTGCACATATTTGTGGGCTACAGTGTGGTATTTCAATACATGTATACGACGGGTAGTGATCAACACAGGTTAACCAGCGGTCCTCCTGCTATCATATAGCTTTATGATTGCAGGCTTGGCGCTCCTTCTGTTTGCTCATACAATACTAGGTTATCATGAACCATAGTCTCCCCACTAAGATGTATAATGCTTGAAGCTTATTTCTTTGATCTAATTCTGATTGGGTACCCATTATCCAAACCCCCTTTATGTTCTATGCCCACACTCCTTTCTTAGCCTCTAGGAATCACCATTCTGTGTTCAGATTGACAGATTTATATGTTTATTTTTAGCTTCCACATATGAGAGAGAACATGTGATGTGTGCCTTCTTTGTCTGGTTCATTTCACTTAACATGATGCCCTTCAGTTCCACCCTTTATGAAAATTTTGATTATAATGAATTTTCATTAACTAAAGTAAACCAGGCTTAGCATCCCTTAGCTTCTCGACAGATATAGACTCTAGTAGAGAGTTTTGAATTTTGCTTCCTTTTTGGAGTTTATTCTTTGATCTTGGGAAGGTGTAGTCCTTGCTGGGGACTTACCCCACTACCTTTGCAGAGGATATGATAGCCACGGCAGACAGAGAAGGAAGTGGAATTGCAAATATGAATTGTTCAGCCCAAACCAGTTCCACTTTCTCCCACGGCCAGACCATCCCTCCAAAACACAGTGCCTAAGATTCCCTTGGCAACAACCAATGCATTTTTAATGGCTGGGCTCCTCAGGACATGGGAGTTTGGAATTCTGTCCTCCTTGCATTAACACAAACATAATCACGTGAAGGTCACAGAGACCCCTCAGCTTTTTCTGGTCGTCATGCTTTTCTTACCCACTGTTTGCAGTTTGCACCAGTGAGTGAGGTGATGCAAAGGTTACTTATCAGAAGACGGACAGCTGAATGCATTATTATTTCATGTTGGGCATGTGAACCCCAGCTAAGCAGGGCAGAAGTCCCCTCTAAATTAAACTTCCCTTTCTTTCAATTTCTTCAAGATTACTAAATGCCAAGGAGGGAGTGTAGGTGTCTATAAAAATCTATTCAGAGCCACTGCCACTGTTTGCCACTTTTTATTACCAGTCAGGATTTCTTTATGATACTGGCCACACATGCATTTATATACAGCACACTCTACAGACCTCCGGTGGAATTCAAGACTCTAAAATAATAAGGCTGATTCTAGAAGCCACACTTGAAAATTACACATTCATTCACTCACATGAGGGTTTATGTGTTTTTGTAAATGATGGCATCAGGTACTTGTAATTTCACCCACAGAGACCTGCAGAACAGAGGATGCTGATGACAATGAAGCGAAAGATGGACGTCTTGGTTCTCCTAGCCGGGCACGCCTGCTTCTTCTGAGTGAGAGATCTAAGTTCCCAGTGGTTCTGAATGCTGACCTTTATTTTAAGGGTGCATACATACACAAGTAGTCCCAGGAGGATTTGGACCATTCAGCTGACACACAGAAAGAAATCCTACAAATTCCTTATTTGAACATCTGAAGATGATTTTGTAATATCTAACAAAATCCTTCAATGAGCGCTTTAGTTCCAAAGGCAGAGCAGGCCTACGTGTGCCACAGAAGGCTTTAAAGCATTTTTCTCAAAATTTACTAAATCGCCCTCCCTTCTTCCTCCAACCATTTTTTGGTCATGTGTTTTCACATCCATGTAATAAAACAGAGCTGGACTCCTGGGACATCCAGGCCAATAAAGGTCCTGATTTCTCTAAGTGCTTCCTCTCAAAGACTGGTGAAAAAAAAGAGAGTTGTCAAACACACTGTGACAAAATCCACGCCAAACTGTTGGCAGAGAGAGAGCTCTGGGGTAGGGGTTGCACCTCAAATCCTGCAGTCTCTTCAGGAGGGTAACTCCTTTCAGGGTGCTCTTTCTGGCCTACCTTTGTACCCCCTGCAGGCCAGCTCTGTGCATTCAGATGTATGTATGTCCACATGCATGTGAGTATGTGTGTGTCGTGTAGCAAGCTGGCATTCTTAACAGGACGAAGCTATGTCTCAAAGTGAGCTGGAATCACTTGGACACAGATTTTTAATTTTATTTTTATTTGAAAGACAGAGGAGAGAGAGAGACAGGCAGACTGAGAGTGATTACCCATCTATTGCTTCATTCTCCCAAATAGCTGCAACAGCTGGAGCTGGGCTCAGCCAGAAGCCAATCCAGGTCTCTCCTGTGGGTGGCAGAGACTAACCACCTGATCCATCAACTAGTGCCCCCCGGAGTGTGCACCAGCCAGAAGCTAGGTTTGGAAATGGAGCTGGGACTCGAACCCAGGCACTCTGACAGGCAACATGGATGTCCCCAGAGACAGACTTTAAGCCATCTGAAAACAGTTTGTCTGATTTTTCTGCAGCTCAAAAATGTATTTATTTGAGAGACAGAGACACAGAGGGAATGCTCCCATATGCTGGTTCACCCCCCAAATGTCTGCAGTAACCCCAGGTGTCTGGCCTGGGCTGAATCTGGGAGCCAGGAACTCAATTCAGGCCTCCCAGGTGGGTGACAAGAATCCAGTTACTCCAGCCCACACCATTGCCTGCAGGGTCCGTAATTAGCAGAAGGTGGAGTCAGGAGCCAGGGCCAGGTATTTATCCCAGGCACTGATATGGGATGCAGGGTCTTAACTGGTGTTCATTTGCCAGGCTACCTGTAACTGGGTTTGCCTGACTTTTCAAGTGCTTTTTAATCTAAGTTTTGCCCCTTTGAACACACTTCTCCCTGGAAATGAACACCTCCTCTGACAAGGTCATTGCTGTTGAGGCGCACCCTCAACATCACACCCTATCCCTGAATCAGGCTTGTCCTCTCTACTGACCAGTGGGACTCTGATGCCCCATGGATGTCATGGCTCCGGTGATTTTACGTACAATTATGAAGCCACCTCTCATGTTTCACCTCTCACCCTTGCTCAACCCTGTGCCAGGACCAGCCCTATAATTTGTAGGTCTGAGTGCAAACACAATGCGGACCCCTGCGCTGGGGCTGGGAGGGCATTCGCCTTTTCCTCGGGGTCACCATCCCAATCCACTGCAGATGGGTGAACCCAAAGGGCCGCAACTTCCTCATGATTGCCAGGTTACCTCCCCGTAATAAACTGGCGAGAATTACAGAGAACTAACTTCAAATGTGTCTGGAGAGCGATCAGAGCTTTTAAGTAATCTTGGAAACTCTTGGAGTTTAGGTGAAAAGAGAGTTTTGGGGGTGGGGAGGTAAAGCTGAAGGGAGGGAAACTTGGCCACTTTTACTTCCCTAACACCTGTGTTACAGCACTGCAGTTCAACTGCCTTGGACAGAGGATGCTGTAGTTCTTTGCAACATCCCATCCTCAAGCTCACTTCCAACCACATTCTGGGTCCTTTCCTAATACTGACAAGGCTCTATTGGAAGCCCTACTACCCAAGGGCTACCCTATCTTAAGTCTCCTCATGGCTTTTATTTCTTTTATTATTTTTAATTTTATGTAAGGTGGGGGAGAGAGGGAGGGAGGAAGAGAGAGAAAGAACACAAGAGTGTGCCCTCATCCACTGGTTCACTCCCCAGATGCTGGGCTCAGGGTCAAAGCCAGGAGCAAACCCACATCTCCCACATGGGTGGCACAGACCCAAGTACTTGAGCCATCAGCTGGTACTTCCCAGGGTGCACATTAGCAGGAAGCTGGGATCAGGATGGAGCCTGGAGCCAGGATGAAAACTCAGGTGCTTTGACATGGGACACAGGCTTCCAACCCATGTCTTAACTGCTGGGCCAAACATCTGCCCCTGAGATTTTTAACAGTTTTCAGTCCATTGAGACTCTCTGCTGGGTAGCCCCACATGAAGACCCAGGCCTGAAGAGGAGACGGGGTCAGACAGAGTCGGCTACACCATGGTGACAGGAGCCCGAACTCCTGCCTCAGAGAGAAGCTCTCAGACCATGGAAACCACAGTGATCTATCATTGTCCTCTCCTCCTTCAAGACCCTAGATGCCTTCCAGAGGTCTGAGCTCTGCACAGCCCTTCAGGGGCAAAGAGGCTACGAATGTGACATTCAGAATATGATTTAACCATGAGCTACTGCAGAATAAATCACCACTTCAATTGAAAATGATGGCCTGTGGGTTCAGCTGCTTCTGATGGTGCACAGAGCACAAGATCTCAGAGACCTCCAGCACGGAAAATGTGGGGGTCTCCACCTGCAGGGGCTGCATTTGTGATGCAAAGGGCAGGCAACTGTGTGATCACAGACCAGTGACTTCCCCAGACCTTGAGATTTCACAGAGCAGCCAAGTTAAAGGAGAATGTTCATTGCTAGGTGACTAGAATAAGGGTATCAGCATTTAATTTTGCCAAGTAAAACTATTTTTAAAAACTGCATGCATTTGCTTACTTTCCCCCAATGCCAAGGAAGAAATTCAGTCTGATGAAGATCTCATCGCACTGTACCGTTCTCTTTCCACTTTCCCTTTGACCAGAGACTGGCTTGTTGCAGGTGGACACTGGTGTGCCACAGAGCATTTGGGAGTTTCTTGTCAACACAGCAATCCCAGCGTGCTCACTCCTGTTATTCCTCCAGGCACAGGAAATGTCTGACCAAATACTTCCAAAATGATTCTTCTTTTGAATAAATAATTCCTCTTTTCCCTAAATCATTTTTTATAGAGAACATGATTTCATTTATGGACACAAATTTTCATGTGCTAAGTCACGTTACTTTGTGCATATTCTTTAATCAACTCTAATAATCATATTAGGTACTTATGATTATTATATCCATTTCTATAGGAAACTAAATTCTATAGAGATGCAGGCATTGTCAATTATGCACAGTGAGAGAGTGAAAGAAAGCTGACGGCTGGCGCCATGGTTCACTAGGCTAATCCTGCACCTTGCAGCGCTGGCACACCGGGTTCTAGTCTCAGTCGGGGCGCCGGATTCTGTCCCGGTTGCCCCTCTTCCAGGCCAGCTCTCTGCTGAGGCCTGGGAGTGCAGTGGAGGATGGCCCAAGTGCTTGGGCCCTGCACCCCATGGGAGACCAGGAGAAGTACCTGGCTCCTGCCATCTGATCAGCGTGGTGCGCCGGCTGCAGCGCGCCATTGGAGGGTGAACCAACGGCAAAGGAAGACCTTTCTCTCTGTCTCTCTCTCTCACTGTCCACTCTGCCTGTCAAAAAAAATTAAAAAAAAAAAGAAAGAAAGAAAGCTGACTGTAATCTAGGCTTTCTGATTTTTGGAACGCCTGCATCTTTATCACTAAGCTACTTTATTGCTGAAATATTTTAGAATCACTGGCATTTATTAGTAGTTACTATGTGCTGACCACTAAGCTCAGGATTTTAAATGTAATTTTTTTCAATTAATCTTCACAGAAGCCCTGTGTTATCAGAATGACCATTCCCATTTTCCAGGTGTGGAGACAAAGATTTAGATGGGTTAAATAACTCATCTATGATCTTAGTGAGTCATGAACCCAATTCCATTCGACTCCAAAACTATACTACCTTAGGCGAGCACCCAACGCAAATAACTCAGGGAGACAGACTGCAATCATCAACAACACCATGACTGCAGTTTTGTTTATAGGAGTTCTCTTCTGCACCCACTGAACCTGGCTCCAGAGCACTCCAGGTCCCCAGTCTTGAAAGTGAATGACCAGGAAGGAGAAATGGCCGATAATGGGAGGAAGGTGCAGGGTGGGCCAGGCCCTACCAGTCACACACGTTTCCTGTGCTCCAGGTTTTCCTTCTCAGGGAGACTTGGCCAAATTCCTAAGAGCTCGCATCCCCAGGTCTTTAAGATAATGTTAATAATGGGCTTAAGATAATGTTAACAATGGGCTAAACAACAGTGGCATTCTTAGTTTAGGATCCCTGTAATCAAGGCGTGATCCTGGGTCCACAGCAGGGGCATCACCTGGGACCTGGCTCCAGGCAGACTCCTAGATTCCAGCCCACCCACGTTGCAGTCCTCTGCATCACCACGTTCACTGTCACAGACTCCCACTGTGATTCATGCCCTTTGCCAAGTGTGAGAAGCTCTAGCTTCTCACTCCCTGCTTTCTTCTCCCACTCCCTCCTTCCCTCTTACTAACTTGGGTAGTTTTCAAGCATACATGCACCTAAATTCCTAACTTTTATCAGACATTTGCAATAGACTCTTAAATCCTATCCTACAAAAGTCAGGGGCAGGGGGAGAGTGAGAGTGTAGAGAAAGGATATATTCAAGGGGAACATGCTGGATCCCTGGGACAATGCAGGGCCACTTCTCTCCCCTACCGAACCTGGTGGGAGGTTCACAGCAGGAAGAGCTGGTCCCACGTTCTTAAAGGGCAACATATTTATCCATTTTAAAACAACAAAACAGACACGAAATCAAGTGCAATATCGTTGCTCTGTGATTTATGGCAATTTGCCTGGCCACTTTCTCCTTCCATACCCATATCGGTCCCTTTCCATTTGTGAGGCGCTGTGAAGCTAAGAGTCTGGCCTATCCATTTCAGTTATTTGCTCTCAGAACACTACATTCTTTGCAAAAGGAGGCAGAGAACAACTTTAAAAGAGGGGAATAAAAATTTTAAATCCCTTAAAGCAGAAATAAAACTGCATTTCCACAGACACTCCAAAAGGGTAGCATTTGCAATCACTCTTGCGTGCAACTCAAGATTGGCGAAAGTAGGGTCATTTAGAAGAACCCAGCAAAGGACAGGAAGGAAATACCCCCAGAGGAATTACATTGCATGAAATTGTAGCATCACACCTAGTTAGCAACCTTTACAGTAATGGAGCCTCTATAACAGCACGGCAAGGCAAAATTGTTCAGGAAGAGACGGATATCACAGACTCACTGTGAAAAAACCACCAAGGGCTACCAAACCTCCTTCAGAAGTGGAGTGACAAACCATGGCATCTCTAATAACTAGGCTTATGATATGAAAATTCACAATAATATTGCATCTATAGACTGTTAAAAAGATTTTTTTCTTTTCCGAGAGGTGGTTAAAAAACCAAACAGCCAAACAACTGGTCCAATTCAAGTGTCTCTGACCATTTTTCTCTCACTTAGTCTATTTATTTCTTAGCATTACTGTAATTGAAAAAGTATCTATTGCTAAAAGATGCTATTAACTTGAGTGCATTCATGGAGTGTTATATCACTAATAGACTTAGGTCAGATTCTTTTATCCTTTTATCAGAACATTATTTTGTTGTCGTCTTGTTCTGGAGGCTTTGTTCCGCTTAAAGTCAAATAGAACAAAAGCTTCGCAGAACTTGTTCAGGTTATTTTTTATCATTATTTTATCTGTTACATGATAGTATCAAATGCATGGTATTTTCTGTTTGTTATATTAATGCATTTGGGGGTCTGTGTCAGATCCCTTCTTATATATCTACTGCACATGACCTGAACTCTGATTAAAATGCACTGGTTTTAAGTCTAAATATTTTCAAATCTGCTTCTTGAGTTTATATTTGACTTTAGAACTTTAAGGTCAGAATTGAACTAAGAAATAAAGCAAACTCCTAAATACAATAATGAAAAGAGGAGATGTACAGTGATTTAAAAATACGTAACATATTCCATCAAAACTAAGACATAAAACTCAGGTACATTTTATGGTTCATTAAGGAAAAAAAAAAAAAAACCACTGCCAATTAAACCAGGACACATCACTGATTATAACACATATCACAATTTTCATCTCCAAATTTTCCCTTCATGATATTACAATAAAGTGTGTTTTGGGGGGAGGTTAAGCTGGGTATCTCAGAATGAATCAAATACATTAGCACTTAATACTTGCTGACCTTTATATATCAATATCTTATAGCACAAAGAATAAGGAATAGGATACACTGGAAACTTTACAAACACTCTCTGAATATCCTTACAACTTGGTAGGTGAGAATTTATGACTTGGATATGGAAGCTGGATAAGATTACTTATGTAGAAGAAATAAACCAAATCAAGAAAGGATCGGGGAAAGACGCTGTCACAGGGCATCAGGGGAGAGTCTGTCAACATTCTGGAAGATTCTACATCTGTGATCTCATTTAAGCTTTATACTAATACTGTGATAGAATTAATATTCAGAAAATTTAAATAACTGACTGAAATCCATAGCTGCTACTGAGTTTTTTTTTTAACAAAAGGACAAATGGGGCAGAGGAGGAAGAAGAGAAGGAGCTGGGATTCAAACCTGAGTCTGATCAAATTCTTCTGTTCTTTCTATCCCAAATTGCACTGGATACAAACAGATGGATTGCATATAAATCTATGAGTGTTTATGATGAGGAGTCTTTAGTTTTGCCTATGTATGTCAGCTACATAGCATCCTACAGTTTATGTAGAACATATTTTGATTTAGAGAGTCCTTGAAAGGAAGGAGTACACATGCCACATGGAGCTTGGGTGCTCAGTCAGAGGAGCTAGAAGGCCTGGTTCATAACCTTTGGGTTTGCACCAGGAGGTTTGGGAGAGGGTCCTAAAGTGTGAGGGTTGACTGGATTGGGTGTTAACTCAAAGTAGGGGCAACTTCACACTTGAACAATTTATTTTTAAATTTTATTTATTTCTCTCGTCTGAAAGTCAGAGAGAGACAGAGGTCTCTCATCTATACTGTTTCATTTTTTCCAGTTTAATAACCAAGAGTGGGTCAGGCAGAAGCCAGGGGACAGGAACTCAATCTAGGTCTCCCAGGTGGTGACAGGGCTCTAACTACTTGACCCATCGCCTTCTGCCTCCAAGGGTGTGCATTAGCAGGAAGCTGGAGACAGGAGTAGACCCAGGATTCAAATCCAGGCATCCCAAGCAGCTTCTTAATAGCTATGCCAAGCATCTGCCCTGTGATTGAACATTTTAATATTCTTTTCTGGAGAAAATAGGAAAAACAAAGCAGGCTAAAGCTGTAATTGGTTAAAAAATAAAATTAAAAAAAAAAAAACAGTATCCACTTATAGCAGGCAAGGACGGGTGATGATTTGATCACTTTGTGGCTGTGTTAATGCTCTTGTTTTTGTAGGTCTCTAGGCAGGATTGCGGAGTGATCCTGAGTTTCTCTTGACACATCACAGTCAGAAAGGCCTTGTCTGAAGCTGATGTTCTATGGATTGTTTGAGTTCAGCAGGACACCAAGACCCCAGGCCAGTTGTGATCATCTGGCCAACTCGTGAGGGGTCAAGGACTGCTATTGTCTTTCTCAGTTCAAGAATATGAGAGTACTTCAAAAAGTTTATGGAAAACTAAATTAATGGATCTTTATTTTGATGCAAAAAATTTTGAAATCCATGTGCACACGATCTTCAAAAAGTGTGTTGAAAATGAGTATTATGAATAAACTATGCTTGGATTTCAAAATTTTTTGCACTAAAATAATATTTTAATTTCACTTTTTCTATAAATTTTTATAAATACTTACAAGCAAGCATTTTTTTAAAGATTTATTCATTTATTTGAAATGCAGAGTTACAGAGAGGTAGAGGCAGAGAGGGAGAGAGAAGTCTTCCATCTGCTGGTTCACTCCCCATATGGCTGCAATGGCCAGAACTGTGCCAATCCAAAGCCAGGAGCTTCTTCCAGGTCTCCAAGGTGGGTACAGGGGCCCAAACACTTGGGTCATCTTCTGCTTTCCCAGGCCATAGCAGAGAGCTGGATCGGAAGTGGAGCAGCTGGGACTAGAACCGGCACCCATATGGGATGCCAACACTGCAGGTGGCCACTTTACCTGCTACACCATAGCACTGGCCCCTCCATGCAAGTTTTCTTTTGAGGGCATAAGCTGGACCCTGAATCAGATGGGAGATAAGGCTATGCTATCTGATGCTAATTATAAAATCTTTGCACAGGAAAATATATTTGGTCATGAAGAGCTTCTCTTGGAAGTGTCAGCTAAAAGGAGAATATCTGATCAATTTCTGGTCGGCCTGTCTGACAGTTTCATTTGTCAGGTTTAGGACGCAGAGAGTGGTACTCTGAGTGTAGACTTAATTCTGATCAATAGGGCTGTATCGTTGTAAGAGGATCTTTGGGAAAACGTGACCATATATCCCTAGGTGGTTGATTTATTAAGAAAGTGAATGTGAGGCAGAGTCAGATGCATCCAGCCCTCAGAAAATCACATTGTACCCAAGTAATCCTACAGAATCCATAAAAAGAAGAGAGCCCAAGCCTTTAAAACTCACATGACAACAAGTGTGGAGTCAGACTGACTTGTGTTTTCGTCTTTGCATCTACGTGTACCACCGTGTGACTGTGGCTAAGTTACTTGTCCTGTCTTAAGTTCCTTCAACTGCAAAACGGAGGGGAGAATAGCATCTGCATTGTGGCTGTGAGATTCAAGTAGATTACCGAAGGAAAAGAGCCTAGCACTCTGCCTGCTCTGCTGATTGTGCTCAGCAAGCCTTGACTGTCATTGCCAACTATTACTAGAATATTGTCACAAATATCATTAATGTACAGTCGTCTGATAGCACACTGTTCTGAT
The DNA here is from genome assembly GCF_051225735.1 of Oryctolagus cuniculus. Lineage (NCBI taxonomy): Eukaryota > Metazoa > Chordata > Mammalia > Lagomorpha > Leporidae > Oryctolagus > Oryctolagus cuniculus. The sequence continues at coordinate 65,719,712 of NC_142882.1, read as the reverse complement.
AAAGAAGGGAGGAGATAAGTATTAAAGAAAACACAGCCATCACAGAGGAGGCTCTCTAAGAAGGCAGCACTTGGGACAAACCAGGAAAATCAAGGATTCAGGTGGGCTATAGCTGAGGGTGAATTAAGCTCTGGGACAAATTCAGGAAGACTCACGAATGAGGATGATTTCTAAATCTCATCCAGATACCGTAAAACTGAGATCTTGTCCAGTGTTTCCGAATGGCACTTGTGCTACATGTCCAAAAAATTCAGCATTTTCCCTGTCAAAGCTCCTGTTCTTAACTACTTTATTTCAATAATTTGGCTTTGTCCTTCTAATCACATGTTCCAAAAGAAAAATCTCTAGATTCCCTTTATCTAGTGTCTCAGCTTCACTCCCCGAGGGAGCAGCCATCCAATCCCAATCCAGCATCCCCGCATGGCTGACAACTGCTCCCCTGGGCTACTTCAGGGCCCTCTCTGAGACTCAGACCACAGCACAGTTGCTCTGCTTATCTGTCGTGCCCGCCGCCCATCCTACACCACACTTGCAGAAAACACCTGCCACTACTGCACCTGCGTGAGCCTTGCACACGTCCACAGACAGAAAACTGAGTCAGGAGAAGGGGACAGTAAGGATCTGGAGCGGACTGGGCAGGCAAGGACACAGCCTGTGGTGGGACATGGTCCACGGCAGACGCCAGCACATCAGAGCCCCAGGATGAAGAGCCCCACCCAGCGGTCAGATTGCCTGGCCCCACCACCTACAGGCATTGGGAGAGGGGAAATACTCAAGCCAATTGCTTCATCTTTCTCTGCTCAGTTTCGTCATCTGTAAAATTGAAACAAAAATGGCAGCTCCTTCATAGAGTGAGGATTAAGTTCACTAATCCACGTAAATAAATTGCATAATCACCATTTCTGGCACATAGTAAACACTCAGCAAATGTGAGCTTTCTTATCGTTCCTTTACATGGGGAGGGAGACAGAGCCCACTCCAGCTTCTGCATTAGCAGGTGTGTTACCCAGCAGACCTGGGAACCTGCTCACAGAGGCCTGATCTGACAAGAAGCAGAGATTCTGAGCAGTGGCCTCAAACATCACCAATGTCTCAGGGGCAGGAAGAGCCCACAGGTGTGTCAGAGAGGGACCCAAAGCTGAGGACAGGGCAGCGCCTGACAGCATCTTCCCAAGTGGTTTGTAAAGACTCTGGCCGGGAGAAGCAGGGATGACAGGCCCTGCTCATTCAGACACAGGGGAGACAGGAAATACATGCAGCCATGGCAAGCTCCAGTGGGTAAAGAATACAAGGAATTATAGTTCCGGCATGAGAGGCATAATTTTTAGGGCAGTCTCTGACAGTGATAACTTTGACCAAAAATGACTCCATCGGTGCCTAAGAATCAATCCATGCGTTGAAATGGTGTCTGAATGTGAATTCAAAAAGAACTCAGGCCCTTAGTGCAGCCTAAGCACAGATGTGTACGTACGTAGGCAGGCTCTGAAAATAAAGACTAAATAAATAAATAAGGGCTAGGTATACAAGAGCGATAAGCAGGGTGGTGACAGCACTCACGGGCATGTAGGTAGTAAAAGATTGCTCAGAGCCTAGCCTGCAGTCTAGGTTCTTGCAGCTACTGATCATCTGCACTTGCTTCCCAGTAGTTCTCTGGTTCCTACCCTGCGGGGGGTGGGGGGGCGGGGAGTGGTCCTTGGGGATTCTGAGCCCCCAACACCTGAATCTGAGTTTCAAGTCCAGGATTGACTGGTCTGTAGTCTCCTCATACGATGGCCATTCATTCGCTTGTTCATTTGTTACACATGAAATTTACTGAATTCTTGCTAGACAGAGGGGATTTTGCGAGACACTAAGGACACAAACATTTTTCTTATTAATTAATTCACTCATTCTCAAGACATGTTTACTGAAAGATGATCATGTGTATATTCAGTGGGTCTCTGAGACTTATAGTCTAGCAAAGAAGCTAGATTAATAGATTAATAGTTAAGGGGACGGCATTGTGGCATAGCAGGTAAAGCCAATGCCTGTGGTGCTAGCATCCCATATGGGCACCAGTTCGACTCCTGTCTGTTCCACTTCCAATCCAGCTCCCTGCTAATGCACCTGGGAAGGTAGCAGAAGATAGCCTAAGTTCTTGGGCCTCTGCACCCATGTGGGAAGAAGCTCCTGGCTCCTGGCTCTGGACCGCGCAGCTCTGGCCGTTGTGGCCATTTGAGGAGTGAACCAGTGGATGGAAGCCCTCTCTGTGTCTCTCCCTCTCTCCTCTCTGTCTCTCTGAAACTCTGCTTTTCAAACAAAAAATAAACAAATCTTTAAAAAATTAATAGGTAAGCAAAGAATTATTTCAGGGGATTGCTTGTACAAGAGCATGGGGACCTTGAAAGAACAAAGGGTAATCGCTTCTTGGCCTTTTGGCTAAGATCAAGTCAAAGAACAAGGGGTGGCCGGCACCGCAGCTCAATAGGCTAATCCTCCACCTTGTGGCACCGGCACACCGGGTTCTAGTCCTGGTCAGGGCGCCGGATTCTGTCCCGGTTGCTCCTCTTCCAGTCCAGCTCTCTAGCTGGCCCAGGAGGGCAGTGGAAGATGGCCCAAGTGCTTGGGCCCCTGCACCCGCATGGGAGACCAGGAAAGAAGTTCCTGGCTCCTTGCTTTGGATCGGCATAGCTCCAGCTTGCGGCGGCCATTTGGGGAGTGAACCAACGGAAGGAAGACCTTTCTCTCTGTCTCTCTCTCTATCTGTAACTCTACCTGTCAAATAAATAAATAAAAATCTTAAAAAAAAATGGATCCTTTAAACCCAACTCTCTCTATATATGGCTTTCCTGGTCGTCATGCTACCTCCTAAAAAAAGGAGGTAAAGTAATTTAGCCACTCTGCCCCAGATCTGACCACGCCAGGGTTATCCACTGTATATCGTAGCCGGGCTGAGCAGTCCTGTTATTAGTACGCTGCTGTCTGGCCTTTCCTTTCCTCTCTCCCCCGCCACCAACCCCGTATTGCAAGGCTGTCTTAATGACTTCGCACTGAACACCATCACAACTTCCTTTGGTAACAATGGATAAACATCAGCTTGAGAAATTCCAGGTCTATATTATTTATGAAGCTGCAATTCTCCTGTAAATAACCCAGTTGTTAAAATGATATGTATCTATGTAATTGAGTCTTCTGTATACAAATAAATAAGACTTTATTGCAATGTCAGAAGTTAACAGACCAGTCAATAAAATCAATAACTCACTTTTTCTTGCTTATATATCTAACTTTTCTCCACCTTTCCTATGTCCTCTGTTTGTTCTGGTTACATATTACTGCTCAAAAGAAAATACAGCTCTGGTGCTACTGTTTATTAAATGGTAGGTAAGGGGGGAAGCTGGCAAACAAAGGGACAAAGAAAACTCCTACAGCCTCATCCACTTGGTATTTCAGATTTCACATACATTTATTTAAGGAAACTAAAGCAGACAGGAAAGAGTCTGGTTTTATAAGTCAGAGTGGATATATTTTGCATATGAACCCCCCTATGGAAGGCATAAGCAAATCATATGAGAACCACACGCTTAGAGAGTACCTTCAGGTCACTATTACATTGTCCCATAACTGCTGTCAAAATGGCCTGGCCGGAGTAGGGCTGCAGCATTTTGCTACCATGGCTGACTGGATCAGCACTTCCTCTATAAATCCCCAGTATTGAGAGGTGGGCAATTCAGCTGGAAAATGTGCTATGCACAAACCTTGGCATCTACTGTCCCTCAAGTGGGGAAGAGGCTTATTTGGAGTGGGTAGGTTATTATTTTTTTAAAGCAATTTGCTTAATTGATTTGGCCCTTGTCGAGCTCACTCAAAAGGCTTAAAAGGACTACTTGATATTTTTTGTGCTTATTTTTTAAAAATCCAATTAAACAAGTTGGTTTTAATCCAAATTTCTCTGCACCTGAGGGGGGAGAGATAACTAAAATAGAGAAAGAGAAAAATTAACAGATTGGGTCACCCTAATCTTCATGATGACTCTATTGCCATACCAATAAGTGCATGATTTAGCGACCCATTTGCAAGCACTAGCTAGTTCTCTCCCACGGAGCAGATACATGGATTTGTCCCTCTTCATCAGCTATCAAAACAGAACCTGGACTTCATTCTGGGCTCCTGGTTTCATGTTGACCTACCCCTGGCTGTGGCAGGCATTTGGGGAGAGAATCAGTGGATGGGGGATCACTCTGTCTCTGTCTCTCTGCAGTTCATATAAAATGAGAATAAAAAATTACAAAACAACAACAACAACAACACAGAAATAGGCCTCTTGGTGAAAGAGCACTTGCAAGGCTTGACAGGAAATGCAGCTGTCAGCCTAGACTTACGTGACCTTCATCAGGTTGTTGCAATAATAGATTTTCAGTGGCTTATGTTGAGAATGAGAATGTTTGTACTTTGATTGGGGCATGACACAGTAATTCAAATTTCATAGTGCATTCTCTGTTAAAATAAGGAAATATATTCACTACTGTGGTCCGTGAACACACTTGGTTTAAAATTTCCCCTTTTGCAAATGTACACATATAGGACAAGATCATCTGTAAGAATTCTTGACACCAGCAGGGCTAAGGAAATATGAAAATTATTGGTCTAGAGGATATGTCAATTGTTGTCAACCCAGTTTCCAGAAATCGTGACTATCCTCACGAAATTTTTGCTGGAATAAAAAGCTCATGTTTGGACAGAATAAGCATGAAGTATCAATGGGATTCTGTGTGAGGTGTTGATAGAACACCAGATGCTCAAGGAAGAGGGGACTAGTGGAGTCACAGGCTCAGGAACAATCAATAAACAGGAGATGATGTTTACAACCAAAGAGTGAGTGAATTTGCAGGAAGACAGAACAGTGACTTCAGGATACAGTTCTGAGGGATACCAACAATTTAAGATTGTGGCAGAAAAGAGGAGCCCAAGAATTAAACCAAGGAAATCAGTCAAGAACCCAGAGAGTTCGCCACTGTCCCACAGCCATGGAAGGAGAGTTTTTTCAGGAGAATAGAACTGGCCCTCCCAAACACATTAGTGGGATCAAGTCAGAGGAGCAGAGAAAGACACTCACTAAAAGTGTTAACGTGTTGACACAAACTAGCATTTGGATGAATAAACCCTAGTGTGAGAAGTTTCATTGGAATAATGGTGATTGAGACTGCTTTGCAGTGAGAGGTGATCTGTGTAGGAAGGGAAGAAGTATAGACTATATGTTTAAACAAGGATAGATTGGAATGACTTTCCAACTGAAAGTTGTAGTCTATTAATGGGTTTTGAAATAAGGTTTGTCAGTGGCAATCAGTACTCTAAAATATAGGCTGGTAAATAGAAGAATGGAATAAAATAAGATGGAGACAAGAGTACTTAACATATATTAAGGATAAATACTATTCCAAGAAATTTTGGGTATAGTGTGTTAATGTGAAATGTGTTTTATATCATGAGTTTAAGTTAAAAAATGAAATCCTTTGGATTACAAAGTAGAAAAAGATAGTATAGGACCAAGATCTTTGTTGTTGATTTTGGTTATTTTTAAGGAGGTAGACACTAGAGTCTTGTATAATCTGAGTAGGAGATAGTTAAGAGAGATATTGGTAAAAAAAAAAAAAATTGGTACGTCTAATAGAATAAGTCCCCAAAAGAAGTGAGAGAGATGGACTCAGAGCTCATCTGAGGAGATGGTTTTACAGTGGAAGGAAAAATTATCTTTGGGAGTTAGAAAAGGGAGTAAGTATATATGGAGAAAGCCAATGGAGAAGAAATCTAATGACTTCAATTTTCTTTTTTTTTTTATTTTTATTTTTTGACAGGCAGAGTGGACAGTGAGAGAGAGAGACAGAGAGAAAGGTCTTCCTTTGCCGTTGGTTCACCCTCCAATGGCCGCTGCGGCCGGCGCGCTGCGGCCGGCACACTGCGCTGATCAGATGGCAGGAGCCAGGTACTTATCCTGGTCTCCCATGGGGTGCAGGGCCCAAGGACTTGGGCCATCCTCCACTGCACTTCCTGGCCACAGCATAGAGCTGGCCTGGAAGAGGGGCAACCGGGACAGAATCCGGCACCCTGACCGGGACTAGAACCCGGTGTGCTGGTGCCGCAAGGCGGAGGATTAGCCTAGTGAGCCGCGGCGCCGGCCATGACTTCAATTTTCTAAGAGATGGAAGCTAGTTAATTGCTCTAAGAAGAAAGAATGATTCAAGTTTGAGGGAAGTGATTGGTGATGTTTCAGCCAGCCATTGAGTGGAGTGGGAACAGGAGCTCTTCGTGAACAGGTAACAGGACTGGTTGAAGAGGTGGGAGACCATGGATTTTCTGCAGCTCCAATCTGCAAAGTTGTATGAGTTTGTGCAGTGAGTTTAAACATGGCAAGCCAAAAGATATACTCACATTCTCATCTCTAAAACAAATGAATGTTCCCCTATTTAGACTCAGAAAATAGGGATAGTAGGAGCAAAGATAGGACTGGGAAGTGGTATAGAGATAGGTAGGGCCAACCATATCATTTTCAAAGTGGAAGAGTTCTGAGTAACAACAGAGTTAGGCCAGAAAGTGCAAGTCCAGAGGATGAAACTGAAGACCACTGGAGCTGAGGCAGTCAGTTGCCTTCAGCAAGGCGCAAGAGATGTGGCATATCGCAGAAGAGTAGTGTTCTCAAAGGAAGACACATTTGGGATGTGACAGTGCTGACTTCCTACTGATGGTATGGTGTAGGGTGGATAAGAAGAAGCAGTCTCTGCTTGAAAGGACTGCAAAGAAAACCAAGTTCACAGGTATCAGTCAAGTTTGGGCCAGGAGGAGGAAGATGCCTTCTGTAAACAGGGCAGTTATTCTAAACCCTGAAATGGATGCACATTAGAATTGCATGTACACCACTCCATGAATGTGCATACCTGGGACCCAACCCAACTAATTCTGCTCTAATTGTCTGGTTTGGGACAGAGATAATAGAACTATCTGAAGCACCTCAGGTAATATGGACCCATAGTCAACTGAGAACCATGTAGGGGAAAGGCTGTAATGAAAAGGAGTTCTGGAAGGCAAAGGAGAAAGGTTTGCAGAAGGATTAGCAGTGGGTAACTGATAAAGAGAGAAGAGAAACCAAAGCCAGTTCTGGGACCCAGTACAAAATGAGAAGCCAGAGTCCCTTGTTCAAAAATCATTAAGCATTTTGCAATAGTGATAGCAGAAATTTAAGTAAACATGGGGCCCTTCCAAACACGGGGCCCGGTGACTGTACACTGTTCACACACCCTGAAGACAGTAATCAGTGGCCAGGTGTAAGGAGATTTCATTTGTATTGTGTGCCTGACACAGGGAAGGGATGTGTCTGCTAAATGAGTGACACTGAAAGTGCTTTGTACAATAATTCCTCTCTTGTCTTTGCATCAACTCAGAATGCTTCCATTGGGATTGCAGGCGAAGTGGTTTTACGTATACTCCATGCTCTTTTTCCCCAGCTACTTTTTAATCATCTAATATCTCCTTAATTCTTCTGGATGGGCCCTCCATTGAGAAAGTACGTTATTTGGTTTGGTTCTCTGCATGCATGGGCACACACACCTGGGCTTATTTGCTTTTGCCTTTGTGCTGTTTCCTCCATTAACAGTTACTTCTCCATTGGATTAAAAGCCAATCTGTCTCTCCAGCCTCCTTCAAACCTCAGCTCACAATGTACTCTTCTGGGGAGCTCTCCATTACCAGCCAAACATCCCCCAGCTCACCCTCCTTCTGCTACTATTGATCCCTTTACAATTGGGTAGCACTTTTAATTTTTCAAAGAGCTTTCACATACATTTTCTCATTTGACCCTTACAACAATCCTGTGAAGTAGGCAGAGCAAGTATTATTATCCCCATTTGGAAGATGGAGAAATGAAATACACCACGCTTAAGTGGGAGGCCTTAAGTGATACGATATACAGCTGGTCAGAGCCAGAACTGAATCCCATCAGCTCCACACCATCTGTAGGAACCTTCAAGCTGACAAGAAGTGATTTTAATGGGGCCTTGCTAATTTTCTACTCTTGATAATATTTTCTGTAAGCACTGTTCTTCATCCTCTCTTGATTCCTTCCTACCCCCAGTGGGGTCGGCAGGCCAGCAGTGACTGCAGAATCTCAGAGCACTCCAGACCTATGCATCAGAGCTTGTAGTGTGTGTCTGTGCACACATGTGTCTGTGCGTGCATGTGTGCACATGTGCCATCCTGCTTGGTCTCATGGATCATAACCACAGCAGCAAAGACTCCCTTGGGCTTATCACTGCCAGACTCTTCTAAACATGCGACAAACACTAACTTCAGGGATCCTCATGGCAGTCCTAGCTTGTGGGGAGGAGAATATCTCTACAATCTGCACTTTACAAGTGACAACAGCAAGGCCTTTGGAGATTTAGTAACTGCCCAAACTTGTAAAAGTGGGAAGAATTGGGATTTGAACACAGGGAGTGTGGCACCAACACAGGTGTGCTCAAGCATTGTGTTATTCCACCTCTGTGATAAAATTAAAGAATCTTGTCTTTTTGGATCATTCCATGGCACTAAGACAATAGTCTTGACACGGTAGCAGTGATTTTACATTCCTTCACTGACCAGTAATGCTATAATAAAGAGGAATATAATCACAGTTATTGCAATGAAATCATGACTTCAGCTACAAGGAGGCCAGCACCCTGGAAACACAGGCTTCCAAAAGAGCTCAGAGCAGACCCTGAAGCTCTTTAAATCAAAGAGCAGTTTTGATTCAGCTAATAAAACTCAACTGAGAATGCCTTACCCATGGACACACACTTGATCTGCTTGTGTAGGGTACAGAAAGAAATACTCCAATCTGATGGAAATATCTAAGACAGAGTTGGCCTTCTTACATGACAGCCAGCAAGTAGAAGGGCAACTAGCAGTACACAAAGTACATACCTGGGTGCACTGTCTCGAAGGGCTACCATAGAGGGCACGTTGCTAGAAGGAAGTCAGAATAGGCACCTGCAAACCACCATCACGGTTATGGGGTGTCTTCGCTGGCTTTGCTATTGCTGAACTTGATTTCTAAGCACTGAATTTGATGACTATGGTTCTGTTGGTTTACAAGGTACCACTTTTTTTCATGGACAGGCTTCTATATTTATCAAGATCATAAAGTTTTCAGGCACCAAAATGACAACTAACTAAATTTTAAAATAATACATTCTTTCTGAGTAGGATATACTTCTCATCTGAGAGAATTTCTGCATGGGTGGTTTAGAAGTATAATTAACATATTTTAATATACTTTTTATTATACTTACATAGTGCTTGGAAAATAAAGACTACATTTACAATCAAACTATAAAATGTAAAACTCAGTAACTACTTCTTACTTGACACATATATAAAGGAGAGATTTTTGTGGGATATGAGTGGGCGATTGGGGCATATAAAAGGGAAGATGGTAAGATTTTTGTATTCAGAGGGACAATGAGCCTGTCTCAACTGCCAAAGCAGCCCTACATTGTTCTAGATTATTCTAACATTGGATTTTGAGATAAACCGCAGCCCTAAGGAATGTTAGTTTTATCTTTAATGTCATAAATAATGAGAAAGGGATTCCAGGCAGCGCCCAGACCTTGCCTGTGTGGATAGTTGCTCAACAGCCTCACCAAACCTCTGCTGTTGTCACATTATCTGGCAAACTGTCGTCTGCTCCATGGAGTGGGCCAATGAGGCTGGAAGCCAGAGAAAGCCCTTCCCTTCCCAACCTTCCCAAAATGTGCTTCTTTGGTCATGCTGCTCCACAAATGTGTAACTTATCTCAACTTCGATATCCTGGTTTTGGAATGGTCAAAAAAAAAAAAAGAAAGAAAGAAAGAAAGAAAGAAAGAAAGAAAGAAAGAAAGAAAGAAAACCCACATCACAAACCTTTTGTTAACAATAAAAAACATATTTCATATTCTAAAACAGTAAAATTTTTCCAGATAATCATTGAAAACATAATAGATGAGCCCATAATATTGAGCCAAAGAAATAAATAAATGGGGTCTTAGTTTGCTAAAACCCAGGAACACATTGCTGCCCACTAGAGTAAAAGTCAATGAGCATAATTAAAACACTAATTTCATCAGCACTGGAAGGAATAGACCTTATTCAGAAACAAAAGACCACAGAAAGCCACAAAATTCATCCATAGCCTCATGATTCACTCTTCGGCCCGCTTATACTGTCTACACCACGCAAAGGTGATATTCATTAGAAACATCCTTGACTTTTGATCTGTTTCTGGGCTCGTGCTTTGCAGTCTGATCCCCTGCTCCATGCTGGGCTGCAGCAGTGAACACAGCTGTGTCAGCCCCGTGATCCTGAGCAGAGCTAATTGACGCCTACAGTGTGCTGTGTGGCTAAGCCAGGGTGTTCAGTAGCTTAGATGTAGTAAATGCAAGTTTCAGTTAGGACTGCTTCACTTGTGTTGAGGAGCATCTACGTAGTCACTTTTAAAACAGGCTTGATTACACTCACAATATAAAAACCGTGGGCTAAATCCCAATTTTGAACACTCAAGAGCTGATCTAGAGAAGTGGCAACTTAAAAGTTCCTACTTTAGTATGTCATTTGCATTCAAGAAGGGGTGAAGTTTGCCCATTGTAATCTGCCTGGAGAGGGCTTTCCTGTTGGTCAGCAAGTGATTGTCTTTATTAAAACATTTTCTATCTGCCTCGGCCACATTTTCTGAGTGCAGAGTTTGTGATTACAGCCAGGGCTCTCTCACATGTAGAAATGCAATCCACCTCCAGAGTCAGCCGGAGGGAGACTTCTCCACCTCCATTGGCCAGCTGATCTGTGCCAGGAGGTTTCTCTCTACCTGGCGGAAGTACGGATGCACATACACTTGAATGAGCATCATATGCAAGCTCTCCGGCTCAGCAATCTCTGCAAACACTTTTCAGTTTGCTTGTTTCAACTGGAATATTAGAAGCAGAGAGGAATGGCAGAAGGGGCCTGAATCTCTACTGAGCAGGCCCCTGAATCACCAGGAAGGCCGCCATGCGGGGCATGTAGCTACAGTAACAACACTCTACATCTCCACGCACCACTTGGAGGAGTGCAGAACACCTCATCCAACCAGGCCACGAGGAAATAGTGCTTCTGAACCCAGCTGGAGAAAGAGCAGCAGTCGTGGAAAAGGAACATTATCTGGACAGATTAAACATAACCAAGAAGTGCATGCTTCTGTGTTGCTTTGGTTGTCCAGGCTAGAGCTTGAGAACAGTAATAATATTCTAAACAGTTCGTTCTTAGGAAAATAGTGGCAAGATTAATGGAGATGATCATAGGGTACGGAAAACAATTGGAATAGGGTCACTAGCTACACTGTCTCAAGATTCCTATATAGGACATTTATGGAGTACTTCATAGATTATCTCATAACTCTACACAGTAGTGGTAGCATGCCTATTTTACAGATGCACGGAGAACTAAAGTAACTTGGCTGAGGTTAGCTGAGTGACAGCCTGCTCAAACTTCAGGTGAATACATCTTCCTGTCTACTTCTCTACTCTCTCTCTACAGTCAAGCTATTAGATATGGTGGCACACAGCTATGGGGATTGATTAAGCCCTTGAAATGTAGCTACGCTGAATAGAGATGTGCTTTAAATATAAAATACAGGCCGGCGCCAAGGCTCACTAGGCTAATCCTCCACCTTGCGGCGCTGGCACAACGGGTTCTAGTCCCAGTCAGGGTGCCGGATTCTGTCCCGGTTGCCCCTCTTCCAGGCCAGCTCTCTGCTGTGGCCCTGGAGTGCAGTGGAGGATGGCCCGAGTACTTGGGCCCTGCACCCCATGGGAGACCAGGATAAGTACCTGGCTCCTGCCATCCGATCAGCGCGGTGCACCGGCCGTGGCGGCCATTGGAGGGTGAACCAACGGCAAAGGAAGACCTTTCTCTCTGTCTCTCTCTCTCACTGTCCACTCTGCCTGTCCAAAATAAATAAATAAATAAATATAAAATACATACAGAATTTTCTAAGAATTACTATGATTATTATGAAAACCTGTTGATAAGATATCTCACTAGTAATATTTATATTGACTGCAGATCTGAAATGGTAAATATTTTGTGTACATTGGATCAGGTAGATTATCAAAATTAATTTCCTGTTTATTTTTACTTTTGAAATGTGGCTACCAGAAAATTGAAAGATATCTGTGGCTTATATTTGTGGTTTATATAATATTTCTATTGGACATCCCTTCTGTTTTGTACTGAAAAGAACTTAAAGGGACAGGACTTTGGTAATTCCTATCTTCAATATCTTCTGAAACAAAAGAGTAGGGAGGCAGTGGATAGAAACTCATCCTCAAGGATAACTAGCCTATGCTACCTGGGTTACAAATACCTGAACACAACTATATCCTACTTGAGAACCAACTTTACTATTTTAATTTCTATAAAGCAATCCAATAAATTTTATGAAGCAAGCCATTTTTTTCCTTATGTGCCCAAGAAATTAAACTGATGTTGAAGTTCAGGTCCAATTTTCATTATCCGCAAAACTATAACAGCTTAAATATCTAATAGTGGTAAATGGTTACTTAAATTAGAAAATATGAGATGTAATGTTAGTTTTTAAAGTGATGGTTTATGATGATCAGTGCTGGGAGGTGTTTGTAATCAAATATTAAATGTATAATGTTACTGTTATTATATAAAGGACCTTGCACAAGTTCGGGTGAAATGCATATTATGAAAAAATATATGTATTTGAAAAAAACTTGCAACAACATAAACCTGTCTTTAACTCCATTGTTCCATGAACTTTCTGAAGTACTTTCCTATATACCGAGAAACTCTGGAAGGCTAAAATGTGAAATAAAATGTGAACAACTATGTTTTGTGGAAGATGAAGTTGGGATGATTGTTTTTAAGTGAATTTCCTTATACCTTTCTGATGTTTCTGATTTCTCTAAAAGGAATGGCTGCTGCTTTTATAAAAGTGATGCTTTAGCCAAGTCAATCACTTTTTTTTTTCCAGATGCTCTTTGTTCTCTCTCTGCTCCCAATAATAAACCAATAAACAAGCAAACAAAAAAGCAAAGCAAAAATTGCCAGATGGCCCTACCTTTCAACAGTTCTGAAACTGTTAAGCATGAAGGAGGAAAGTTAGAGGGACTTTGCTTCTGACTGTAAAAGATTTTAACATTTGAATGTGTCAAAGACTTCAGTGATTTTTCAAATGCAAGACTGAGTTGATGGTGCTGCGCATGCGCCAGGACAAGGGACAGGGTGATGTCCCTGTCTGTACAGACTCTCAGGGAAGAAACCAAGATGGGTGTACCAGGGCTGAAGACCCTGAAATTTGGATTTCTTGTTGCAGCCTTTTAAGGATGACCACTAACCAACTGAAGGGTTATTTTTGTTTTATAACTGAGTATCTTTTTTAATCCAATATCTTTTCTCCCTTTTTGATCAAATTGGGAGGGGGGAAAGAGGACAAATACAACACTGAGAGATGCTTGCTAAAGATGTCTAAGGTAAATCTCAATCTAAATGAGATAAGTCTTACAATTTACAGATTTATTTCCCAAATCAAAATGTGCCTTAACACTTAAGAAATAGTATTCTGCCTTTAAGTGTAAACACTAAAAATATATTGACTAAGGAAAATTGTGTAATTTCTAGTAATTTTATAGAAGAACTTATAGGATGCAAACATATTATAAATGTATCTAAGATATATGTAAACTTCAACAGGTTTTTGTTGTTTTGCTGTTGGATTCTTCTTGATTCTGGGGGGCTTTGACAATTTATAACTATGACTCAGTTCATGCAAATGCTTAGAAAATAATGATGTTCTTCAAAGACTTTCATTCTCAAATACATTATGCTTTTAACATATTAAAATAAAAAACAGTAAGAAACTGAGGGGAAGGGGTTGGGGCTGGGGCATAGTAGGGTAACTCTTTGCCTGCCGTGCCAGCATCCCATATAGGCGATGGACTGTGTCCTGGCTGTTCCATTTCTGATCCAGCTCCCTACTAATTCACCTGGGAAAGCAGTGGAGGATGGTGCCAGTGTTTGGCCCCTGGACCCACATGGGAGACCTGGAAGAAGCTCCTGGCTTCAGATGGGCCCAGCTCTGGCCTCTGCAGCCATTTGGGGAATGGACCAGCAGATGGAAGATCTTCCATCTCCCTCTCCCTCTCTCTCCCCCTTCTCTCCCCTCTCTCCCTTTCCCTCTCTCTCTCCCTCCCTCCCTCCCTCTCAAACAAAGAAGTAAATCTTTAAGAAAAAAGAAACTGAGGGGGTTTCAAATGAGCTCTTTTACAAATAGCGATTTTCTCTAAATAAAATCAGTAGTCATTAAAATAGTAGCGTAAGAATGTGAGGAACTTTAGTGGACCTAAGCCACATTTGTTGGAGCAAAACAGAATCCTTACCTCCTGTTTACCCTTCCTCTCCCATCATTTGCACGCTTTTCCTAGTCCAGACTGTTTCAGAATTCTACTGAAATGTGCACCTCAGTTAATTCCACAATGCAGGATTGTTAAACATAAAATAATGTACTGAGGTAAGGCCTCTCACCATCCATCACAACAGACAACTCGGGAAACAGAAACGCACTGCATTTTCGGAGTAAAACGCAATATAATGACCATTGCTTTGAAATGGATCAATCTGGCCGCACTGGCGCAGCTGCCCAGCATTCAAAGCAGCAATCGCTGCTGGCTTTGGTGTGGTAGTTTTCTTCCCAACGTCATCTCATTTTATCCCCTCAGAAAATGGCAGTGGGGACAAAAAAGATGCAGGAGACACACATCAGGTTTTCCTTCAGCGTCCTTTCTATTGTGTTAACAGCTCTCAATTGGGCTAGCAATTTTCACTGTCTTGTATTAGGAATTACACTGGCACAATCTGCAGCTCCCCAGTCCAGCCTGGGCCGTGTGGGCACCCACCCCAGACCCATTTCCAGCAGGTTTGCAACTCAGTCACGGTCATTTTATGTCAGGCCAGGAATGGGCGGAAAGCCTTGGGACCAGTGGCTTTAACAAATCTTTATTGCTTAACTTACTCAAGTCTCTCACTTTTATCATAGTCAAAACTTCCTGCCTTGGGATTTTTCTGTGTGCAGAATAATGCCTGGTGTAAATGTTATGATTGTTATAATAATAGCAGAAAGAATCCTGGAATGTAAACTGAACTGGTTTCTTGAATCAATCCAGATATTACTTATCTTAGAGACCTTAGCGGGCGCCCCGGCTCACTAGGCTAATCCTCCGCCTTGCAGCGCCAGCACACCGGGTTCTAGTCCCGGTCGGGGTGCCGGATTCTGTCCCGGTTGCCCCTCTTCCAGGCCAGCTCTCTGCTGTGGCCCGGGAGTGCAGTGGAGGATGGCCCAGGTGCTTGGGCCCTGCACCCCATGGGAGACCAGGAGAAGCACCTGGCTCCTGGCTCCTGCCATCGGATCAGCGCGGTGCGCCTGCCGCGGCTGCCATTGGAGGGTGAACCAACGGCAAAGGAAGACCTTTCTCTCTGTCTCTCTCTCTCACTATCCACTCTGCCTGTCAAAAAAAAAAAAAAAAAAAAAAAAAGAGAGATAGACCTTAGATAAGTCATTTAAAACAGCTAATACTGCCTGCTCCACCTACCTCACAAGCTATTAATGACTCTGAAAAACAGAAGCCAGTGTGAAATCATCTGGACAATTCTAGGTGCACTGTCATGACTCACGGGAAAATATACACAGATTCTGAATGATGCTTGGCCTAGATTATGATTTTATTTTATTTTCTAAGACTTAAAAATATTTCATAGGATGAATTGTATAGATATGTTTTTATGGTGTTCTCAATCTAAAAATTCCTGATATGCCATTCACACCATAAATTACAGATTAAACATCTATTAGTAAATAAACATATTAAATTTGAGGAACTATCAAAAGATGGAAATGGTCTTCTAGGCCTGAGCTCAAAAAGGCTTCACTCTGCATGACTCAAAATCTACAAGCCAAAGGGAGGAAAGTGGAACAGTGGAATGTGTGTGACCATAAAAGTGCATACCTTCTCTGAGGAACAAATGATTTTTCAATTCATCAAGAATTTGTATATGATATTCATATATATAATATTCAAAACATTAACATTCATAAAATGTAACATTAGCTATATCTCCCAATAATAAAAGGTAATCTTGTAGCAAAATAAGCAAAAGATATGAATGCACAACCCATGAGGAAAATACAGTGAATAAACCAAGGAAAAATACTCTGGTAGCACTAGTAACTGCAGAACTGTGTGAAATGCCTTCACGAAGGGCGAGTTTGCAGTTCCTGCTGGCATGAAGATGTCCATGCACGGCACCTGGAAATCCCACTTCTAGCTGTGCCTCCTACATTGACAACCACCTAGTACAAAGACGTGCATTGAGAAATATTTATGGCGACATTGTGTATATAGGTAAAAATTTTACAAACAGCCTAATGGCAAGCAAATCAATAGAACATTATTCAAGTAAATAATGAATCATCATACAGCTATTAAAAAGTGAACAGAGCCATGAGCAGATGTTAATGATACTTTGCGGAGGGAAAGAGGAAATGTAAATAACATGCATGGAGTGAGCCTAATTTGTAAAAAAAAATTGCATATTTATAGATTGTATGGATTATATATACCTATATAGACATTCACTACAGGTATTATACATACTACATATCATCTATCTATAGCTATCAAATATGTTTTGAATATGCACAAAGTCTTACAGAATTTCAGACTACTCAAAATATTTATGAGGCAGTGGAGTGTGAGGCATGATGAAAAATGTCTAAATTATTTGACTATGTTACGAAGAACATATATCATTTCTTAACAAGTTAACAGCGAAACCCACAAAAATCTCCCAAGATCTTAAATTTCTCTTTCTATTGAAATCTGAACTGCACATTAGTCAGCAGGGAAACCTCGCTCAAGATTGGGCCACTGTTGGTCATTAAATGCCTTCTCCACCTCCCAGGAAGTGACCCTTCCTGAGGCTTCTGCCTCACTAGGATGGGGCGAATGTTCCAGCGCTTCATTCCATAGGCAGGGTTAGTGGTTGAACATCATAAACAAGGATTCATTAATGCAAACAAGGATCATGGGATAAGGAAAATGCTAGCAAGGGGCCTGACAGTGTGTGTTCTGTGCGATTTTTCCAACAGACAGTGATGTGCTCCAGCTTTCTCAAGTAATAGTTAGGTCAGGCTGACACAGGCTTTGTCAAAAATGACACCCAGTATACCTCATCCTAAGCACACACTTCTCTGCTTCTCCAAAGAACTGTTTCCCATTGTCCTGCAAAACAATCATTTACTGGGAGGATAGAGTCTTCAATATCAAATAAGACTGGGAGGTACTAGGTCAAGCAAAATTTAGCCTGGAGAGAAACCTAGCTGTCTTTATTATGCAAACGTCACTATGAATATCTAAAAGGCGTTACAGTTATACAGCATTTCCCCCACGTTATTTTTAATTGTGGAACCAAGTTTATAAACAATTTTGTTTTTAACTGACTTACAGTAACTGCAGAACTTTGAGACACAGTGTGATGTTTCTATACACACATGCACCGTTAATGATCAGAATCTCTAGTGTACCTATCTTCTCATACATTTATCTTTTGTTTTTCATGAGAAAATGTAAAACCCTCTCTCTTCTAGATCTTTCAAAATATTCAGTAACCTTAAATTTTCTACTCCGTATGCAGAATACTAGTTTGGAAAATGGGACTTCAAGTGATAAAATAGGTAGTGGAAATGAGGCAAGCCCAAGTCTATACAAAATAAAGTGTACTTATTTAACCATGATATTTTCAATTCATATTTATTTATAAAAACATGTACAGGGGCCGGCATTGTGGCATAGCAGGTTAAGCCAATGCCCGTGAATCCAGCATCCATTATGGGTGCTCGTTCAAGTCCCAGATGCTTCACTTCCAATCCAGATCCTTGCTAGTGCACCTGGGAAATCAACAGATGTTCCAAGTGCTTGGACTGCTCTCACCCATGTGAGAGACTTAGATGAAGCTTTTGGCTGCTGGCTTTGGCCTGGTCCAGCCCCAGCTGCTGTAGTACACCAATAGATGGAAGATTTGCCTCTCTAACTTTGCCTCTCAAATAAATAAAAATATATACACAGGCCGGTGCCACAGCTCACTAGGCTAATCCTCTGCCTTGCGGCGCCAGCACACCGGATTCTAGTCTGGTCGGGGCGCCGGATTCTGTCCCGGTTGCCCCTCTTCCAGGCCAGCTCTCTGCTGTGGCCCGGGAGTGCAGTGGAGGATGGTCCAAGAGCTTGGGCCCTGCACCCCATGGGAGACCAGGAGAAGCACCTGGCTCCTGGCTTCGGATCAGCGCGGCAGCCATTGGAGGGTGAACCAACGGCAAAAAGGAAGACCTTTCTCTCTGTCTCTCTCTCTCTCTCTCTCTCACTATCCACTCTGCCTGGGAAAAAAAAAAAAAAGAAAAGAAATAAAACGCTAAAAAAATATATATTTATACACAAGTTGTCTTCAAAAGTTTGCAGAAAATATGTATTGTAAAAAAACTATGCATGGATTTCAAAAAAAATTTTGTACCAAAATAAACTTAGCAATTACCTCCAATTTTCCACAAACTTTTTGAAATACCCTCATGTGACTATCCTTCAGAGTTACAGGTCAGTATATTAAATCATAAAAGTAATATAGTCTCAGACTAACAGCAAAAATTGATACTTCAACTCCTTGTTTGAAAGGCAGAGAAAGAAGGGAAAGGGGACTGGGAGGGAGAAGGAGAGGGAGAGGGCAAGCATTCCCATCTCCTGGTGCAATCCAAAAACGCCCACAAGGGCCAGGGTTGAAGCAAGAGCCAGGAGCTCAATGTAGGACTTCCACATGGGTGGCAGGAATCCAGTCAATGGAGCCGTCACTGCTACCTGAGTCTGCTTTAGTAAGAGGCTGGAGTCAGGATCAGAACCAGGTATTGAAATCTGTATTCCGATGTGAGCCACAGGCACCCTAACTGCTAGGCAAAGCATCCACCTCTCAGCTGCTTATTATGAGTAACTTCCTTTCTGGCTTTTGAAACAGTAAAAGTGGTTAATGAACTGCCATTATTGCCTTCAGAATCCCTAGAGGTCCAGGGACTCATGTCAAGCATCACTGTCTTAGGCAATTAATTCTGGAACTGGTCTCATTTTAACCTTTTATATTTTAATGGAAGTAAATTCTCCTGTGTAGTCTTCACTTGGGACTGAGGGTAAAAAAGCAACTTTGGGTAGTTGAATATATTTGTATGACAAGGCTACCCTTAAGTAATTTATTTTCTAGGCTTAAGTAATTTATTTTCTAGG
The DNA here is from genome assembly GCF_051225735.1 of Oryctolagus cuniculus. Taxonomy (NCBI): domain Eukaryota; kingdom Metazoa; phylum Chordata; class Mammalia; order Lagomorpha; family Leporidae; genus Oryctolagus; species Oryctolagus cuniculus. The sequence continues at coordinate 65,700,351 of NC_142882.1, read as the reverse complement.
ATTTTCTTTACTCAGTATGTACCTAGAGGTGGGTACTCTGAGCTTTTTTTTTTTTAAATTGATCTTGAATAAACACTTTATATTCCATAATTACTAATATTACCAAGGATTTTCTACATGATGAGGCAAGCTATAGGTTTTTGTGCTATGTTGGTTTTTCAGAACTGCTATCATTTTCTGAATTAGTACTTTTCTTGCAGTCACATGAAGAATTTCTAAGTGATTAAACTCAGTCACACACAAGGTTGCAGAATACACATACACCACACATGGGGCCACTTGAGGCACATTTATGTTTAGTCCTTTCCGTCACTTTCTCATTCCAGGTTGGGAAACACCAACATCACTGCTTTAAAGCTTTCACATCTCTTGCTTTGATTTTTATCATCTAGCTGGCTTCAGCTCTTTTTAATATATAAAATATAAATTAAATTAAATTAGGAGTTTCTAATTTAAAAAAGCTTCTGCCTGTGGTTGAGTTGGGGCTGGGAAATAGGTTTTATTTCTTCAAATTCTGGATTTTATAATAAAGGAAGAAAAGGAAGAGTTACAAAGGTAGGGGTAAGATATTTCTCTCCTATGAAATGATGGGTCAAACCAATTACATTTTAGTTTGGGATACTAGGCAGATGGCAGTGCTGCTCAGTGACACAGGAACAACAATATCAACAGGAAGAACAAGAGATCCAAGAAAGAAGCCAATGTGTCCATTTCTGAGTTTTCAATATCTCTGGACTACACAGCTTCAGAGTCTGGAGACAGCTTAGATACATAGGAGCTCTGCACTCCAGAAAGAGGTTCAAAATAGAAAAATCACTACTGGACTCATTAGTATATTTAGTAATGAAACCTTAGAACTAGTGGAGACAGCATAGGGAGTGTGGACAGAATCCTGGGCAATGCCTGTGATTAAGCACCAGGGAAAGGCAGAAAATATAGTGGAAACAGAAGAAACCATAAGACAATTCAAAGAACTAGAACAGAATGGTGCTACAAAACTAAGAAGAGAGATAGAAATGATCCAAAACACCAACCATGGCAGAGAGCCAAGAGGAAAACTGAGAAGGGTCCATTAGCTTTTGCCACAAGGGTGTCAACTCATGGTAATCCCATGTAGTATGTGAGTGTAGTAAAGATTGGTGGATGTGGACTTCGGAGTTCTCAGCTCAGTTAGCTGCATGAACTTGAACTATGTGCATAACTTCCCTGCACAGCTTCCCTGCACCTGACTTTAAGGCAATCTGTAAGGTGAATGAACTAATACATATAAAACTTCTATTATAGTGTGTGGCATAAAATGGATTGGCAATAAATGTTGGGTTTCTCCCTCAAAATCAGGATTTGTATCAGCACCAAGGTTTGAAAACTTGGAGCCAGTTTTAATTCATTCTCTTCATTTTATATCAAATTAATCATTTACTTTTAACTTCTTTTCACAAACTATCTCATAGCCTTCCCATTCTATTCACACTGTCAAAAACTACTCCAGGTTTTCCTCTATATTATGCCTGAATTACTGAAATAAGCACAGAACTGCTCTCTGCTGGTTTGAGTGCCCCCTTGCTCGTGTGTCCCCTACCCATTGCCTCTTGCTGATGTCTAGCAAGCATTACCACCATTAAGCTTTTCCTGGGTTCACAACTCTCCCATGCTCCTCACTACCCCCAGGAGAAGGCATAAAGGTTGAAAGTAATTGCTGGTTCCCCACACCCAGCTTCTGGACTGGTTTTTTCAAGGTGACTGCTACCTGTCAGACTGCTCCGGTTGTAGAGTAAACATCCAGCCGCCACCTGTTTAGTCATTCCTGGCTGGGCTGCCTACACACTTGTAGACCATGAATGCCCTCTTTCCATTTGTCAAAGTCTAACACAGCATTGGAGGGCCAATTCACGCCCCTGTAACTCACAGATATTTTTGTCTCTGAACAACTCCAAGCATTTACTCTCCATGATTATTTGTGCCTTTAGTTTGTTAAGTGGTTTCGTGGGAATAGTTCTTATTTTTTCATGAAAAGTATAAGCTACTTGAGGACTGTGTATGCATTATAGCCCTCTGCCCTCTTCTATAATTCTAAAAATAGCACTGGATGAATTTCAGGTGTTGAGAAATACTTATCAAAATGACATACATTTTTTTAAAACCCCAAAAAGCAATCTATTATTGTTTTATTGGTGTCTGGCACAAAAATACTATTATTCATAAAGTCATCTTAAAATCAATAAATAATGGAGAAGCATGATCTTAGTGCTAGAGGTATGAGAAGCAAAGGAAAGGACTAGTCTGCCTGATACTGAAGAGAAATAAAATCTGCAAGGCATGTGTATTCTAGTAAACATATAATAGAGAGACTGCTCAACCAGAATTCAGGAACTAAAGGTTCAATCTTAACAACTCTAATAGGTACTGTGACCTACCAATGTATCACAAACCTTCATAGGCTCAGCTGCCAAATTTTGATTAAGGTATCATTTACTTATTTTACAAGTGAAAAGAAGTTTAAAGGTTTAGAATATGATGGGATAGCTGTGAGTACAAGGTAGCATATAAAACCTAAAATCAGAATTCCTATTTAATTGAATGTACAAGAAATATATGAATCCATGACAGACTATCCTCTGGGCATAGGGTTCTATTGGGACAACAACATAATTTGCCACAAGAATACAGTTGCTCTAGGAAGTTTGTGTGTTGATGTTTCACTGGCAACCATGTTTTTAAAACTGTGAGCCAACAAGAAGTGCAGCATACAAAAATGTGCCAAGAACCCAGAAACAGGCTAAGTACCAGAGCTATAGGCAATGAAATGAGTATCAGGCATTGGGGAAGGAATATGCATCAAACAGACAGAGAGCATTTAGTCAAATGCAGCCACTTTTCATAACTAGGTGTGTAAGTGTAAAAATTAGACAAGTCATCCAAGCATTGTAGCCCTTAAAGATCTCATTTACAAAATAAGGCCACCAATTCCTTTTGGCAATGTTGTTATGAGATCTAACAGGATAATATACAAAGCACTACTGCATATGCCCACTGTGTACTACAAAGGTTTATGAGCGACATTTGAAAAGCTTATGGAAAATGCATATCATGAAAAAGGTATGCATAGATTTAAAAGAAACTTTTGCACCAAAATAAATCCGTCTTTTAAGTCTCTTTTCCACAAACTTTTTGAAGTTCCCTGGTTATCATTGTCACTTTTCTCACCTCTGCTTCGATGAGTTCTGATTTCCATTCTCTCATACAAAATAGGATGGAATGGGATAGATTATATAATCTCTAAATTGTCTGCGGGCCCTCAAGTTCAATGAGTTTTCATTCCTCCTAATTTGCCAAACGCACAGCCACAAGCTGCCTTGAAAGGGTTAACAAACAAAGGAAGAAATCGTCCCATCTGGGGCACCACTTTACAAGGGGCTGGAGAGGAGGGTGGCTGCCTTTTAATAAAGTACATTAGATTATAGTCAGGATGGAAAAGCTCTATGAAAACACTGAGTGTGCCTGCCAGTCAGGGCAGGCGTAATCCCCCGGGGAAGTGCGACACCATCACTGATCCTAGTGAAGTTGTAATCTGAGGAAACACAAAACCCTTTGCATAATTAAAATAAATAGGCCAAGAATGACTTCAAAGGAAGAAAGAATGGGCCGCTTGGTGGTTAATATTAATGAGAAAGAAAAGCAGGACAGTCCCTTCTGTACTGAGGCAGAGTTGGGAATTGAGTTAACCATTAACTAGGATGAGAAACTTCCTGGTCATGGGGTGGGGGGGAGGACAGGACTGACCAGCCTTTGGAAAACTAGCATAAAGAATCAGGTCCAGATACCGCCTTGGCCTTGGGACACACCCACCTTCAGCTTCAGGAGTGGGAGCCTCCAGCTTCTCCTTCTCATCTTTATTCCTTTGTTTACTCCCCTAAGGTGGATGGGCCCTGTTCCTTGTTCCACACATTGGACTACATCACATCGGGCCATGTGAATCCGTCACCCTATTGTGAACATCAGGCTTGCCTCAGTGCAAACACTGCTGAGTACCTGCAGCTCTGGATAGTATGAATACACCCTCGGTCTCCCTTCAGGTTTGACTGCACCCAGCCTGTGACTTAGCAAGCAGAGCCCTAGGCTATAAGGATCATGGGAAGCAATGGGGTTCACACCTTGCTCCACATAAGCCTGCTTGGGGGTTCCAAGGAGTGATGGGGTAACACTTTAAGCCCTACTTCAATCCTGGCAAATATGCTTTTATTGACTATAGGAATTATTTCATTTGAAAAAGAATGGGTATAGGAAGGAAAAGAGGAGAAAATAATCAATAGTTTAGCAATAGCACATTAAAATTATTATTAATTTATATTACATTGACAAACTCAATTGCATATATTTGCAGTGGGCTTTAGGCACAGTTTTGATGCTGCATGGTAGGCCTGCATCCCATATCAGAGTGCCTGGGTTCAAGTCCCAGCTCTGCTGCTGATGCCAGCTTCCTGCTAATGTGCATCCTGGAAAGAAGCATCAGGTCATGGCTCAAGTGGTTGACTCCCTGTCACCCATGTAGGAGACCTGTCTGGGTTCAGTTTGGCACAGCCCAGGCTGTTATGGGCATTTGAGGAGTGAACCAATGTATGGAAGGCCCCTGTCTGTTTTTCTGTCTCTTTTTCTCTCTGTTGCTCTGCCTCTCCAACTAAAACACAATAATATTTTTTTAAAATTTCATATGCTTATAGTGTTTTAAAAGATACTTTCATTGTGAAATGGCAAAATCAAGCCAATTAATATATGCTTAACCTCACATAATTATGTTTTGTGTGTGATAAGAATATGAATCTCTTGGCAATTTTCAAGTATACAAAACATTTCTATTAACTATGGTCACCATATTGTACCATAGATCTCTTATACTTCTTCCTCCTAACTGAAATTTGGTATACCTTGACCAACATTTCCCCTTTCCCCACCCCCAGTCCACTACAGCCCCCACCACAGCCTCTGGTAAACTGCACTTGGCTAATTTCACCTAACTAATGTCCCCCAGGTTCATCTGTATTATCACAAATGACATGAGTTCCTGCTTTTTGATGGTCAAATAGTAGTCCATCATGTATATGTACCACATTTTCTCTATTTATAAGTTGATGGAAACTGAGATTGCCTCCATAGCTTGGCTATTGTGAATAATGCTGCAACAAACATGGGAGTGCAGCTATCTCATCAACATGCTGATTTCCCTTTGGATATATATCCAGACCTAGGAGTTTAGCCATTGTGTTGTACAGGTAAAATTGAGACCAAGAGAGGTTTTAAGAAACTTAGTAAAAGTCGTCACCAAAGTGTCAAAGCAGAAACTGGACACCCAAGTCTGAATTTCCACCCCACACACTTCTCTCTAACAGATTGCAGCTCAGAAAGCCTTGTTCTCCAGGCTGTCACTTCTACGTATTCCTAGAAACGATTTCACAACTTTATTCAACCCCAGTGGGCTCCAGAGATTCAACGGCGGGAATTAAAGTAGCTCAGGTATGTCAATACTAATGGGTTTGACACAATTCTTAGGAGCATTTCAGAAACGATTCAATTAATTGTGCAGTCCACATTAAAAGGTAGATGTGAGCTTGGTATTCACTTCCCTTCCGTCAGCCTCTAGTCAATCACACTTCTCTGACACATCGCATTTATGATAGTCTCTGATTAAGAAACAGGGTTGAACTCATTCCGGCCCAGGGTTCAAGTCAGACATCTCAAAGCCAAGCAAGGTCCTGCAGAGTGTGAGGGAAGTAGTAGACTCATGCTTACTAGGTTCCAGTTTGTTTTGCCTCACTTGTCCCTCTACTGATGTGGCAAAAGATGCCACAAATGCCTAGAAAACACAGGTTCTGTAACAGCATTTAACCAACCCCTTAGCTTTCTGAGTGATTAAGGTATGCTTTAGGGAAAATGTTTTATTTATTAAAAAGTCTAGGAAACAATGAATGCTAGTCCCTTAGAAATTTACCCATTCAGTGACAAGTTTAGGGGCAGCATGACCCGATGACCCTGAGAAAGCCAGACTGCTTCAACTTCTTTGACCATGGAACAATAGTTCTGAGTTCCCTGTGGATATTCTTTAGGAGTAGTGCTTCATAAAACACACTTTGGGAAATATGGCTCCATAGAAGTGATATCAAGTTTGTGTTATGAAGATTATCTGACTCATTGAATGGGTGTTATCTGACCTCGGAGTAAACAAAATTCAGATACAAGAAAATACCATTTTGTGAATGAAATATAAGTTAATACCTATTCCTTTGATATGAACTACTTTGCAGGAAGTAGGACTTTATTGTATTTATTGACACAGAGTAATAAGGACTACCAGTAATAAACCTTTTCAAGTTGGCTTGCAATCAGGCCTGCATACAACTATTAGAAATTAAAATGTTTTAAAGTCCTAACTACTTTAAATGCCCCTCACTAAATCTTATTATGCACTTTGTTGCCCTTCTTTGAGCTCTCTCCATGAGATTATATGGAGGCTAGCGCTGTGGCTCAATAGGCTAATCCTCCGCCTTGCGGTGCCAGCACACTGGGTTCTAGTCCCGGTCGGGGCGCCAGATTCTGTCCCGGTTGCCCCTCTTTCAGGCCAGCAGTGTTCTGCTGTGGCCAGGGAGTGCAGTGGAGGATGACCCAGATAAGTACCTGGCTCCTGCCTTTGGATCAGCGCGTGCGCCGGCTGCAGCACGCCAGCCGCGGCAGCCATTGGAGGGTGAACCAATGGCAAAGGAAGACCTTTCTCTCTGTCTCTCTCTCTCACTGTCCACTCTGCCTGTCAAAAAAAAATATATATATATATATAGCTTTTTAAAAAAAAGATTATATGGATTCATTTACAAACTTTCTGTCTTGCTACTTAGCTTCTCTGCGTTTGCAGCCACAGACTGTAAACACAGGCCCTGACCATGTGTTTTATAAAAATGCCTCCTGGTCACCATGGAAACTCCATGAGAGATAGATCAGCAGAATGACATGCCCACAAAAAGAAAAACCCACCCAGAGCATGTGATGTGATGAATGATAGGTCAGAAACATTATTTTCTGATTGAAGGACAGCACTGCTACACTATGCGGGTTAAACATTAAAGACAAGGATCAATTCACCACACTGGATGAGCACATATAAGAAGACACCCATATTTGGGTCCTTAAAGGCATGACAGAGCAGACTTAAGCAGGTACAGGCCAGCCTATCTCCCATCTTGCATAATCTGTTTATCTTTTCTCTTTCTATTCGTCATTCCCCCTTGCTCCCTGAATTACATAGTACTGCTTTTATATAATGAAATTGTGGGAAACAAGGCACCTGTCACTGACCAATAGGTCCATGAGAGAGCACTACTCTTACAGCTTTCTGCTAAGGACTTAAAAGTTCCCTTTGTCAGTCCACACTGGCCATTCTGAAGTCAGCTACATTGAGTGAACTGCTAGATCTCTCTGGGCCCCTGTTTTCTCGGCAATGAAACAGAGACACCAATAAGGATCCGCCTGGAAAGGTTAATACCTAAACCACCATATTTTTCATATAGCTGTCTTTGGCAGATTGAAAACCAAGGAAATACTAAATTTCAGCACTACAATTCTACTGACCTTTGCAGAAATGAGACCAAGTTAGAACAAAGAAATAGACTCAAGGCAGACTAAGATGACTCAAGTAGCATATCAATTTCAACGACATGCATGTGAATGTTCCTTTGAAAATGTAGAGCACAAGGAGCCTTCAAACAGTTCACAGAAATGTGTATTATGAAAAAATGCATGGATTTGAAAACTTTTGGCACCAAAATTAACTTACATATTTTAATTTCATTTTCCATGAGCTTTTTAAAAGTACTTTTGACTATATTAAGTATAAGGTATTACACTATCTCCGTATGAAAAGATTCATAATACATTTCAGCAGATAACAAAGGGAAAAATAAGAGAAAGAGTTTAAGGGAATGTAGTTAGGAATAGATGATGACCAGACTAGGTGACAGACTAGAATAGACAACTAAGATGTAATAAATATTCTCTGTGCTATGTAGCCCTTTGTGTTTGCTTCTCCAAAGCTCACAGTTCTGATAGTCTGACCCAGAATTTTTATCAGAATTTATTATTTTTTTGCAGAAAGTTTGAAGAGTAAAGGACTAATGAAAGCTAAGTGACTGCCTTGAATTCAATTCAACATCTGTTTACATAATTATTATGTGCAGGACCCTGTCTGGGCACCAAAAAAGGCACAGCAAAAGGTAATGCTTTTACTGTCCAATTCTCTGACAAAGATTATCTTCTGGTACTGACAATTTTTTTAGTGTTTTAATGTTAAATCAACACTTAGTGAGCTTAATGTTAAATCTAGCAAAGGGGCCCTGCACTGTGGTATAAATGAGCTAAGCTACCACCTACAGCACTGGCTGCCCATTTCGGCACCGTTCAAGTCCCAGCTGCTCCACTTCTGATCCAGCTACCTGCTAACGTACCTGAGAAAGCAGCAGAAGATGGCCCCTGAACTCACATGGGAGACCTGGAAGAAGTTCCTGGATTCTGTCTGGCCCAGCCCTGGTCACTGCAGCCATTTGGGGAGTGAACCAGCAGACTAAAGATTTCCTTCTCTGCCTCTGTCTCCTCATTTCTATAACTCTGCCTTTCAAATAAATATTTTTAAAAAACTAGCAAAGAGCACTTTATGGGTTCACAAATCTGTATCAATTAGAAAATTATAAAACCTTTAAGAACATTGAGGCAAGTTAGAAAAACCCAATTCTTAAGACTCAACCAGCAAAGAATTTCATGAAATGGGCTGATCTTTAAATAGGGCTAAGGGGATAGGCAAGGTTTTGTCTAAGGGGGATGGAAACAGGCTACAGTAAAAGGGCAAAATCAGGAAGCCAGGAGGCCTTGTTTTCTACGAATCTTAGTAACAAACGAAGAAGTGGTGTACCCTGGGGTACACCATGGCCCTCTTTAGCAGGTTGCTGAAGAGTCTGTCATAGCTTAGCGGTAACAGAAGAATCATTGAAAGTTTTTATATTATTTTTAAGAGGTTCTCTTTTTTTTGGCTGGACGAGGGTACTGTAATGGTTCATTTTAAGTATCAACTCAATTAAATTAAGGGAACCCCAGAAGGCTGGGAAAATATTATTTCTGAGTATGCCTTGGAGGGCTTTTTACAGAAGAGGTTGTTGTCTGATTCAATAGACTGACCAAGAGAGAGTAAGCTTCACCCAGTGTGTGTAGGCATCACCCAAACGGCTGAGCACCCCGATCGAACAAACCAACAAAAAAAAGCAAATTTGCTCTCTCTCTTCTGGAGCTGGGACAGCCATCTCCTGCTCTTCAGTAGGTTCCCTGGCCTTAGGACTCAGGGACTTAGGCCCCCAAGAGACTCAGGCCACAAGCCAAAGAGTGAGGTTTACACTGTCAGCTTCCTGGTAATGAGGCCCCTGGACTCGAACAAAGCCATGTTGCTGGCTTCTCAGGTTCTCCGGCTTGCAGACAGCCTGTTGTGAGACTGGCCAAACACGAGACTCACCTCGCAGATCTGCTCTCATGTACACCTCAATATATCCTATTGGTTTTGTTTCTTAAAAAAAAAACCCTGGTTAATACAGTGTCTAAACTCGTTGAGGGTCTCCAGTTGTATCCACAACTTTGGAAACATCTGGGGCAGGTGTTATGGCCCAGCTGGTTGAGCCACCACTTGAAATGCCTGCATTCCACGGCAGAGTGTGTGGGGTTGAGCCCTGCTTCTGCGTCTGAGCCAGCTTCCTGCTAATGTAGAATGTGGAGGAAGCAGATGATGGCCCCGGTGCTTGGGTTCCTGCCACCCACATGGGGGACCAGGATGGAGTTCCTGGCTCCTGATTTCGGCCTGACCCAGCCCTGGCTGTTGCAAGCACTCAAGGAGAATAGCAACAGATGAAAGATATTCATTCTCATTTTCTCTGCCTTTCAAATAAACAAAAAATTAACTTAAAAAATTTTGGCAAAATCCATGAACCTTAAGAATTGTGATTGACCACTATGTCCACAGTCCTGCCAAACAGAATTTTTAATAATTACTGAATGTATGTGCAAAGAACGCTTTTTAAAAATTGGTAACAATAATGAAGTACTAAAAGCAATACACTTTCATGCTAAAATGTACTCTTTAAACACCCTGGGAAGATATATTATTATTACTCCCATTTGACAGGTGAAGAAATTGAGGCTCAGAGAAGTTAAACAAATTGCTGAAGTTGGAAAAAAAAAAAAAAAGAATCTGGAAAACCTGCTTGCTCTTGACCCAGTAGTGTGGCTTCCTGAATAAATGGCTAGGATCCTGAATTTTTATCCACTATATTAAGTGACTTGCTTTAAGGAGATAGATCGGCTGCCAACCATCCAGCATTCATTTTGTGCTTTGCTTTGTCCTCAATGGAAGAACAGTTAATTTAGAGATCCTTCAAAAAGTTTGGCAGTTCATTGAGGTCATCCCTCCAATAATTAGTTGCCTATTGGAAGAGTGTATGTTTAATCGAACTTGATACTCCGTGGTTGTACATGATTCCAGCTGTAGGCCAGAATCACCAGTAGTCATCCAAATCATTCACCAAAGGATTGTACTTAAAACATACATTGTGTACAACAAAAGGGCAAAACCTTGAAAGGGTTTTATTTGTCAGTCTCACTGTAAATTAATTTCTTGCAATCACCATGCTTTAATTTTTAATATATTTATATGAAGGATATCACTTCACAATTCCCTATACAGTCAGCATTTAATAATCTAGAAACAGCTTATCTTCTTTAACTCTCTGAGACTGGATTTGCAATAACTAGTAATGTTAAATGTATTTTTAAAAAAATCAATAATAAATAAATGCATAAGCACTTCCCTCTAGAATCCTTCTGATGTTATTTACAAAATTAAAAAAAAGATGACAGACCCACAAGGGACTTTATAACCATTTCATTACCACCTCCCTAATTGTATATGGTAGAACTGTATAATCTGTTTATTGAAATTGAAATCTTTGGAATGGATCCTCCCCACAGACATTAACAATAAGCATCTCATGCAATAACATAGTACTTAATGTAATATTAACATTATATGCACCAGGCCTTAACCGCTCACTGGTTCCCCCACTGGAATTGAACACTTTTAACACTCTGTGCTCTGCCACAGTATTCAATTCTATATCTAATTTACAAGTTGTAAAACAATATTCACAGATAACAATAAATACAGAGTTTTAAGGATATATCTGGTGGTACTAGGATAACCGACTCTTTTGTCTGAAATAGAAACAAAGGAAGAGTATTTGGCAAATGCTAAGATCCTTAAAATGTTGATGCTTGAAAAAGCTGTCCTGTTTTGTGCTGCCTGGCCAAGCGACACAAAAGCATTACTTTGACTTAAGGTAAAAGTGGGTTTGCACCTACATAGTCCTTGGTCAAAATCTGGAGACATCCCCTCTCCCTTTCCTGCTAAGGTAAACAAGAAAAAGCAAAACACACTGGACAAACAGCTGGGAACACTGATTTTAGTGCTGAATCTTCCTGAATGATCTTGCATGAATTTGACCTTCTGTATGCCTTAAATTTTCCATCTTTAAATAAACAAGATTAATTAGACTGTCTTGAAAATTTCTTCCAGTTATGAAAATCCAAAAGCCTAAGAATAAATCCTTCATGTGTAACATGAATTTGCAACGCCCACTTGGATATCTTTTTCCCACTATCCTTTAACTAGCAGTTCTTTTTTATTTAAGGTAAACAAATTTCATATATACAAATTTAGGAATATAGTGATACTTCCCACCCTACCTTCCTACCCACCCTCACTCCCACCCTTTTTCCTCTTTCCTCTCTTATTCTCTTTTTTTACATTGATCTGCTTTCAGTTTATTTTATACTCATAAGATTAACCCTACACTAAATAAAGAGTTCAACAAATCCTAAAAACAAAACACTGTTTCTCAACAGTAGAGACAGCAGCTGTAAGCAATCAACGAATCTCAAAATGTTAATTTCACTCCTATACATTACATTTTTGGTACTCTGTTAGCAAGATCAGGGAAAATATATGGTATTTGTCTTTTTGGGACTGGCTTATTTTACTTAGTATAATAGTTTCCAGTTCTTAAACTTATGGCTGCTTTCTAAGAAAAATAGCAATTATAGTAGTGTTTGTTTCATGGTATAGTTTCTCAACTTCTTTTTAGATATTATCTCAATGAACAGAAAGCACTGTATTAGACATAAACCACCAAGATTTAATGAAGTAACAGGATTAAAAGAAAAAAATCACCTGAAACAAATAAAAAAAAATAGAATAGTGTCAGTAGCCATTGAATACTTCAAAATCATTCTGCTCACCAAATGACTTAATGGTGTCTGTGGTTAAGATGGCCTTTCCCAAAATGCATATTTATCTATCAGGATATAATCTACTGATCCTATCTACAGCATATGTGAGGAGGCTTCAAAAAAGGTCATGGAAGAATAGAACTAAAAGAATAACGCAAATTGTTCATAAAGTTTTTGAGGCCCATTTATGCATCCCTTCATTATTTGTGCTACAAGCTGGGCAAGAAACTCACAACCTGGATTTTCCTTGGTGATTTAGAGCACGGCCTGGGTACATTCTTAAGTTGTGTGTCCCTGCTTCAGCTTAAATGTGTATTTGGCATACATTTTTGGGAAACTGTCTAATAGTTCTTTACTACGAAAAAATAATGTGACCTATCAAATTCAAGTGTTATATTTTGAAGAGGAAGAGTATTTATTCAGGGAGGGTTTCTCAAGGGCTTCAACTGTAGATCACGTAATATTATTTAATATAGGTGGTGGTTGGTAGAATAGTGTTTGCAATTTTATTTGCATGTTTTATGTAAAATGTATAAACTGATTTTTTATATTTAATTTTACATTAAATAATAGGTTAAGGTGTAAAATATATTTTCTTCTCGCAAGTCTGTCCTTTTTCTTTAAAAACTAAAAATTAAGATCATTAGTAATGAGAAGTATAAAATTGAGTATCTTATTTAATGCATTCTCTGATACACGTTAGAGTTGTCACAAGTATAAAGCATTACAGTAAACATAAGACTAGTTTAAGATCCATTCTACAGAATGCATTTGATGTAAATTTGCTAACAAAGTTTTTTAAAGGATTTTTTCAACTTCAGACCTTGAAATTTGTGAATTGACATTTTCTAAATGAAAATTATACCCTTCCTGAGTGGTGTTCAAAAACTCAACCACTTTTCTAAAAATGAAAAACACTTTATACCATTTTCATGGAACTGTGGGAAGCAAGTCATCTGGCTATAATGAAAAAAATTTTCCTTATCACTCCCTTCATTTCCTTCTTTGTACAAAAAGTCACTCAATCTCACTACTTAAAAAAACAAAATCTTCAGTACTTGATACCTCAAAAAAATTAATAGAAGAAATGTTGTCTTGGAATTACAGTTTCTTTTCAAAAGTTGCTGAATTCCTTTGAAACCCCCAACCACTTTATCTTCGGTCTGATCTTGCTTTACCTACTTGGGTATGTCATCACTTAATCTATCACCCATTGCATCACATTCGAGGTTTGGGGAAATCTCCACTCAACTTTTACCTTCAGGTATGGTTCTTTTGGAAAGGAAAGAGGTGAACCTGCATACTGGAGTCATTTTATCCCACAGTGCCAACTCTCCTGTGCCACTTCCAGCTGCTCTACAGCCAGAAAGCATGAATCAGCACACAGCATCAGTTTGACAGCATGTGTTGAACTATTTCCTGTTTCTGTGCTCTGAGATCACTATAGAAACACAGCAAACAAATTGGCATGATCACCATGCCAGGAGCCAAAACAGCCATCAGTCCATCCACTGCAGTAGAATTATTCTGTTCTCCAGCCATCATCTTCATTCACCTTGACCAAGAGACCACACCTGTACATATATAACCTTCACACTAAAGAAGAACAAGAATGCATATTTTACTCAGGGTCACTAGCACTTGAAAAAACTCTACCAATTATTGTAATCTCTAATTCAATTAATTCCCATTAAACATATTAACTATTACCAATATGCAAAGCACTTTAGAGAAGAGCAAGGCATAACCCTTGCCCTTAAGAATCTTCCATGTTAATGAACTAGGATGTGGTGCTGACTTCTAAAGAGCATATAACACTCATGGTGCTGGCTGTTAAGTGAGCACTTCCTGTCCAGTAATAACTATATGTATTTCTACTCATTTAACTCTATAGAAATCATTTTGGGGCCAAGAAACCTATATAACAACATCATAAAGCAAATTAAAGTAGGTTGCAAATGCGAGCCTGCCATTATCTGAGACCCATGCCCTTACCAACATCTCATACACCTGCATAGCCACTGGGCCAAGCAAGCAGAGTCTAAAGTACTGGGCAGTTAAGGACAGTAATGCATACAGGCTTTTGAATTTGATTTCAGATGACTCACCAGATTAATGTTTATGCTTTGACATCCTGGGCTAGAGTGTCCACAAATCCTGCGTGATATTCATTGCGTTCTCTAAGAAATGCTTTCCAACATCTGAATATTCTTCCATTTCTTAAAATTGATCATCACTGTGGAACATCCCAATTTCTATCAGATACTATTCATGCTTAAGTGTAGTTTTAACTTTCTGGTGGCAGAGTATATTAAATGAGCTTTTATTTATCATTACTACTGGTGGCAAGGATAATTATCTCATCTTTTACCCTCCCAGTGACCTGGATGGACACCACAAAGGCTGATGGTAGTATTTCACTCTCTTGACAGGAGGTTAAGGGACAAAACTACTGATTTTTATGTTCCTACCCTCGAGAAAAACAAGGATAATTCCTGAGAAATTAGCACTACAAATTTATTTGACCTATTGATATAGAAAAAGATCAGTTTAATCACTGTACCTATTCCTTTCTTTCAGTTAATCCTTATTGTCAAATATAGTAGTGGCATGAGGACACATCAATTTCATTTCACAGATCTACCCTGAGACAGAAATGCCTCAGAACTCTTTTGTTGGTATCCAGAATCTCTTGATATAAACGTAGATAGTTTCAAATGATTCCCTACTGTTTTTCATGCTCCGGACCCTCTTTTCTCCCCAAGGGTGGGATGTAACCATATTGCAGTGAAATCAGAGTAGCCACCATGTCCGGGGCAGGGAAGGGGCTAGGGGTGTCACATCATTCCCAGCTGGTTGTCATGAATAAATGCCACTTCACTTCAAATACAGATCAATTTTTGGAGGCAATAGAAACTGCCATCATTGGTGTTGAATGCTCAGGATTGCTCTTCAACCCTCTAACCTTCATAATATGTATAAATTCTTTTCTCCATCAACCTTATATTGGCTGCTGCTTTTGACACTAAGTCTCTCCAAACCACCTTTGTCCAATGCATATCACTGCAGAAACCATTCTTATTGGCTAAAAGCAGGTAAACCTGCCAAAAGTCAGTGCTTATTTCTCTCCCAAGAGACCACACTTGAGTAAGCAGAAGTGAGCATAACTGTGTGTTTTCTTACCCAAAGTGACAGGCAGCCTGGGAACAGAAGATCTCCATTTCTTAACTGTGCACCCTGGATTTGGATGATTTAACTATATATAAAGGCAGCACTAGGTTGATTTGAAAGATACATTTTATCAAGTTGTCAGCTTTCCAGGGCCAACTGTTTCAGAATCACTTATAAGTAAACTAGAAAATGATTTGGATTGTAGGAAATTTAAACCTTACTTTCCCAGAATGTTGCAGCAAATAGCTGAAAAATAGACATAGAATCAAACTCTGAAATTAAAGTGTCCTGAGTGTGTCTGGCTGGCAGTGAGAGGCTGCTTGGTCTAACAGATGGGAAGCAGGATGCAGAGTCGGGAGACCACAGAAGTGATTTCCACTCTGCCTGCAAATCACTGAGTGACCTTGGCCATCTCAGAAGGCCCAGCCCCAAGGAGAAGACCAGATCTCCTGGGCTGGTACCCCTCACTTCCTTGCCCACCTGCCACCTCCTAGGGGGCTTTGTCAACAGGGAAGGAAAACACCTTGATATAGGAACAGGGACACCACATCAGCCTGACATATCCCAGCTATCAGGTTGGAGCCTCTGGTGACAGGAACTTGCTCATGCCCAGTGAAACAAACTACTGCCAAGGTCAATCCCTTGCAACCAGCTGTGGTTCACTGGTAGGTCACCCACAAACAAGTCCAGCAAATGTCATCCCTTGCTTAACTACTTGGTAGGAAGTTTTTGAGGAAAATCAGTTGAGCACGTTAAAAAGACTCCAGCCCTCTCAATGAAAGGAATACTCCTGACAGTTTTGGACTACAGTCTCAGACATAACATACTCAACTAAAACACATGCTTAGCTGCCTTTCCCAACTTGCATCAGTACACATGTCAATACACCCTGTGAAGATGTCAACACACACTGTCCTGGGGCCAGCAGGTCACCTTGCTCTCCACCATGTGCCCTCCTTGCTCCAGGAGGAAGAGGAGGCATCGGTACGTTCCTCCCACCCTGCTCAGCTTACCAGCCACAAGGCCCAAGGAGGAAAGAAACAGGACTGTGTTTCACAAGACAGTTAACAGTGCCATTCTTCATTTATTCATGACTCAAATCTGCTGCTGTCATTTAGGAAACACTGGGTTAGAGACCCTCAATCTTCAAGCCCTCCCAGCATCTGAACACATGTTGGATTGTTGACAAAAGGCAACACTGTCATGACTTGTATGTTAAGGAATTAAATGAGCCCAGGCATTTCAGAACCTATCATCTGCCTTATTTGAGAGTCAGATGAAAAGTTACAAGGATAGGATCTTTAACCGTCTTCTTAAAAAACAGTACTGCCATTTGGGACATGCTCAATCAGACTTGCCCCAAATGGTAGAGTTAGAAATGTGCCAGGGGATTCCAATACAATCCCATCAAGATTGCATGTTCCAATGCCATCTCACTAGTCCAAGTGATCAATTTCAGTTCACAATTGATCACACTGATAGGTCTAAGAGTCAAAGGGATCACACAAACAAGACTAGTGTCTGCTAATACTAACTGACAGAAAAAAAAGGGAGAGAATGATCCAACATGGGAAGTGGGATACACAGCAGACTCATAGAATGGCAGATGTCCTAAATAGTACTCTGGCCTCAGAATCAGCCCTTAAGGCATACGGATCTGGCTGAAAAGCCCATGAGAGTATTTTAGGCATGTAAAGCCAAGACACTCTGGAAAAAAAAAAAAAAAAACTCACAAACCTAAATGAAAGGTCTCTGCGAGTGAGATCCCAGTAGAAAGAACGGGCCATCAAAGAAGGAGGTACCTTTCTCTGAAGGGAGGAGATAACTTCTACTTTGAGTATGACCTTGTCTAAATAAGATTGAAGTCAGCGAACTCAAGAGGCGTCCATAGCCTTGGAAACTCATGACTAGAGCTTAGAGAGATTAGAGTGTCAAATTGTTAAGTCAACAACAGGAGTCACTGTGTACTTACTCCTTATGTGGGATCTCTGTCTTAATGTGTTGTCCAATGTGAATTAATGCTATGACTAGTACTCAAACAGTATTTTACACTTTATGTTCTGTGTGGGTGCAAACTGATGAAATCTTTACTTAATATATACTAAATCGATCTTCTGTATATAAAGATAATTGAAAATGAATCTTGATGTGAAGGGAATGGGAGAGGGAACGGGAGATGGGAGGGGTGTGGGTGGGAGGGAAGTTATGGGGAGGAAAAAGCCATTGTAATCCATAAACTGTACTTTGGAAAATTATATTTACTAAATAAAAGTTTAAAAAATAGTACTGCCACTGGCTAGCAGATGATGTGTCATAAAAATCTCTGTATAACAAACTCTCTGAAGCTCAATTTATCTACTGCAGGAGAACCAGGAGCTTTGAGCTTGCAATCCCAAGGACTCTTGATCCAAGGAAGCTTGTGATGAGATGACTAAGTTATCACCACCAGCTAATGGGCCCCCCGAGAGAATACATGTGATCAGAATGATTTATTGATTAAAGTTGACCTCTAAAGCTACTTCAGGACATGCATCGGAAACATAAAACCACTTTTACTGGGTGATAGCTCAGGCTGTTACTACTTCAGCTTTGTAAAATGCCATACAAGACTGGGATCAATCATTGCTGAACCTTGCAGCTTGGTGACCTCCATAAAGAAAAGTTCCTTCTAGAAGAACAGAAAATCCATGTTTAATAGCAAAGAAAACAATGCCATTTCGGCAGTGTTTTCAGGATCATGGTGGGAATGCTCTTCTTCTCATGGAAGATTTCTATGAAGGCTGAGAAGAGCCTATTCCAGATTCCTCCAAACAATTACCTAACAGGAAAAGTGTTATTCTTCAAAATGAGAAATTTTCCCCAAATGCTAGAAATTATTTCATATAGTATTTCAAAAATGTATCCTGGTGAGAGTTTTGCCATAAAATCCCCTGCAAGTAAGCCTATGGTTGGACACAGACTCGAATTTTCCTTGGTGAATGAGTGGAGGTCCTAGAGCAGATGGTCCATAGCAGGGCCCACACCTTGTCCTGAAAGAAGCAAATGGGTTGCATCAGAGCCAACGAGAGTGCCCCCAGGAAGACTCTGATTCCTTCCAGTTCCCATTTTGCTACTTCGGCAGCATCCTTCCTCATTGATGATCCCCTCCTCCCTTGGATCTTCAACTTCTCTCCTAGTGCTCTCCCCTCAGCAAATAAATACACCCAAGGCTCTACTATCAAGCAACAAGCCCTCTCTACTTTCAACAAGCTCCCTCCTACTCCCTCCACTCTTTACTGAAAAAATTCTTCAGTGTTTGCATCCACAGTGTCTCCCAATCACTGCTCCACCTCCCACCCCCGCCAAGATTTCCCACAACAGTTTGGATGAAGAAGGATTTTGGAGGCAGCCTCATGTGTATAATGTCAGACCTGCTTTTTCTCGAGCTCTGTTAATTTAGGCAAGCTATTTAACTTCAGACTGTTTCTCTGCTATAAATGGAATGATAAGAGTATTCCCCAAAGAGTTGCCATGAAGACCAGATGAATTCATGATGTCTCCATAGAAAGCATGCAATAAGTGAAAATTATCATCATCATGGTTAGTACTATTCCTTGGGAGGGTTCTGAGATCAAGGAAAAGACAATGACCAAGCAAACAGTTGTGCCAGAGATAGCTAGGAATCATCACATTGAAATCAGGAAGAAAAGTGTAGAGCCTTGAACCCAGGAAGTGGGTATGGAATAAGGGGCTACCAGAGATCAGAATATAATCAAGAGGTGAATTTGCTTCTGAACTGAAGTCGCCAGCTGAGCTCAGGTTCCATCCACTTGATTTTCAGGGAAGTGCAACCTGAACTTGTAAAGTCACTGTCTACCACTCTATGTGAAAGTACCCACTGACGCAAAGGACAGCCAGACTCCAGGCAGGATAAAAATCCCTTTCTTGGGCAGGCATTTGGCATAGTGGCCAAGACACTTCATGGCATCCCATAATAGAGTAACTGGGTTCAAGACTTCGCTCTGTTCTGATTTCAGTTTCTCGCTAATGTACATCCCGGGAGGCACAGAAATAGTGGTATAGAACAAAAAGGTGATTTTTTTTTCAGTGCCAGAGACAGACAAAGAGATCTTGTGTTTGCTGGTTCACTTCCCAATTACTCACAGCAGCCAGGGCTGCTAAGTCAAGGGCCTGGAACTCAATCTGGATCTCCTATGTGTGTGGCAGGGACCCAAGTACTTGAGCCATCACCTGCAGTCTCCCAGGGTGCCAATTAGCAGGAAGTTGTATTGGAAGCAGAGGACTGGGGCTTGAACCAGGCTCTCTGACATGGGATGTGGGCTTCCCAACTGGAGACTTATTTGCAGCATCAAATGTCCCCTTTCCCCCACCCAAGGTTGCCCATTTGTCCTCTTGCTTGAGAACAGTTTATTTTTCTCTGAAATTTCCAGAGCATCCCAGGTTCCCTCAATAACTCAGTCCTTCCAACCTCTCTAAGTTGAGGGCTTAAAGAAAAAAAATTAAGATGCAGAAACACTGGAGTATTTTTCAATAAAGGAGAGAAAATGAGAATGGAGAGAGCTGACTAGAGCCTGAAACTCTGATTCATTTCAAAGTATGTTGTTTACAAATGAAAATCTGTCTCCTTGTTCATCGTCTGTTAGCTTACAAGCAACCTCAGTTCCCATACAGGCTAAGTTTGCATTTTCCTACAATGTTTGGACTCTGTATGCTCAGGTCCCAGTAGCACACACAGTCTCTTACTATGAAATACTCACATTTGGGGGCTGAACTTAAAGTACAAGCTACTTGATTATGCTATTTTTGATTTTACTGTCAAATTTACTAGAAATGAAAGTATTGACAACTTAAAGGAATTTTAATAATCTCAAAAATAATTTTCATTGTAGAAATTTTAAGCATAGGAAAGTTTATAGAACTAATCAGACAAAACAATGCTTCAATGTACACTCATCCATGTTTCTATGTGTATGCACAAACACAGTCAGAAATGCAATGATTCCTCAGCATCCCTGGGGAATTGGTTCTAGGATTACCTCTCCCCCATCAAATGGATAACAGTGATGCTCAAACCCTTTATACAAAGTGGCCTACTATTCGCCTTTAACTTACCCAATCCTCCTGCGTACTTTAAATTATCTCCATTACTTATACTACCTAACACAATGTAAATGCTATGTAGGTAGGTGTTATGAAGCCTGCACATGCCAAGTACAGATGCAGTATTTTTTCTGAATATTTTTGATTAGCAGTCAGTTGAATCTGTGGGTAAGGTACCTGTGTGCATGGAGACCTGACTGTATTTGGAAATGAATTCACATAAACTCTTTTTTCTTTTGCACTCAACATTTTTATTGCACCTTTAACCAAATAATATATAATTTAAAAATACTAAGGCAAATAATTTCTTTATAAAATCGCTTTAAATGGCATGAAGTGATCACTTAGGGTTCAGAAGAAAAACCTGGTGGGAAGATCCTTGTGTAGGGGTGGAGTCCTCTCCATCACTGATACACTGTGTGGGGGTGGAGTCCACTCTGTCACTGATACACTGTGTGGCTTTGGACAACTTTACCTCTCTGGATCTCAGTTTCCTGTGCCTTGATCGAGGAGTGATACAAATAATAGATAAATAATCAAAATGAGTAGTTGATAAAATGACTTCTACCAAGGCACCATTGCCCTTCCTTGGAAGGAACTCATGACTTGGCACAGAGCTCTCCTGGGCTCTTGCAGCCTCTTATGTGGGGTTGAGCTACTTCTCTCATGTTCACTGCCTGGCACTTTCTTGGTTTGCTCACTCTCAAATGCATGCACTCATCCAGTCTGGATTTCATGTACTCACCTTACCTTCAACCACATTTTATCTTCCTGCTTTCATTGTAAAGTCAAATCTAATCACATCATTCTGATACTGCCCCTCCGTGGCCCCATGCCAGATTCCAAAGAGGTGCTGAGCTGCAGTGCCCCCCTTCCCCAGGCTCATTCTCACCCTGACTCCCTCTGCTCCACTGCATCCTGACAGCTTCCTCAACACCAGCACGTTCTGTAAGCCTTGGTTCTTGGCATAGCTGCTGCACCAGCCTGCTAGTCACCTGAACCACTCTCCCACACCCACTCCCCCCTCTCCAGAAGGAGCCCATCCCTATTTAACCTACAGCAAAAGATAATCACATGCATCCTCCCCACCTTGAAATAAATTATATCATGTTTTTTTCTGTTTTCCCATCCCAAACAGTGCAGGCATCCCATATGGGTGGGTCTCAGCTGCTCTGCTTCTGATCCAGCTTCCTGCTAATGTGCCTGGGAAAGCAGTGGAAAATGGCCCAAGTATTTGGGCCTCTGAACCCACGTAGGAGACCTTGATGAAGCTCCTGGCTTTGGCCTGGCCCAGCCCTGGTAGCCATTTGGGGAGTGAACCAATGGATGGAAGATTTCTCTCTCTCTCTCTCTCTTTCTCTCTCTCTTTCTCTCCCTCCCTCTCTCTCTCTCTCCCCCTCCCTCCCTCCCTCCTTCCCTCCCTCCATCCCTCCCTCCATTTACCTTGGCCTCTCCTTCTCTGTAACTCTTTCAAATAAATAATTTCAAAAAAAATCACGCACAATGCCACCTCCTTAATATACAAAGCAGCTTCCGAGTCTGAGCATTAATTTTTCGACTGGTTTGGTCCTCTCCCTAACAACTGACGAATGAAATAAAAATGCTGTAACCCGATCATCTCTCTGCAGTCAATGCCTAAGAATCTTTTGGAGCTAATAAAACACTTGCAAAACCTTTTTAAAGTCATTTTACTTTGATTAGGATCTGTTAAAACCTTGCCATGTTGAAGCAGAAAGGTTGTGATGTAGATCTCTCTGTTCTACATGTTTGCAAATAGGCTCAATAAATGTACCAAGGAGTTATTTCTCTCTGCTTAGGCAGGGATTTGGCACTACTTATAATAGACATATATTGGTCAAAACTGTGGTTTAGGGGTGGGCATTTGGTGCACTGGATATGACAACACTTGTGTCTGTCACATCCCTTACTGGAGTGCCTGGGTTCAAGTTCCAGCTCCTGCGTCCTGTTCCAGATTTCCACCAATGCACACCCTAGGAGGCAGCAGTCATGGCTCAAGGGCAAGGTGTGGATTGAACTTCCAACTCCTGGTCCAGTCCTGGCTGTTCAGGTTTTTGGGAAGTGAGCCAGCAGAAAGGCTGTCTCCTCCACCCCTCTCTTAAATGAATTGAATGAATGATTAAAAATGTGTGATATGGTTCGCTCTCTCTCATTTGTAATATCCCCACCAATTTCAAGTCTGATCTAAAATGGCAACGTAATTGTTTTCTGCAACTGCTCTCCCCAAGATAATACTTTTTTCTTTCTATACACATATATGATTATTATCTAATCAGGATTATGTATATATTGAGGATATTAATCTTTGGTGATGTAAGTATTTACTCAACTTCTCATTTCTTTTTTACCTTTATAACCTTTCTTGCTTAGTTGTTGTTCTGACCATTTAATATTACATGTACATAGTCTTCTATTTCAAGATTATAAAAAATGCTTAATTTTCTTTTAGTACAACTATACTTTTATTGATCATATATATATATATATGCACATAACGATTTTATTTATTTATTTATTTGAAAGGTAGAGTTACAGAGAGAAAGGTCTTCCAACTGCTGGTTCACTCCCCAAATGGCTAAAATGGCTGGAGCAGGGTCAATCTGAAGCCAGGAGCCAGGAGTTTCCGCCAGGTCTTCCATGCAGGTGCAGTGGCCCAAGCACTTGAGGCATCTTCCTCTGCTTTTCCAAGCCATGAGCAGGGAGCTATATTGAAGTGGAGCAGCCAACATTGAATCGGTGCCCATATGGGATACTGGTGCTTCAGGCAGAGGCTTAGCCTACTAAGCTATAGCACTGCCTCCTATTATATATATTTTTAAAATATGAAATATTCTAGATAAAGAATGAGAAAATGAACAAATAGATTTCTATGTGTTTAATATTTTGTTTCACCACAGTTTTTATAATGAATATATTGGTTGTCAACTTATGGAGAGAATAAATTCTTTGTTTTTGATATTTAATAATTTTTTTAAAAATCATTACAGAGAAGCAAAAAATTTGTTTTCTTCCCCCATAAATACTGTATTTAGATGGAGAGAGAATTTGGAACAAGGTGCACTGAACAGCTGGCCTGGAATGCCCGTTTTAAGTGACCAAACACGTTGCTATGTGAGACAGTTAAAGCCTTCATGACATAAAGCCATCTGACTCTTTGCTGTCAGTGAATAGTGGCCTAGACCATTTAGCTCCACTGGAGAAAAGAGGCTGTAACAGGCAAAGGACCCCAGGAGAAGTAGGGAGAACCCTGCCAACCTTCCAAATTGTGCCCCTGCAATGTATCCAGCATCCGAGAAGAATAACAGAGCCTTGGGAAACTCTAAAGGGTTTGTCCTAACAGCTATATCTCTGGCTGCTCTATTTCTAATCCAGCTCTCTTTGCTATAGCCTGGAAAAGCAGTAGAGGATGGTCCAGGTCCTTGGGCCCCTCCACCCATGTGGGAGACTTGGATGAAGCTCCTGGATCCGGATTGGCTCAGCTCCGACCATTGCGGCCATTTGGGGAGTGAACAAGCAGATAGAAGACTTCTCTTTCTCTGCCTCTGCCTCTCTGTAACTCTACCTTTCAAATAAATCAATCTTTAAAAAACAAACAAACAAAAAAGGATAGAGCTCTGAAAAAATTACAAAGGCAAATCAACAGAAATATGACCTTATCTTGAAGTAGTTAGACTTGCCTACAGTTTTTCAGAATTAACCACTTATACAACATGATAAACATTTTTTAAAAAGATGACTCTTTTGATCCATGGTTTTATTTCAAATATATGGCAGTAGGGTCTGAATACTGTATCAGAAATGAGTTAGTTCACGTATGTATCCTATGATTTTATTCAAAAACAAGGAAAAGAAGTAATCTTTTTTAAAGGGAAATTACTTAAAGGAAGTATCCAAGTTGCATTCAATTTCAGGTTCTCAATGCCTGGCACGTGCTAGGTGCTTCCGAAGTATTTGGAGAATGATGGAGGAGAGGGAGGAAAGAAAGGAGGAAGGAAGGACTACCCTGATGTTTCAGCTGTTGGACCTGTAGTGTCACCCTCATACAGGGACTCCCTCCATAAGCCGGCCTCTTTTACCTACTTGCCTCCACCCCCCCTTGGTTCAATTTCTGAAATCTTTTGAAGACTTCCCAGAAACTCTGCTTTTTCCTTCTGTTAGGGAATCTTAAGGAAGGCTACAATAATTGAGTAGTTGTTCAATAATCCTTCCACACAAATTAAAAGAAAGTTCATGGAAAATGTGTATCATGGAAACATGCTACAAGGACTCAATTTTTTTTGGCACCAAAATGTGCTTATCTTCTAATTCCATTCTTCCATTTTGAAGCCCCTTCATTTATATGCTTTTATGTTTGTGACTCTCATAAGTACATTTTTAAATGTTTTCCAAGGCATGTAACATAAAAGATTTCATACAAACTTGTTAATATTCATTGGTTCATGGAGATGAGTTAGAGGAAAGGAGGTAGGGTGCTATAATTGTTTTTCTCTACAAAGCAAAAGAGATAATCCAATAAAGAAGTCTTCAACTGGAAATGCAAAGTCCTTCTAGGCCAAGAATCCATGTATTTCTGATAGCTCAGAGTTTTATGATTCAAGAACAACAACAATAAACATCAACAAGAAACAAAATCAAGGGTCTATGAAGTTTCATAGAGAACCTATTTCATTGTATGCAGCAGTTTGTAAAGTAAGATTTTTATTTCCAAGAAGCAGTTTTTTTCCATCAGTTCCAGTGTGCATGTTTCTCCTCATTTGGTACAGACTTGCTGCTAATTACACAGGGGCACTTACAAGCCTGCAAACAGCTTTCAGCAGTTCCTAACCCACTTCTGCCCACAGAAGGAACAAACTCAACAATACAAAATGACAGGAATGTTGTTTTCTACTTGCTCATCATACTGTGTTCTGAGAATGGTGAGTAGACCATAGCTCTCTGTAAGGGCAGGATACAAGCTGCCAGCCACCAGACCAGCCCTCAACACTTTGGCTTATACCATTTGCTTTTCAAAGAGATTTAAGAACTGACCCATATACTGGAAGACACTTTGGTGTTTTCTTAGGAGTGCAAGTTATAGCTTGGTGTGACAATATTTTTTAACACTGTTTTCAAAGTTTCATTTTAAAACATTTTTTTTCAATGCAAACATTATGATGATGTGGGTACTTTTAACAGTTTGTAGAACAATGGAATTAAAAGATAAGTCTTAGGGCCAAAGTTGTGGCCCAGCAGGTTAAGTACTGCCTATGACTCTGGTATCCCCTATCAGAGCACCGGTTCGAGTCCCAGCTGCTCCGCTTCTAATCCAGCTCCCTGCTAGTGCACCTGGGAAAGCAGATGATGGCCCAAATGCTTGGGTCCCTGCCAACCACATGAGAGATCTGGATGAAGTTCTAGGCTCCTGACTTTGGCCTGGCCCAACCCCAGCCATTGCAGCAATGTGGGGAGTGAACCAGTGGATAGAAGATCTCTCTGTGTCTCTCCCTTTCTGTCACTCTGCCTTCCAAATAAATAAATCTTTTTTAAAAGATAGTCTATTTTTATGCAAAGAAGCTTTGAAACCCATGCATATGAGGAATCTTCAAATAGTTGATATATATATATATATATATATCAATAAGAAACTGCAGTTTTCAAAAAATTTTGCAAAGTAAATTTATCTTTTATCTTTTACTCATTTTTTCAAGTATCACAATGTATATTGATAGATACTAGTACATAAAATCAGGGCATAAACATGTCTTGATAAATTAGGAAGCCTTAATTTCAATACTATAATAAGGAGGACCAATTCAAATTCTCACCATTTAACAAAAACCACTTAAACTTATCTTTTAATTATATTATTCTAAGAACATTTTGGAATATCATTATATTATTGATAATTATTGTGGGATTGAGAAAAGAAACTTAAGACCATAATATTTCATTTCTATTTGCAGTATTAAAATACATGCTTTCAGGAATGTGGGATAAACATTAGGGATAGAACTTGAAAACACCAATGATTTCTGCATTTCTGTGTTAAATACTTATAAAAAGCATGGTTAAAACTTGAGTCCATTGGCATCTTGCAGAATAAAGAAATCATAGAGTTTTAGGCTTTGGCCTCCCTGTTTTCCTTATCCTGTATTTTTTTTTTTTTTTTTGACAGGCAGAGTGGACAGTGAGAGAGACAGAGAGAAAGGTCTTCCTTTGCCGTTGGTTCACCCTCCAATGGCCGCCGCGGCCAGCGCGCTGCAACCGGCGCACCGCGCTGATCCGATGGCAGGAGCCAGGTACTTCTCCTGGTCTCCCATGGGGTGCAGGGCCCAAGCACTTGGGCCATCCTCCACTGCACTCCCTGGCCACAGCAGAGAGCTGGCCTGGAAGAGGGGCAACCGGGACAGAATCCGGCTTATCCTGTATCTTAAACTGTGAGATGGCACAGATGTCTGCATTGAACTGGAATTTCAAAAAACCCTAAGAATATGATCAAGTTTGCCATTGTGGAAGAGAAAATTCATCTTCTCCAACTGCTTGAGTCTGAAATCCCAACCAAGATACTTCAGTAAGCCTTTTTTTTCTCAAATTAGAAACATTACTGAGAAAAGATTCTGCATTCAAGATTAACTCACCTTGTACATGTTTTCAAGCATTTCCAAAGAAAAGGAAGAAATAAGAACAGATAGGTTGAACACTGGGCTTGGTGTGGAGCAGTTCAGGGCACCCAGGTGCCCACGGAGCTCTCAGAGTAACTTCTGACTTTAAGATTCTCCATGGGCTACAGACCCTGCACAATCCAAGGAGCTGGCACAGGATCCCTCCAGCACCCAGGCATGCACCCTGTGTGCAAGGTACTTAGGAAGTTTTCTAACTGGGCTCCCTGCCTCTACTCCTACCCTTCCAGCCCATTTCCACAGACTCCTAGTGACCCCCACAGCAACTGAGATATATCAGACACCTGCGTGAGACTTAAGTGGCTGTTGGAGATCTCCTCATGCCCCTCCCCATGATAGAATAATTTCAATCTCTCCCACAAAGAGTGAATGCTACAGAAAAAAAAAAATGGTCCTTGTAGATGGGATAAAGCTAAGGATCTTGAGATGGGGAGGATATTTTGGATTAGCCACATGAGCTTTACAAAGAAGGAGGTGTAGGAAGATTTTAGCACACAGAGGAGAAAGTAATAGGTCACAGAAGAAGAGATTCTGGCGATCCGGCCACAAACCATGGAATGCCAACAGCCGCCAGAAGCCAAAAGAGTCGAGGAGCACATTGTCCCCCAGGGTCCCTAGAGGGAATGCAACCTGCCCCCACCTGAGTTCAGATTTCTGGCTTTTAAGCTATGAGGGAATGAATTCTGTTGTTTCAAACCTCTGGTTTGTGGTAGTTTCTTAAAGGAAATGAACACACTCTTCCAACTTCCTCCATGCCGCAGCCATTCTAGATTTATTTGTAGTTGCCCCAAAAGTGGGAGCATTTAGCCTCTACCACAAGCTATCCCTCTCCTGGGAGATTCCCATGAAAGGAAATAAACGTGGATTCTGTGCTTAGATTGGTTAAACAGAAGTCACAGGCTAGAGCTTCATCTCAGTCCATTTCCTGTTGCTGTAAGTGAACACCACAGATCAGGTAACCTATAAAGAAAAGAGGTCTATCTAGCTCATTGTTCTGGAAGTCCAAATGCACTATTGCAGCATCTGGATAGGACCTTTTCTGGATCAGTTACATGAGGGAGGGCAGCCCATGGTGAGCAAGACCATGTGTGCTTGCTCTGGCTTCCCTTCCTACCATGGTTCAGATAATCATCGGGCATCTCCCAAAGCACCCTGAGTTAAAGGCCAAGTTCCCAGGGTGATGCTCTCTGGAGGTGGTGGAACTACCGCTGGAAGCCAGTTCCCAGGTGACCTCTTGAAATCTCACGAGAAGGTTGTTATGAAAGCTTGCACTGGGGGTAGCCACTCTCTCTGATTCCTGGCTTGCTGTGTGATGCTATCCCATTGCCATCCTCTGCCCTCATTGGAGGACAAACCATTGGCACCAGTGACCTCAGAACTTTAACCTTACAAACTGTGAGCTAAATAATCCTTTGCTGTTCATACAGTTACCATCTCAGGTATTTCATTATAGTAATGAAGAATTGGCACACTTCCTCATCTGATGAGGACATTAATATGATTACAGGGACTCCACTCCCATGACCTCCTCTAATCCTGGTCACCTCCCAAAGGTCTCATCTCCCAATAGCATTAACATACAACTTGGGAGATTCAGTCTCCAATATATAAATTTTGCATCCAAAGCAAGCTTGGGTACATTTGTGGCACTCCGTAGCTTACAAAGGACTTTACCTCATCCCAGTTGATCCTTATGGCAACCCAATGATGTAATGAAGGGTAAGTAACAATGTAACCCTTATGACCCTCAGAGAGTATATCTGATGGCTTCTGGTTAGCAACAATATTAGTTCTCTGACTCTGTCTCTACTGCTTTTCTATTATGAATTTCTGCCTTCTCCAGTGTCAAATAAAACAATATAGGCATCTTATTTTCACCCATAATACAAATCAGCTACCCACTGGTTGTTTAAGTTTTTCCTAGATACAGAGCAGGTGTTAAGTACAAGGCAGCCCCAAATGTCTTTGCAAGAGAATCAGCCTGCAAACCAAGACGTGACAAGTCATAGACCAAGCCACAACCATGCGTTACATACTTCCTGTCCATCTTCCCTAGGTTCTCAAGCAACATGGAATCACTTGGAAGTCTGCCCCAATCTAAAGAAATCTGCTTCTGTTTGCATATCCAAAGTGCTCCCTCAAAATGCCTTCCCAGTCTAGCTCCTGAACTAGACACCACCTGAGAAGCAGCCCAGCTCGGATGACTGCAGAAGCTGCTTCCATGCTTATGGAACATTGCCCAAAAAGCAGGACTGGAAACCAGCCAAGGCCAACCAAAGCAGGAGCAATGTGACTCTTAGTAATTTATGAAAACTAAGATAAAATACGTAGTAATTAGGTTTTGTAGAAAAGAGCAGTGGCTGCTCTTATAAATAACTCGGTTGGCAGATGGGGGAAGCAGAGCACAGGAGATCCAAGTTGAGACTCATAAAATCAACTGCACCAGAGTGGTCCCCTAAACCCAGTCTTCAAAGGTGCTGTCTCTCTAGGTAAAGGATGATTCTTGCAATATAAATGAGTCGAGTGGAGGAAGACCAGTCATATATACCTAACACCTCCATACTTGAGGAACCATTATAGTCCCATTGACAAGCATAAATTTCAGCATTTTCTCTGGGATCAATAAGATGGAACCACTTACTAAATACAGCAGGGTCCACTGCAAAATACAAACACAGAGCCCTTTGTCTAAAAACATTAAAGGTTCAAGATGGTAATAGCAGAGCATCAGACTGAGAGTAAGTCCTTCTGTGATGGGTCTGCGTGACTGCTCATGTCTCATGTCCATGGAAGCTGACCATGCAATGAGATGGAAAGCTCCCTCTCCTATCAGTTATGAATGACGGTTTAGGCATTGAAGCAAGAGGAGGAGGAAGAGGAGAGACTCTCAAGTCTCCATCATATGAAAGAGACAGATGGGGTGTGCTAGGGAGACTACCGTAAATACAAAATTCTGCTAATAATATCTATGTTAGATAATAGACTAACATTTTGGGCCAGACATTGTTGGTAAACTTAATCATCTCATTTAGCTCTCACAACCACCTCCTTGGAAGTAACAGTACTCTCCTCATTATATAGAAAAGCTGAGGTTAATGTTTCCAAGGCCTGATGTCTGAATGCCTTGCTTCTAATTACTACATTAAACTGTTTCATTACATTCAAAAATACACAGATAAGCATCATCACCGAAACTGATGGCAAAAAACTGCAGCTCCCCAATTCCTGAGAGCGCATGCTTTGCACTCAGGTCCCTCAGTCTCCAGGTTAGTTGCAGCCTCTTCACATCACTGAATGCGTACAGACAGCTCTCTCCAGGGCTGTGTGATGTTTCTCACAGAAACTTCTTAGTCAATGCTTACACCCCCTAGAAGCTTAGAATCAAACCATGGAGGTCATTTTGCATACATTTAATCATAACATAGCTAGGAACATCATATAGGGTTTTAAAGAGACACCCAGAATTTGTAAGATTACTGTTGATTAGTGAATTCCCTAAAAATTCACAGAAATGAATAGCAGGATATAATAAAGAAATCTTTAATGTTTATTTTATTGTTATATTTAGTAAAGTTCATTTCTGTTACAATTAACTAGAAAATTTGAAAAACTAAAAAATTTTTAACTTAAAAAATCCACAAGTTCACCCTCTCAGAAGTAATCATTGGTAACAGTTTGATACATATTTTGCATGCATGGGTAATCATTAATGATGGAATTATATACTGAATATAGTTTTGAATCTTGCTTTTTAACAATATATTTGGGCTACTCAAATCATACATTTCAAAATACTCCAATTTGTGGGAGTGCCATGCTTTATTCGGCATGCTGTTTGATGCTTATCATTTAAGTTGTTTTGAGTTTCAATGCTACTACTAACAATGTTGTAAGGCCCAGTTACACTGATAATAACTACCATGCCCCCTTTTTTTTTCTTTTTTTTTTTCTTTTTTGACAGGCAGAGTGGACAGTGAGAGAGAGAGAGTGAAAGGTCTTCCTTTTGCCGTTGGTTCACCCTCCAATGGTCGCCACGGCCGGTGCGCTGCAGCCGGTGCAAAGCGCTGATCTGATGGCAGGAGCCAGGTACTTACCCTGGTCTCCCATGGGGTGCAGGGCCCAAGCACTTGGGCCATCCTCCACTGCACTCCCTGGCCACAGCAGAGAGCTGGCCTGGAAGAGGGGCAACCGGGACAGAATCCGGCGCCCTGACCGGGACTAGAACCCGGTGTGCTGGTGCCGCAAGGTGGAGGATTAGCCTAGTGAGCCACGGCACCGGCCTACCATGCCCCTTTTACACCCTTTTTTAAATTCTTTGAGGAAGTATATTTGGGTCAGAAAAGGGTTTTTGTTCATGTATTTTAAATTGCCTATTTTATAAGCATTTTAAAACTGCTCTCTTAAAAGTGTATAGTAATATATGCTAAATTTATTAACAACTAGATACATTGGAGTTCAGTTCTTCAACATATCTATACATTTTCTTTTCTTTTTTTTTTTTTTTTTTTTTTTTTTTTGACATGCAGAGTGGACAGTGAGAGAGAGAGACAGAGAGAAAGGTCTTCCTTTGCTGTTGGTTCACCCTCCAATGGCTGCCGCGGCTGGCGCGCTGCGGCCGGCGCACCGTGCTGATCCGATGCCAGGAACCGGGTGCTTCTCCTGGTCTCCCATGGGGTGCAGGGCCCAAGGACTTGGGCCATCCTCCACTGCACTCCCTGGCCACAGCAGAGAGCTGGCCTGGAAGGGGGGCAACCGGGACAGAATCCAGTGCCCCAACTGGGACTAGAACCCAGTGTGTCGGCGCCGCAAGGCGGAAGATTAGTCTAGTGAGCCAGGGCGCTGGCTCCAACATATCTATAAATTTCTACTCCAGGACATAGGTACATGCCATTCCAATCCACTCTCTCGATCAATCCCATATGTTAGGATTTGGCTCAGAAGTATCTTTAATTGATTTGAACTTTAAGTCTTGAAGCAGGATTTTATTGTTTCAGGTTTCATATCATTATAATACTAGGAAATTTTTAAAAATATATATGGGGAAAGGGAGTTAAGAATGATTCCTCCTAGGTATGGGTTTCAGAATTTAAAATTTTGTTTTAATTTATTTGAAAGAGAGTTACAGAGAGAGGGAGATGAGGTTTCCCACATGGGTGGCAGGGCACCAAGGACCTGAGCCATCATCTGCTGCCTTCCCAGGAGCATTAGAAGGAAGTTGGATTGAAAGGGGAACAGCCAGAACTCAAATCAGCATTCTGATATGGGATGGCGCTCACAAACAACAGCTTAACCTGCTGCACAATGCCAGGCACAGATTATAGAAATTTTTTGCACCTAAACGTCTTTTAATTCCATCTTTCACAAAATTTTTCAAATATTTTAGAATCTAGCATGGCAAGTTCTATCTGCAAATTATTTTTCCAAATTTTCATATTTTTAGCTTTTTATTTAGATGTAGTATGTCTAGCTAACCAGGTAGTGCTTTATCAATTTTGACTGAAATGATGCTTAATTTGAGAACTAGTAATATTTTACGTTGCAATATTCCTATCCAAAACTTTATTTAAATCTTTTAAAGGTACTCACAAAATTGTTATTTTCTCAACATAGACATCACATATTTCTTGATAATTCATAGTTTTAGTTGCCATTCTATCTTCTAACATGTTTGCTGTTATAGAGAAACATCATTGATTCTTTTATATTTATCCTGGCCATTATAGACAAATGACATTGATTCATGTATATTTATCCTGCAGCCATTCACTTTTGATGAACTTGCTTATTAATTCAAAACATTATTTAGTTGTTGCCCTGGATTCTGAGGTATGTCTAATCACACTGTCATCACAGGACTGTAATTTTGCCTCCTTTCTATAGATATTCTTATTTTCATGGTTTATTATATTTGCCTGAAACTTGAGATAATGCTAAATAACAGTGCTGACAGTGAGAATCCATCTCGCATCTTTGGATTAATGGGAATGAAGCTATTGTCTTGCAATGAAGTACAACAATCGCTCTGGGTTTCAGATATCTGTTATCAGGTTAAGGAAATACCCTCCTATTCTTAGTTTGCCAACAGATTGTTTTTAATCAGCAATGAGTATTTAATTTTATTGAGTACCATTTCAGCATCTATGATAATAGAATGTAGATTCTTAAAATTAGCAGACATTGTTTTAATGTATTATATTAGTATATTTGCTAGTTTTATACAATCCTGGGTTGAATATCAATGAATAATTCTTTTCAGGTACTATTGAATATAGTTTCCTGGCCTTATACTTAACATTTTTCCATCTCTATTTATGTACAAAGTTGGTTTACTGTCTTCTTCACGTGGGTTGTTATGTGAGATGCTCAGGTTTATGGAAAATAAACTTCACAGGGGTTGGGTTCTGTCTATTTTCCTCACTGCTAGGACAGTAGCTGGAACATAGCAAACAGAGCAAACAACTGATCAATATTTCTTGAGTTAATAGAACATAGCTGATATTTTTAAGTTTTTATAGCAATGCTCATAATTACTTTCTTATAAATTATCGATTTGATCAAGGTTTTCATTTTTTTTGGCATTTATTTGTTCATAAAACTATCAGATGCTTGTGTCTGTTTCCTCACAATCTGTTTCCTAAATTTGTCTTTGTTTTTAGTTGTCTTACTAAATTTCACTCTTCACTTTTATTTCAGTCTATATATGTTATTACTCTCTTCATAATTTTTAAGGTTTTTTTTTCATTCTTCACTTATGAGATTGTGGAATTATGAACTGATCTTTGGCTATCATCTTGCTCACATTCCATCCACTGGTAGTTTAGTGTGATTTTGAAGCTTTAAAAAAAAAAAAAGGCAGGCTCACACAGGTGCTATCAAATTCGAATCTCTAGAACTGGGCCTAGGCCCCCACTGAAGGCTCCAGGGGTGACCCTGACACACAGCCAGAGGTGAGGCCCAAGATGCTGTGACTGCACACCATCTTGGGTGGGGTAGAGAGGAATGACAGGTGACTCTCAGTGTTGGCAGATGGCTTTCAGCATTACATCAAAGGAGTTGGACTTTGTGCCATAGATAAAAGGAGCACTCAGCAGTTTGTAGCAGGGTTAAAGTTTAGACCCAACTTTAGGACAATAACTCTGGAGCTCCGTTGTTAAAGGTGGAATGAGGAAGAGGAAAGAGATATTGTTATCTGCATCGTCTATCACCAGCAGTCTCACCATCACATCATTCTTTCGAGTTATGCATCATCTACCAAGCCACAGGCTGGGTAAGCACTAGGTTGATTCTCTGCAGAACAGGATAAGATCATATTTAGGGAGAATACCTTCTGTGGCAGAAAACCTATATTAAGCAAGAAACAATGTACAAAATAAGGAGAATGCTGTGAAGAAACTAAACGGGCTGTACCATACAGAAAAATACTTCATTTCTCATTCTTGAATATATTCAGAAAGGAAAGAGACTCAGCCTTTCAAATGCATCCCTTCTCTTGATTATTCACAGCAGAGACAAGGCACAGACACAGCCCTGCTCCCTCTTACACAGCACTTCAGAAATCAAGCAATCGATGTGGGTGCTCTTGACTCCAAGCGTAACACACAGGCGACTCTCCACAGCCGACTTTCTCTGACGGGGACATTCTTTTATTAGTCATATGCAATGCTTATGGTAGAAGCAGCCCCAACAGCAGCTGACTACAATACTCAAAGGTGTCACAAGGAATGACACAGCCAGGCTCTCCTGGTCCTCAGAGTTTGCAATGGTATTTGATTGCGTGCAAACGAAGGGAAAGGATTTCAGAACTTCTATTTGATGAGCAGATCCCTGCTTGTAGGCAAGCTATGGGACACAATAGAGTGTGATTTTTCTGTTATTTGGAAGGCAGAGAGACAGAAACACACACATACAAACGAGCAAAAGAGAGAGAGAGACGGAGAGAGAGAGAGAGGGAGAAAAGGAGACAGGGAGAGAGGGAGAGTGGGAGAGAGAGAGAGAAAGCGAGGGAGAAAGGGAGAGCAGGAAGGGGGGGGAGAGAAAGTCTTCCATCTGCTGGCTCACTCCCCAAATGGCTTCAAAAGCCAGGTGTGGGACAGGCCTAAGCTAGGAGACAGGAACTCCATCCTGGTCTCCCACATGGGTGGCAGGGACTGAACACTTGGGTCATCTTCCACTGCCTTCTGTGGTACTTTAGCAGGAAGCTGGATCAGGAGTGAGACAGCCAGGACTCTGAGCAGGCTCTCCAACACGGGATGCCAGCACTGAAATGGCAGCATAACCCAGTGCATTACAACACCTCCCTGCATGGGATGTTCTATGAGCTAGACTGATCTGTCTCACTATCTACAAGAATTGATAGGATTTCTTTCAAAGAAGTAACCTCACACACCATCAGGAAGATGTTTTCAACATAAATATTAGTATAACATCATATGTTAACTTCCAGTGAGGCACCTCTACTTCCTTCTTCCATGTCACTGATGGGAAAAATAAGTCACCATCCTAAAAGTGTGTTCCAGAGTGAAGTGGAGAAGACAAAAATGCAGACTTCAAGGAGATGGAGCAAAATAATTCTCATTTCCCATTCTCCACCCCAAACCTCTTTTCTGTAAACAGAATCTGAAGGCGTCAGACTACTCCGACCCTGAACTCTGTTTTTTGTCAGATCAATGACAAGTCACGTTAACAGCGGTGTTTAATTCTATCAATATGTGACCAATTGTGTTAGATTGTTTGGCCATTGATTTCACTTAGTGCTACAGTTGAGTCTGAAAGGAACAGCTTTTTCCTTGCCTACACCTCACACAGTGACAAATACCAAGTGCTGACTTTCTGTTGTGCCCCTGCATCCAGATTCCACTTTAAGCACAGTTGGTTCACCATACCAAGGCCCACCACGCAGTACAAATATTATTTCTGAAATCACAGGCTCAAAATTCATCCCTTTGATTGGCTATGAAAGAGACCATGGCCCAAAAGGAACAGGTGAGCAGAAAAGAAATCAGGAAGTGCTGAAAATAAGCAACTGGAAAAAAAAAAAAGTTGCTATCCTAGTAGGTACAGAAAATGGGATTGTGAACACTTAGAATTGAGATGGTTAGACTGTGCTAATCCTCTATTGCTTCAGTCTTATGGTTTTCCAGAACAGCGGGCTAACATTTTTTATGACCTAGAAATACAATCCTTATGTACTATTTCCCCCAATTCTTTCTATCCCAGTCACAGGTCGCTTCCACTGTGGCTGCCCTTCCGGGAAAGGGAAGCAAAATCCCTCTCCATCCAGCAAAAGGAGCCTCACCATTGTCCATGCGAAAGAACTGGAGATAAAAAAAAAAAAAAAAAAAAAAAAAGGCCGATCATTTCCTAAATCTCAAGCCACAATCATGGAAGTAAATTTCTCAATAGCCATCCCACTCCCAGGATGTGGACAGTAAGGCTATCCCTTTAAGAAAAAGGGGACCCTGACCATTCATGGCGACCTCAGATTTAAGGTCACTGCTCCTCTGACCCAACTGAGTCAGGGTCCAAGGGGTTTTCTTAAAAATGGGCAGCCTTGATCAGCGCCGGGGGCCTGAAAGAACCCTCCCCAGAAAGCAGGGAGGCAGGGCAGCAGCACGCCACCGCCGAGGCCTCGGCCCTCGAGAGCGTGGCAGCACTCAGCTTATCAATTTACTTGCAAATGGCTCCCTGAAGTATTAACCCAGGTTAATTATTCGTCAAATATGATTATGCAATGGTAATGTAAAAAATCGGAAACGCGGGATGGAATTTTTCACTCCAGCGGTTTGGCAATTGTGGCAGCTGGTGGAGGAGCTGGAGTAATTACCAGGCCATTCCAGCTGGTGGATCAGCACTCCGGTTCAGGAGGGGAGGAGGGGGAAAGCAATAAAGGCCTAGGGGAGCGGGAATATGAGCCGTGCCAATCGACGTGGGGAAAATTTCACAGCTGCTGGTGGTGATAAATGAGAAACGGTGGCCCTACTTCTAATCAATACATGTAAATGCTACTCATTACAGCCTTTATACACACTTCTCAATTAGCCTTTCCTCCCACTGGTAACAAGGAATGTCATGCTTTCTGGACTGTGAAAGTGGTTCAGCGCCGGGTTCACCTGCAGCCGAGAGACGGAGAACGAGCTTGCTGGCTTGCCGTGCTGGGCAGCAGGTGGGAACGCGGAAGGAAGCAGCAGATTCCTCCTCAAGGCCAACGCCAAATCCCAAGTGTGCCCTTTTCATTAAACAGCGCCTTTTCAGATACCACTTGTTCACTGGGGGTGACTGACAGTCCCACCCAGGCTCTGCGTGGCATCTAAACATTTCAGAAGCCGTTACGGACACAGTCCAGAAGAGATCATAGTTTTTGAAATTATTTTCTTACTCTTTGAGAAATAGAAGGCAGTCTTCTGGAGTTGTTTTGAATAATATATTTCATGTCATTAAGTGACTTCTGCATTTATGAGGTCTTCCAAACGTCCATGGAAAATGTATATTATGAAAAAAAAAAAAAACTGTGCATGGATTTCCAATGTCTTTTACACCAAAATGAACTTATTTTTTAATTTCATTTTTCATGAACTTTTTGAAGAGCTTTTATGTGCACGTGAAACTACTTTAAACAACAGTCTATGAAGTATTCCCTAATTTGCTGTATGCAGTTTCATTTTACCTTTGTACAGGGAGATAAGGAAACACTTTAAGTCAGAAAATCCCCAGAGTGGTGCACTTAGCTCAGCATGTTGGTTGTATCTACATGACTTCTCTCAAGTGAAGTTTTACAGCTATGATGCAGTTCTAGGCATTGTCAACAAAATCAAAAAGAGTGGTCCATGGGTGTTTAAATCAAGCATCCTATTTTTAAAGCATAAAATCCTTAAGGAAAATTGCAGGTGTCCAACTCTATAGGTACTGTGTGTCCCTGCCTTCCAGGCAGTGGGGAGTTAATTGAATTTAATTACTCTCACTCATCTAATATGAAATATACTTCCTCCCACCGTTAATAAAGAATCCCCTACAGAAAGTAAAAATTTTAAAACACACTCACCTATACACTCATACAAATACATACAGATTTCTATACTTTTCAAAAATGATATTTTATTTATGTATATGCTGCAAAGAAATTTAAATGAATTCTTCAAATTGTGTTGAAGAATAATGTATAAAGAGGAATAGAGAGAGGTTGGTAAATGGGTACAGAGACAGTCGGATCACAGGAACAATGTCTATTATTCTATAGTATAGTAGCATAACTATGATTGACAACAGTTAATTGAATATTTCAAAATAGTGAGGATTTTGAATGTTCTAACACAGTGAAATGATAGATGTCCATGGTGAGATATATGCCAATTACTTTGATCTGATCATTCCATATTATATACATATACTGAAATGTCACACTGTATCCCAATGTGCATACTGTGTGTCAATTAAAAACAAAATATACTTTCAATAAAATCTATATTATAGTGATAATAATCAGATGTGTGTTTGCCTACAGAGCTATCATCTATTTAGCAGCCATCTGGATGCACACACAAAATGTTCTACTAGTTTGAGTATGGTGGAGCCATTGCCAACAGCCACTAGGGTTAAATGTCAAAAGTGTCCTTCACCTCAAAATCAAATTACCTTAGTCCACTGATGATTCACTGAGGGCCAGAGTCGGGGGAGGGGGGCATCAGTTGTACTTCTAAAGGTTTTCCTAAAGAATAATTTATATTTAAGTCAGTTCAGGTTGATTTTCCATTAACTGACATTAATAGGGTCTATTACATACCTAGCACCTCTCTAGACAATACGGATGCCATTGTGAACAAAACAGACACAATTCTGTCCCCACAGAGTGTGGGATTCTAACTGGCTTCCTCTGTATTACTAAACCTTGAAATTCCCAAGGAGAAAGCCATTCTCCTAGGAAAGCAGAGAGATGATAGGCAGACACAACTCAAAGACAATTTTTCTGGCCACACTAAGAAATGACCAATTACCTAGATAAAGAGGCTCCCCTTTGAATCCTTCGCCGGCCTTTTATTCAGCCTGAACCCCTGAGGGGCATTCTTGTCTTTTCAGATATGTTTATTTTCACCATGATATTCCAAAAGCAATATCCACTCTTATCCTGATCCTGGATTTCATCCTAACTGCATTTAGAGAGTCTTTTACTAAATAAGGATGCTGGCAGGAGATTTGTTCTTAGAGCCTAATATACTCCCACAGAATTTCAGTTGAATTCCTTTTCAGAGGCAAATGTACTTTCTTCACTCTGCAGAAAACTTAAATCAGAGAGCAGGAATAACTTGTGATTCGAATAAGAGATAAGAAATGGCTTATATCTGCCTACCAGGCTGCCTGAGAACACATGGCGATCATAGATCCAAGCAACTGGGTATCTTTGGTTTTCTTTCTTGTTTCCTAGTAATACAAACATTGAATAAGAATAAAATACCATCAACTCCATTCCCTCACTGGTGATAATGAGACTTTTCTGTGCAAACTGACAGAAGACTAGAATTTTGTATTTATTCACCAAACTGTCCAAACATAGTCATATGCAGAAACACTACCCCTTGATAATCAGATATATTTAGCTACTGCAATCAAGTTACATGTAACAATCCACATATTCCAGTTCTTGCTAACGTTTAGATTAACTGCCTACTTTCTGCACCTTTCCTAACATGTACTTCATGCCTCCGACTCAGTCTCTCTATATCTGGGGAGCAGATCTCGTCGTTAGTTGCTTGGTTAGTAATAGCATCATTTGAGTAGAGTTCAGAAATCTCATTTTGCCCCATATTGAATTTAATCTTGGAGAGACGATATGGTTAACACAGGGAAATGAATCAACAAAAAGAAAAATATAAATGCTTATGTATATATGTGATAGTGCCTAAACTGCTGTTCTCTGGGGAACATACAGAGAGATCTGTTGTGCACTGGTTTTCCATCTTATTTAAAGTCCTTATGGTGGCTTACAGGATCAAATGAAATGTGCCTTCCTGCTTCAGGGCCTTTGCAAGTGCTTCCTGAGACAAACTTTGCCCAGACATCCACAAGACTCAGTGTCTCCCTCCCTTCGGGTGTCAGCAGCCATGGTACCTTATGAGCTGAACTGTTGCTAGGTCTGCCTAGGGAAATCTTAGAGTAGACTTGATCTTTTTCTTTCTGATGTAGACTAAGCATGGCAGAAATCCATGAACTTTCCTGTAGTTCATGCAGTTATTATTAGCAAAAGAAAAGAAAACTCACACTTAAGTAGCATGGAATCACTCAACATCCTACCTAATGAGAAGTGCTCATAGCCAAATAGGATGGTAAACAGTAGACACAAGAATGAACCAAGACATTGCACATCCATTTCCAGATGCACATCTTAATTTTCTGTACCTTCTCACAGCTGGAACTACTTTGGAAGTGTCCCTGACTTCAAGGGGAGGCTCTTAATCAAACAGTTCTCCAGTTTATGAATCCTACAGAAACCATGCCTTGCCTTCGTGGTTTGTTTCTTTTCCATGATCCCGTTGGGTACGTGATGATTTGCCCATTTTATTGTATTCCTTCACCTTAGCCAAGCTAAATTCAGTTGACTTGGTGATGAAGGTCAGGTCCAATGGGCACATGAAGATGTGTGTCCTTGCTCTCTGGTGGAAGAACTGATAATAAGCCAGCCTGGAATGAAAGCTGTCACTTTGAATTGCATCAGAGCAACCCAAACAATGTAAAGAAATTAAAAGCTCCCAGTGGCAATGGATCCCATTTCAGTCATTAGCTGAAGGGAGGGTCAAGCACCATTCAGGAGACTGGGACCGGTGGGAGTCTTTAGTCCTCAGGGAATTTGCAGCTAATGCCGCTTCATGCCCCACTTCTTTTTAAAGCACAGGAATAACAAGTGAATCACTATTCTTTGTTTTTATCATTATTTAGGCTCCACTACTGGGGACAGGAGGTAGAGAAGATGGGGAGATAGAAAGACCCAATGCATCCATATAGCAATCAGGATAGCAACACAAAACATTTTAAATAAAAGTGTATTTGTGTGTTCATGTGAGAGATATTATAGCATAATGAATACAAAAAATGTGATTTCTTTATAGTTTCTCTCTTTTTCAGGCTGCCCTGCTG
Source organism: Oryctolagus cuniculus (assembly GCF_051225735.1). Lineage (NCBI taxonomy): Eukaryota > Metazoa > Chordata > Mammalia > Lagomorpha > Leporidae > Oryctolagus > Oryctolagus cuniculus. The sequence goes on along the minus strand of NC_142882.1, from coordinate 65,658,925 downwards.
AAAATGAATGACGAGCAAACCCAGGACCAATTCTTATTTCAGGCTCCGAAATATGAAAAAATGTAATATATTTTTTAACAGAAAGTCTCAGAATATATGCTTCAATCTCGGAGTTTCAAAAAAGGCAGCGAATCAGGCAGAAGGACAGAAGGTTACAGATTAGTACTGGTCATTGCTCAAAGAGTAGGAGTTATAAATAATAAAGGAGAAAGGGTGAAGGACACTAAAATATAACCGAGACCCACAATGGAATAATCAAAGCAGAGAATCTAATTTCAGCTTTAAAAAATACCATCTAACATTGAATTCCAACTGTATAGGAATCTCTCTCTTAACACAGTGCCACAGATACATAAGTGTCTACTTCACATATACATAGTTCAAAGTTTCAAGATAAGTGCTGGGCTAGTGCTTCATTTCAGGTTGACCAATGTGGTATTTTTTCATTTGCTGAGGGAATAAAAGTATTTTCTATGGAAGCCGCGGTGCAATTAAAAATAAAGCAAAAAAATAAAAGGAATTGTGACAGACTTTTATAGAAGGACACAGGATCTATAATTTTATGTATTATATAAATTACATACCACATAGACATTTTAATAGACATCTAACATTGAGCCTCATACACACTTCCATTATTTTGGCAAATTTATCAGTATTTCTGTAGGCGATACAAGCTTTGTCTTTGACCATACACAAACACTCATGTAGGGGAAAAATAAGGAAATGAAAAGATGTGTGACCAGAAGCTTGAGGATTTATTTTGCTTCAGCTAATCACCATGACAAAATGTAGGCAAACTCAAATTCCGAAAACATGTAAGGCTTACAGAGATAAGGAAATCTGTGATGCACCTCCACCCTTAGAGCATTCTTCTGCAAGTCACACAATGTCTATCCACCCAAGATTTGTGGTTGTTTTGCTACAAGACAGCCTTCAACAAAGAGTTTTGGTGGTGGTTGCTGCTGTTATTTATTTTTAATCTGCTTCTAGGGAATGAAGGCTCACCCCAAGTCCCCAGGAGTTCAGTAGCCCCTGGTAGGAAGAGACAAATCAGAGAATTAAACTCTCCAATGTTTCTGGAAGTCACTATTGTCACCTGAGTACTATAATGACAGTAGTAAGAGTCTCTACACTATCTGGAAAGGCATTTTTATTCATTTCAAAATACAACTGGCTATTCCATAAGAAATACTGTCATTGATCACAAAATACTGCTTTTGCATGGTGCAATTTCATTTCTGAAATGCACAAAGATAATGGAATTTTTACATTGGTAGAAATTTAATAGTAGACTGAATTTCATAGCAAACTAATCAAGAATTAAAGTGTTCTTTATTTCTGCTGCTCGTTTCCCAAAATGTTCAGGGTAAAACATACCATAGATGTTAACTCATTAATCTGCACCAGATTCATGTAAGTCATGGGCAGCCCATTCTACAGAGGATTTTTTTTTTTTTTTTTTTTTTTGGACAGGCAGAGTTAGAGAGAGGGAGAGACAGAGAGAAAGGTCTTCCTTCCGTTGGTTCACCCCCAAAATGGCTGCTATGGCCAGCGCGCTGTGCCGATCCGAAACCAGGAGCCAGGTGCTTCCTCCTGGTCTCCCATGTGGGTGCAGGGCCCAAGCACTTGGGCCATCCTCCACTGCACTCCCGGGCCACAGCAGAGAGCTGGCCTGGAAGAGGAGCAACCGGGACAGAACCGGTGCTCCAACTGGGACTAGAACCCAGGGTGCTGGCACCGCAGGCGGAGGATTAGCATAGTGAGCCATGGCACCAGCCCCCAGAGAAGGAAATTAAGGTAAAGCAAGAACTGAGTATGCATATATACAATTTACTTATATATGCATAGATACTTATATCATTATTAGTTTACAAATTTCAAAAGCAGATACTTTTCTTGACATCTGTAACATCACTTAAATGTCAGTATGTGTAACTATAAATAAAGAAGAAAAAATAGAGCAGAGGTTAGACCAAGAAAAGCTGAAACTCCCTCTCCAGGAAACTGAGGAGTCATTGCTATGAGGGAGTACAATCCTAACAGATGCCCTAAAAACACCCAGGACGGTCTGGAAATGAGCAAGAGATAATAGGAGTGGTGTTACTGTATTTTGAATCCTTGCCAAACCAGAAAGGACAATAGAAGCTCCACAATACTTTCAAAAACGCCCTAAACTAGCAAGCAATTGACTCTCTAATACCTGAGAAAATTACATTCAACTACATGAAACTACATTTTAGAAGTGGATGTTTTAATTCTGGCCCAAACCAAAAAATATTGAAGATGATATTTTTATAAACATCTAACCAAACATTTTATTTCTTACCAGCTTCCTGAACACCCGCTTCCTCGGTTTCTAATCGAGGTCAGTGTTTTGGATTTTCCTACTTCTCTGAAGAAGAGAAACCTTTGTGTTACCTCCAGGGGCAGGGCAATGACTCAGACAGCAGGACAAATTACAGGTAGGAGGGATCTTCAAAACGTTCATGGAAAACAGAATTTAAAAATAAGTTTATTTGGGGGCAAAAAAATTTTGAAATCCACGTAGATGAGGGAGTCTTCCCAGGTTCTCAAGGGAGGAGTGAAGAGAGCTTTTGATAGGTACTCTGCCTGGACCACAGTGCGTGCTGTTTCTCCTCTGTCATGCTGCTCCTCTTGCTGGGCCCAAATTCCAGTGCAAGTGGATCACATGAATTATATAAATTAGCCACTGTTTAAACGCACCAGGGAAGCTCATGACTTTTTTTAAAGGTAAGTTGCATTAGAACTTTCCGGAAGTTCAAAATCCTTCTAGAAAATATATATGAACATTTCATAAAACAGCTATTTACAAAAGCACTCAAATGATACTCAAAGTTACATCAAAATTAGGTATGAGAATGGAAATGGAATCAGATCTCTCACCCTGGATATGTAATCAATGATCACATCACTACCTAAATCTGGTTATTATATACTTATCTGTAGATATTATCATATACGCTAAGTTAATGCACATTAATCTTTTCCTCCTGGGTGGATATATAGACTTCTGAACAAAGATATTCTGACTAAATGTGTAAATTAAATAAGCAGACAGCAAACTCATTATTACATTTCTATGTTCAGGAAGCAAAGGAGGAAGAATAACAAGGAGTACAAATTTTGACAGACGGTATTTCAGTCCAGTTGGGAAAATCATATATAAATTGTCAGGTTTATATAAGAGAGACCAGTCTGCATAGGAAACATTTGATAAGGAAAGTCAGCATCAACTGAGGGCTTGCTCCCTGGCAAGAACAGGGAAATGTATGGTAACATGGATGGTCACACTCAATCCTAGAGAGAATCACGAGGCAGGTACAGCGATCCCATTTAACAGATGAGGAAACTGAGATTCAAAAAGAATAAGCAACTTCCATGAGTTACACAGTTTATAACTGGTACAGCCAGGCTTCAAACCTAGGGCTAGCAAATATTAAGGTCATGGTCTTAACTTCTTGTGACTTTTTCACCTTCCCAATAGCAATGTCTCTCTCCCCTCCCCCCAACCTCCTTCTCAGTAATTTTACAGAACAATACCTACCCTCAACTTCTATGCTGACATATTTTCACTGCAGGTCATGGTAAAACAAAACATTTTCAAGGATTGAAAAATGATCCAAGTGGCCCAGTAGAATACTATGTATCAGTTCGAAAAGCCGCAGACACCAAAACTGCTATTTTGCAAATTTTCTCCAATTTCAGTGATTCTCGTTAGTCCTGACCCTCCTGTACCAGATTCCAATGAGGGCTAAGGACTTTAAAAGGTATAGTGAAAGGAAAGGGATTCAATTAAGAAAGTATTATGGGACAGTACAGTATTTTTCAAATTATGAGCCATAAATATTATATTCCATTCTATAATATTCTGAAATCTTCTATTTTAAAAAATAGATGCTATTATTACCTATTGCACTGATTTCATGACACTGGATAGAAATTGGCATTTTAAAAATGAAATAGAAAAAAGTGGAATAAAAATATATTTAATAGAAAGGCCACCTGTTGAGTTGTCAATAAATTAGAAAATTGTAGCCTTCTCCCTAGATTTCTATCAAGAGGTAGCTATGAAAATGCGTTTATTTCACTGCTAAATGTGGTGAAATACTACCCAGAAATAGATTACAGTATCATGTTACTTTTTGTTCAAGCTCTGACTTTTTATGAAATAGAGAGGCAATTATACTCATATATTGCATTGGTTGATGTCTTATTCCTGTGTTATAGTTATTTACATATACAGGGCATTATAACTATATATATATAAAGAGTTTAATATGTCTGAATTCACCTGATAAAATATTTTCATTGGCATGGAGTTAATGAGCATCTAGTCAGTAAGTATTGTGTGATATTTATTAAACTTCTATAGAGTAATATTTATAATTTTTCCTACCATGTTGCACCTTAACTTGGCTTGGATTTTATTTCATGCCATTTTGCACAGCATCAAATAAGGGACCTGAAAGTTCCTTACTCTAAGAATTTTGGTTTTTCACAGGTTTCTTCCTTTTGTCAATTCGTAGTGCTAGGTTTAGACATATTACCTTGTATTTAGCCATTTATAACATATATTCTTATTACTCTGGAGAAATTATGGCATAAGAAACCAAAACCACTATTAATTTATTTAGTGTATTACATAGGAATAGTTTTTCTTTAGGTCTAGTCTTCAGGTTTTAAATTCAATTTTAATTTTTATAAATAAAGCATTTTATTTATTTTAAGATTTATTTACTTGAAAATCAGAGTTACATACGGAGAGGCGAGACAGAGAGAGCCCCTCCACCTGATGATTCATGTCCCAATGGGCCACAATGGCCAGAGCTGCGCTGATCTGAAGCCAGGAGCTTCTTCCAGGTCTCCCATGCAGGTGCAGGGGTCCAAGGACTGGACCATCTCCTACTGCTTTCCCAGGCCACAGTAGAGAGCGGGATTGGAAGTGGAGCAGGAACCAGCATCCATAGGAGATGCCGGCACTTCAGGCCAGGGTGTTAACCCAATGTGCCACAACGCCAGTTCCAGTACAGCACATTTTAAAAATCAAATGGGGGGCAGGTGTTCTGGGTTAAGCTGCTTCCTTATGGATGCTGGTTTGTGTCTGGGCTGCTCTACTTCTGATCCAGTTCTCTGTTAACATGCCTGGGGAAACAGCAGGAGATGACCCAAGTGCTTGGACCCCTTACCACCCACATGGGAGACCCAGATGAAGCTCCTAGCTTCAGGTTGGCCCAACCCTGGTCATTGCAGCCCTTGAGGGAATGAACCACAGGATAGAAGATCTGTCTCTCCTCTCTCTGTAACTGTCTCTCAAATGAATCAATCTATGAAAAATAAAAATCAAATGGTACAAATCTCACAGGGAAAATTATTCATCTGACCCCATCCTTCCTCACTGTATTTTATCCCCCACACCTGTATTTCTGGATAATAGGCTCCTCATGCTCTTTTTTGATTCTCTAGATTCGCCATTCTTCATCAGCTTCTCTTCTGGAAGATGGAAAGGTATTTCCCTCCATCCTTCTTTGACTCTCTTCCATAATAACTACATTATGTTTAAGTATATCACTCTAAGGTGTTTGCATTATTGTGTATTTATTGTTCACACTTGAGACAGGGTGCAATGATTAAGTTCTGTGGGGAGCAATCCGGACTAGACTAAGTTACTCGAATTAAGACTTATTCTATGCATCTGCTCTCCCACAACATGGCGTTGGGAGAGAAGTAAACAGCTTCCGCACAGCTGCCTCCAGTTCAACTAATAAACTGTAGGACTTGCTCCTGATTGGAGAGCAGCGTACTCGGCGTGTGGGCAGCCGAGTTGGGATTGGCGGAGGAGGACCATAAAGGAGGAGAGAGACGGCATGCACCAGGAACATCTATGGGGAACATCTAAGGGAACCCGTGCAGCCCCCGAGAAAGCCGGCCGGCGGTGTGCTGCTCCCCTGCGGAAGTGGGGAATGCGGCCAGGGGGAACTGCCCTTCCACGGAGGTGGAAGGGATAGTAGCCAACCCGGGAAGAACCAGCAGCAAACCCGGGGAGGGCCGAGCAGACGAAAGAACAGCGCAGGGTCCTGTGTCGTTCCTCCACGAAGAGGGGGAGCGACAAGTTCATTTCTTAACACTTCTTTGGTAATTCATAATCACCACATCAAATTTGGCATTTTCCATCCATGAATCATTACTTCTCCCAAACTCTTTGCAAAATGCCCTCAACATTGTTGAGTGCATCAGACATTGAACAGTGCCCTCTGTAGCCTTAGACACACCAAGGACATCCCTGGAATCTGTCCCAAGCAGGTCTAGCTGCTCCCAAGGCCTTGCACACTCCTGGGACTCTCTCTCCCTCTCTCCTGGGTCACAGCCCCTTTTATGGCTCTGAGATCTTCTTTATTGGATTATTCTCTCATTTTGGTGGGGCACATCCTTAGCAGCTTCCCAAGAAGCAGTGCATGGGAAATACAATTTTTGAAAAATGAACACAGGTGAATGCAAACTATCAGTTATTGTGTAGGCTGTCTTAGAAGACAATGGAGCAATGCTTGGAATTCTATCTTCACACATTACTACTGAGAAAACAGATCCCACTCCAACTCCTTTGGCTGTTTCTCTGTTCAGACTCTTCTAAAATTTCACAATGACTACCTTGTTGTGATCTTTTCTCATTTAATGCATTGGAGGTACTCAGTGGGACCTGTTGATTCAAAAATTCCAAGTTCTTCATTGATGATAAATTATTTTGTGTGTTGATAATTTATTCTTTTCCCTTTTATCTATTCATCTTCTATTACTCCTATTAACCAGATATTGCGTTTCCTGGTTCTATCTATAATTTTCTTTTTGATCTTTTCCGTCCTATATTTGCTCTCTAGGTATTGCATGAAAACAACTGATGGACTTCAACTATCTCTTCTAGACTTTCCATTGAAATTTTTATTTCTGTCATCACATATTTAATTTCTAAGAACTATTTTTTGATCTCTGTCCCTTTTCTGTAGCATTGTTTTTTTAAATAATTTTAGTACCTTGGATTGCTGAGAAATTTTTTTCCCCAGTTTTAGTTAGGTGTATTCATTGCTTCTATTTTTCAGAGTTCCTCCTCCCAACCTTTCTTTATTATGTATCTTTCATACTGAAGACTTTTCTCAAACATCTAATAATCCTTCACTATCAGCTGTTATTTAAAAGGACAATAAAAAAAGACTTTGCACATGATATGCATAGGTTGGGTTTGTTTCCTTGGGATTTAAGAGCTGAGAATGCATCATTTTGCTGGAGAATGCTCAATATCAGAGCTGGGGGTCTCCTCTATTGGCCCACTCTATTTCTCCAGAGAAGAATTATCTCATCTTCTGCTATGGGGGTCCTGCGGGTAGAGGTGCTGCTATATGAGTATAAATATGGCCATCAGCATTTAGACACTGAGCAGCAAAAGGGAATTAAGGGTATAATATCTGTATGTCCAATTCTCATGTAGTGGCTTTGAGGTCAGTCTTGTAGACAATCTGTTTCGTGGCTGTGTGCCCCTGACAGTTTCTGATCAGCACCTTTCTGACTCAGTTTTCCCAGTGAGTGAGGTTCATGTCTCTCCTGGATGGGGGAGATATCTTCTAAGGAGGGAACAGATGATGTCTTGGGGTCTTCATTGCCATTTATAGCTCTTGCTCTCAGCTCACGCCAGCACTCCCTGTACGAGGTAGGTGCCCCAGGTCCTGTGGGTTAACTCCCCACCTATCAGCTTCTCCTCATCCAGACAGTAAGGGCCCACCTTCCTCTTCAAGCCAAGTCAGAGATTACTCACCTGTTTTCCCCCCTTGAAAAGTCTGTTGCCATGTCTTGCTCCTGATCCTCCTTGTTCTTGTAGGTTTATACCTTTATAGATTCCTTTATGGTTCTATTTATTAGGTTACAGTAGGAAGTGGAAAGAAGTACATGCATTCAATCTTTTTTTATTTCAAAGTCCTCTCTAATATTGTTAGCTTTAGTTTATTAGTTCATCCAACTCTTGGTGGTATCAATATGGGAGCTAGTTCCCGGGGAGAATAATTCTGTGGTTCAATTGCACTTCTTTGAGAGTCATTTATGCTAACTTCTCCCTTGCTCTACACACTCAAGTCCAAGAGCACAACAACCACATAGGAGATTTGTTATCATAATGATTTACTACATAACAAGGGATGTAATAATTCATTTGCTATTAAGTAATTTTCTGAGTTTACAGTGCTGAATTAAACTCCAATCTTTCAAAATATATGAAATGGATATGCAACAGCGTGGGCCTCCTGGCTGTAATTCACTTCAAAAAAGGAGGGCTCTCTCAGACTCACCATACTGACAAGAAGGTGGCTATTACATAATGTCATTTCAGAGAAATTGGAACAGGCTGTTACTACACACTCACAGAATCTCAGTATCTGTCGGACTTATTGCCTAAAACTCTACTTCTAGCTTTAAGTTTTCCTTTCTTTAATAAATAGTTGGTGTGCAAGTTCACTTAGGAGGTGTTAACACATGAAAATGGTAGTGTACATTTTCAATTTGATGATTTGTATTTAAAGGGAGATTACCAGGTACGTGGCACTGGAGGGAAGACAGAAAGTTGTCTCAAGGAAGAGGAAAGAGGTTAGAGAGAGTAGAACACATAAAACACCCTCACAGAGTAGTTCCAAAGATCAGCAATTTAGTCGTACAAAGGAGGACTTTTGGGTGAGACAGCTGCAAGTTCAAATCTAACTTTCCTTAGTTATTGTCTGTAATATTAAACAGCCTCCCACTTCATTTTTCTCATCTGCAAAATAAGGGTGATAAGATCTATTTCAGAGGGTGGTAAGGATAAAATGGGGTCCCATATGAAAAGTGCTCATAAATGATGAGCCACAGCAGCTGGCGATGACATTGAAAGTGATGGTAACTTGCTTCATGGTCTCTCTTAGAGCTGGCCCTGAGAGTGTTAGTCTAAAAAGAAAATGCCCAGATGGAGATGCTAGTCTGCTAGGTAGGTTTGCGCAGATCCACTGGAAGACAGTGAATGAGTTACCTAATCTCTGAGCAAACTCTGACTTTCTCAACTGCACATGAAAACAGGCATTCCAAACTTGAATTTGGTCTGTAATCAAATCTTTCCACAATGCAGCTAAGAGCAGCCACGTAAGAGTCACACACCTACATTAAAGACAGAATTCCTATAAAGAAGAAAAAATCATATTTCATTTCATTTTGCCAAACACTGTACTTCTACTGCCTGTTAAAAATGGCGGCACCCAGAAAGCTAACACAGCAGGCCACGTGCCTTTTCTCCAGGAGCTTTGACCTGATGAAGTCCCACTTTTCCCCCTAAAAGAAAACACCAGCCCATGTCAAGGGTTCCTCTGGTTTCTGTCTCAGGAAAGAGAAAAGCATCTGCTCTCACTTCTAAGCTTTCCATGGAGTCCAGCAAGGCTTTGAGGCGTAGGCATGTCCTAGTCTGGCTTTTCAAGTCATAAAGTTGTCCACACAAAGCAGAGTGGCAGACTCTACAGGGCACAGGGAACAGTGACAGGGTTGCCAGGAGACACTTGTAATTGAAATGAGCTTGTTTGGAGATCAATTTCCCGGAAAAGAGGCCACAGAAGAGGATCAAGTGAAATGTCAATGGAAGGTGCCTACAAAAACCAAACTTTGAAGGATTTAAGGAAGGTTGAGCTCTATTAGAAGAGTGAAAAGAAATTGAAGCGGGTTAAGAGAGATATGACTGCACTTCACACTTGCTGACATCACACTGCATAAGAGAACTTAGAAATACTGCAGAGAGTCTCCTGAAACCTTGGCTGGTCTGACTCCCTCCTCAGTGGGTGTGGCATCATGGGCACCAGTCTGAGTCTGGTATTTCTTGTCTAAAGGTTTGCTTACCATGGCTGCCATGATCATGAGGTGTCTCTTGTCTTTCCATTGCTGAAAACAAACTGCTAATTATATTCTAACTGCTAATATGTATGTAGCCTGGCTACCTAAACCCCTGTGATTTTTCCTGTATAAATCAAGGGAATCTAGGCAATGAATGCAAACACAAAAGCACATTTCTGTGTATCTACCACCTATCAGTACATGAACTCACATTTGGATGTAATTTGTTATGCCTGCTTTATAACACTTAAATTTCCTTTGCAGAGAAGATCCATTTAGTAATTTATGGAATTAATAGCTTGATGCTCACAGTTCTTAAAATTTTTAAAACATTGAAACACAACAATCCCCTTTTGAGATGAACAATTTTATTTTTGTAAGATTTAACAATTTCATTTTTATGGTCTAAAAACTGTAACTCAGCATCTTACCAATGACCTTTATAAAATAAAATTTCCTGCCTTTAATACCATGAAAAATCAGTTCCATTTTTTTCCAGAAAAACCACCTTTTCATTAAAGGGAGGTGATTATTTCCATGTGAATGATACTGTTTATCTGTACTCCCCCCACATTTGACCTTATTTCTTCTAAGAAATATGGAATATTGCTTTGGGCCTTTGAAAAGCAGGGGGCTGGGAGAAGTTTCCATTAGAATAATCTCTACCTAAAGAGGTTTTAAGACTCACCTACCCATTGACCCATGAAGGGTAAATGCTAAATTCCTACAGTCAAATATTCATTCTAGCCCTGCCAAAGAGAAATGACTCTTATTTAAATTACTGGAAGGCAGATATGATCTTTACCATCAGTTGGAAGGTGATAATCATGTCCACTGTCACCATCACCATCATATGGCTGTTATCAATGACAAAAATGGTATAGAAATTTGGATCCATTCATTGTATGTGTGTAATATAGGCACTTTTCTATGCCATTTCATACCCACATTCAATCATATTTATCTCTCTATACATTAAGGATTAATGAATTTTTTTGTAAACCTTATTCCTTAGAATCCTGATGTTACCCAAATTAGTGTTCAATCAAACCATTCCTAGGATTCATATCTTACTTAGCTCTACCTGAAAAAACATGCTATAGATTTGGCCAGAAGAGTGTTTTCCTTGAATTTTCTCACCAGTAATGGCAAGCATTTATATTCCTTTTTTCTCTACTCTTCTTCCCTTCACTCAACCCTTGTGACCAACAGCAGTACACCATGTTGGAAGCAAATGTGTTCATGTGAATCTCCACTATAAGCAACTTCGTGTGATCCACACATTATTTTGGATTAGGATGGATTTTGAAGATTTTGAAGGATTTGGATTTTGATTACAGACTAGATGAACTATTGTTACAACCCAGTTCCTGGGATGGCCCAGGTGCTTGGGCCCTGCACCCCATGGGAGACCAGGAAAAGCACCTGGCTCCTGGCTCCTGGCATCGGATCAGCGCGGTGCGCCGTCCGCGGCGGCCATTGGAGGGTGAACCAACGGCAAAGGAAGACCTTTCTCTCTGTCTCTCTCTCTCACTGTCCACTCTGCCTGTCAAAAAAAAAAAAAAAAAAAAAAAAAAAAAAAAAAAAAAAAAACCAGTTCCTGAAGAACTAATTTGCAATCATTAGAAACAAATGTAGGCGAGAGATGCCATCCTACCAATCTCACTTCTTCGTATGTCTAGATCTTCTGGACTAGGGGGTTAGATCTTTAGGAGCCCTGCATCTGTCTCTGCCTATATCAGTTCTGATTTCCTCTACATAACATTGAGATAATTTTCTTTTTCCTTAACTATTTTTCTCCTTGTGTATCCCCCACCCTTTTTATACTGATTTGAGGAGAGAAGATATATTTATTTCTCTTGGTGGACTGCTCCACATATTAACCTCATCTGATGCTGCCACGAATCTCTGAGCCAGTTCACCTTACCCAAATATAAAATTACTTATTGTATTGTTTTTAAATACTTATAGTATTGTTTTAAAAATTCTAGCAGATTTAATCCATTCATTTCACTTAAACTGTTTTTTCTATTTTTTATGCTTACAAAATAAATAAAACAAAAGAAAACCAGGATACTTTCTCCCTAGACTTTTGCAAACAATATTATTTGAGATGTTTTTATAAAATGAGTACAAAGAGGTTCTTTTCTAAGCATAGTGTCTGATTTTAAATGCAGGAAAATTATGTATTTCAAAACTTTTCCACCTATTTCCTTTTATAACTTGTATTTCTTCTTAATTTATATTCCAAGTTGACTCAAGAATAAAACCAGACTATCTATGTAATTTTTCTGATTTTTGTGAATAATATTTTTGGAAAGAATAAAATTAAAATTAAAATTAAAAATATTCAACAAGCTTATAAAATCAAGAATAGTTAATTGGGGGTTAAAAATATAAACATCTAATCTATAATAGCTTAAGATGGCAGTTTCTTTTCTCAGGGAAACAGAAACTTTAGAAATCTAATTAGCATTGCTAATCAACACAAATCTTTTCAGCATATAACTATTATATAGCTACACATGTAGCCAAGTTTAATTAATATTCCAGAGTGCCAGTCAAGTTTCATTTTTGCTCATTTGATCTATGAATTTTTTAAGTGAAACACTGATTTGGGAGGAATATAATTGGCCTCTAGAGGATAACATTTTTAAAAGTAGAAGGGGAAAAACCACTCAATTCTTACACTCTAGGCAATTTCATGTGGATACTTCCTGAAAGAGCTTGCCAGTGGCAACTCATTTTAATCAGCTTTTCTGAATGCGTCCCCTCTGCCTTGCCCCTTATTTCTGGCTACAAAGCTACACTGAAAAAGAGTGGACAAGTAGGATCTGAAGTCCGGCACAGTATCCACAGTGCAAGCATGTAACAATGCATTACCTACTATTAACTGATCAGGAAGTGTTTGTGCTAAGTTCCACCTCCCACATACAGAAACTTTTTTTTAATAGAAAACACTTCTTTGTAAGAGTATTAGTTCCCTTGGGGTTTTACCTGAATTCATTTAAAAGTAGCAGAGGACTATGTGAATTTTTTAATTACCCACATTTGAAAGACTAATTTCAGCCTGAAGGACTTTAATGATGAAGAAATCACCTCTGCCTAAGAGCCTAGGTTTGACTGTGGTCAGTTCTAGCCATCAGATGCTTCTTGCATTATGCGGAACCCAGCTCCTTGTGACTTCCATCCACTAAGGCTTTTCAAACCTATTGAAACCGCTCAGAGTAAGCCTAGTCTTCCTAGAATATTTTTGGAAACTCCCCACTATTTGCAGACATCTCCTATGGCCTTCTCAGTTTTCATTTCTGCAGGTTGACGGTTTTGTTTCATTATTCAGTCCTTGTGTGACGTGGCTGGAAATCCCTCTGTCTTCCAGAGCATTCATTGGACTGGGCTGCAGTTCTCCACTGTCTCAACAGAATGCTCTTCAATTTCGTGAAGATATCATACCGTTCTGGTCGTTCTGCATAAATATCTACATCTATATTTACATCAGTACCTATAACTAAAGCATTTAAGTATATATGATAATGATACAGCTGCAGGATGTGGTAGCTAGCACTTATTTTTTGAGTGTTTCTTGAATTCTGTATGCAAAGTTAATCAAAGTCTAAATGATTAAAAAGGCTATATTTGTTTTAATCTGAATAGAGATCAAACTTTTTACTTTAACTGAAATCTAAATACTACTAATCGGCCGGTGCTGTGGCTCACTAGGCTAATCTTCCGCCTTGCGGCGCCGGCACACCGGGTTCTAGTCCCGGTCGGGGCGACGGATTCTGTCCCGCTTGCCCCTCTTCCAGGCCAGCTCTCTGCTGTGGCCAGGGAGTGCAGTGGAGGATGGCCCAAGGGCTTGGGCCCTGCACCCCATGGGAGACCAGGAGAAGCACCTGGCTCCTGCCATTGGATCAGCGCGGTGCACCGGCCGCAGTGCGCTGGCCACGGCGGCCATTGGAGAGTGAACCAACGGCAAAGGAAGACCTTTCTCTGTGTGTCTCTCTCTCTCTCACTGTCCACTCTGCCTGTCAAAAACATTAAAAAAAAAAATCATTAGCCAACCATTTAAGAAAAAAAAATTCAGTTGGAACCAAAAATGCTACCGCAATAATCCTATAGGAATGTCTTTGTGGGTCCTTACAAACCCCAAACTGGTATGCTAGTTACACAATACAGTCATGGATCAAAACACAGCAGGTACAGGTGTTATGTGTCAGTCAGAATTAAAAAGAAATCAAGTGTGTTGAGACAAAGATAGCAAACTTTTTCAGACATGTTTCTAGAACTAACAGCATCCCATGAATTGGGTGGTGGTACTTGTTTAACAGCTAACCTCCTGGAGGGAAAATGTTTATATATGGGTGCATCATTCATCATAACCGATACAAAGAATGTTACAAATAGTAACACAAATATACAATACTGTTTATATTCTGTATGCCTATCCTCTAACTTATTTAAGAAATCCATATCTGTTTTTATAATTCTCTAACAATAGTGTCACAGAATCAACTTACAAATGTTTGATTACTATCCTACTCAGCAAAATGTCACTCATACCACTGACAAACATTCTGATTGAATGTTAACTGATGTTTTCATTCATGTTAACAAGTAAGGCTAAAGTGAAATAATAAAGAAGTATTTGGAAATTCACTCACTCTCAATGACATAAGTGATTTCCTTTTGCAGAATCTTACAATACTTTTTGAATACCGGAAAATGATTTCCCCATTTTGTCATGCTACTAATAATATCTATAGAGGTAATATATATTTTAAAGATTAATCTACATTGCCAGAATTTTCTCCATCTCTTTCTTAAGTTCAGGCAATCAATAAAATAACAAATGAAGCATTTGCCAATTTCCATGGTATAAATACTCTCTTCCATGGACAATTTCAAGGTCCCAACATGATATCAGATTTGGAAAAAGCAGCACAATAGTACATCATTATGTAGTGTTTACCTCTTGCCAATAGAATCAATGTGAATAACCTCAAGAGCATAGATGATAATAAAAATGTTTGGAAAACAGCAAGTTTTGAGTATCTTTTACCTGTTTTAGTATAATTTATGTAAGATTTTATAATTTAGTTCTTAATAATATCTGTGTTTAATAATTAGCTCACAAAATTCCTGAAAATACAGCAATTGTCTCTGATAAGCCACCATAAGCTGGCTCTAGCACTTTACTGGTGATAGACCTAGATAGGTATTCAAATTTTTAATAGCTAACTTGACCTACAAGATTCCTCTCTGAGCTCTGGAATCATTGATTCAAATGAGAAACTTCACTCAAAGTGTTGTGAAAATAACTTCATCAAATGCCATCTATGTGATATTTCTTGCTACATAATTGATGTATCATATCTAGATTTTTAATATTTGTCAAGTCATTAAAATATAATATAGGGACAAATCTCTGGTACATTGGTGAAGATGCCCCTTGGGACACCTGCATCCCTTATCCGGATGATTGGGTTTGAGTCTGACCTCTTTTTTTGATTCTAGCTTCTGCCAAAGCATATCTTGGAAGGCTGCAGGTGCTGGATCAAGGTATTGGGTCCCGTCACTCATGTGGAGACCCAGATTGAGTTCCTGGCTTCTGGCTTCAGCTTGGCCTACCCCTGGTTATTGCTGGCATTTGAGGAATGGATAGGAGATCTCTGTCTCTATCGCTCTACTTTTCAAATAAATAAAATAAATTTAACAATATAAATTACTCTACCAAACTAATTTTTTACCAATCTTATAAAAAAAACTGTAAATTCATATATAAGAACTTCTTACAATATGAAAATTCTACAGCACCACGGCTCACTAGGCTAATCCTCCACCTAGCGGCACCGGCACACCGGGTTCTAGTCCCGGTCGGGGCTCCAGATTCTGTCCTGGTTACCCCTCTTCCAGGCCAGCTCTCTGCTGTGGCCAGGGAAGTGCAGTGGAGGATGGCCCAAGTGCTTGGGCCCTGCACCCCATGGGAGACCAGGAGAAGCACCTGGCTCCTGCCATCGGATCAGTGCGGTGCGCCGGCCACAGCGCGCCAGCCATGGTGGCCATTGGAGGGTGAACCAATGGCAAAGGAAGACCTTTCTCTCTGCCTCTCTCTCTCACTGTCCACTCTGCCTGTCAAAAAAAATTCTATAAATAATTTCATATTCATCTGAAAACCCCATCAAGCACATGGAAGGACTACTTCATTGTATGCATGGTTATGTTATGTTAACATTCATCAGGCAAAGTTTATTCCTTTCAGATACCATCTCAGCCCAGATACTTGTGCCTTCGATCAATACCAACAAAAATGTGACAATTTTATGTCTATTAGTTGTAAAATGGTAATAATATGGAATTACTCTTAATTAATTCAGAAAGTAATTATTAACAGCAGGATTAGAAACCCCAAGGTACAGACAACCAGGAAGTAATTTTCCTTGCAATTCTATGCTTGAAGTTCTTGTCTAGTTCTTACTGAGAAACTCTTTTACTAATCCTCCAAGAGAAGATATATTTTAAC
Source organism: Oryctolagus cuniculus (assembly GCF_051225735.1). Taxonomy (NCBI): domain Eukaryota; kingdom Metazoa; phylum Chordata; class Mammalia; order Lagomorpha; family Leporidae; genus Oryctolagus; species Oryctolagus cuniculus. The sequence continues at coordinate 65,642,499 of NC_142882.1, read as the reverse complement.
ATTCATTTTTGCTTATTTGAAAGCAAAGGAGAGAGGATGACACAGAATGAGAGAGGTAGAGAGATCTTCCACCTGCTGATTCATTCCCCTAAAAGTCAGCAACAGTTGGGGCTGGGTGAGGTCAAAGCCAGGAGCCCAGGACCCAGTTTTGGTCTCCCACATAGCACATCACCACTGCCACCCAAGGTGCACATAAGCAGAAAGCTGGAACCGGAAGTGGAGCCAGGATTCAAGCCCAAGAACTCCAATGTGGGATGTAGGCATAACCAGCAGTGGCTTAAACACTGCCCCAAACCCCCACCCAGAATACTTTTTGTTGTAAATTACTACCTAAAGCAAAACAAAACTCAAGAGTATACTTCAAAAAGCTCATGGAAAATGGAATTAAAAGAAAAGGTTATTTTGATTCAAAAATAATTTAAATCTATGCATAGTGTCTTTCATAACATGCATCTCCATGAATTTTTGAATATCCTTCATCCACATAAATCTATGTGTTATGGCGTACACAAGCCCCTCCACATATCTATTTTTGTTGGGTTAATGATTCGGTTTTTATCCTTCTCTAGTCTAGAAAGAAAACATTTAACATCTGTGGATAGATACTGAAGACCCATCTCACCTTGGTTATTGTGAGAAAAAGAGGTTTGGCAGGGAGAGAGAGATGTATTCATTTTATAATTTCTCTGAAAAATGAAAATACCTTTGGGAGAGACTCCATGGGTGGATGTGAGCTGACTGGAAAGTGCCTCTGCTGGTGAGATACGGTCAAGTGTCTGGAACAGGGCACAGGATTCCAGAGTGTTCTCAAGGTCACTGGGCAGAGGTAGCAGATGAAGGTTGGACTGGGCACTGGGGGGGAGCCGTGGCAATGAACTCTCCAGCTGAGGTTTGAGGAAATGAATAGGATCGGTCCCTCTACACTGCAGGTACCCAGTCGAATCTCAACTAGGAACCACGGAACAGTGAGGAGTATTAAAGGAGAGGGGAAAGGGAAAGAAAACATCCCAGCTCCTTGGGCCCTTTCTTCTCTCTCACAACTACATATCCACTGTACTCCAAGGCTGTACCAAGTGCTGTAACTTCTTCAGTTATCACCCTGCCCTTAGGAGGTCGGTAAGGTGGTAAACCTCATGTTACAGATGAGATTCACAGACATCAAACAGCAGCTGAAGTCTACGAAACTGAGGAATTAAGAATAGGAAGGGCACCAAGACTGATTTCAGGGCCATAGTCATACTCCATCATGCTGAAACCACTTGTCCTTTTATATTCTGCCTTCTGTGGACAAGTATATATCACCTACATAGACTAATTCAAAGCCTTTTCTCGCTCTCCCATTTCCAGTTGGATTTTGTCAATGGATAAAGAAAATAACATTAGTACATCTATTCCTTTGTCTCACTTCCTATGAGGTCTTCTTGGGATGGCTGCATCCCCCCTCAGAGGTGGTCCTCGCCACAGGAGCCTCTTCTTACAGGGAAAAGGGCAAGAATTCAAGGACCCTAAGGTCACCGTGTTACTAATCCGGCAGGGAGGGGCCCATTATCCCTTGTGTTTCCCTGTATTCTATCCAAACTCTTGTTAAATTGTACTATTTTTAAACTTTCTTCAAGTTACCCAGTTTGAATTAGCTAGGGTCATTCTGTCATGTATAAACAAATTGGTGGTCTTTCCATAATTAGCCAATTCAAAATAAAGTGCTTTCTCACCATACTTTTGTTAATGGTTTTATTTGCTCTTACCTAACAGTTATGAAAGTTTGTAACATTGGACAATTAACACTGATCAGTGTAAAAACACATTCACTTCCTGTTTATTTGGAAGTCAGAGTGACAGTGAGAAGAGAAAGACTGAGGTTTTCCATCTTCTAGTTCACTTCCCAAACGTCCACAACAGCCAAGGTATTCTGCATCTCCCTCAGGAACGGCAGGAACTCAAGGGCCTGAGCCATCGTCAGCTGCCTGATGGGTGTGCACTACCAGGAAGCTGGATGGGACGTGGTTCTCAAACCCAGGCACTCTGATACAGGATGTAGGCAACCAAGCACCAGCTTAACCCACTGCACCACACCCTTGCCCCAGCACTGGTATCTTTTGTATATTAAAAATCGGGGCTGGCGCTGTGTCGTGGTGGGTAAAGCCACCGCCTGCAGTGACAGCATCCCATATGGGCGCCGGTTCTAGTCCTGGATGCTCCTCTTCCAATCTAGCTCTCTGCTATGGCCTGGGAAAGCAGTGGAAGATGGCCCAAGTCCTTGGGCCCCTACACCCACGTGGGAGACCTGGAAGAAGCTCCTGGCTCCTGCTTTGGATTGGCACAGCTCTGGCCATTGCAGCCATCTGGGGACTGAACCAGTGGATGGAAGACCTCTCTCTCTCTCTCTGCCTCTCCTTCTCTGTGTAACTCTGACTTTCAAGTAAATAAATAAATCTTTAAAAAAAAAATTCATGTAAAACAGCAAGAGAAAAAGATTCCCTGATAAATGAGGTCAAATCACACATCACAGAAGCATTCACAGAATTACTCAGTAGCCAAAAATCACAAAAAGACCACTCAAGTTAAATTAGAAATCAAAGATATGAACATTAGAAATTTTCCAAGACTAAAAATGATAAAAATCGGAATTAGTGAAGGGATCAGAACATAGAGACTCAAAACATGGCAGATGTGTAAATTTGCATATCCTTTCTGTAGCGCTTTAAAACGTTCATTTCTATTGATCTAATAATTCTACATCTATTCATTTATCCTAAGGAAATTATTAACAATATGAACTAAATTTTCTCTACAAATTGTTCAATTTAAAAAAACAGAAGAAATCAAACTATTCAAAGATAGAGGATTAATTAAAGAAATTATGGCATATCTATATGATAAAATATTTCTCAGTCATTCAAACCATTGCTATAAAAATTTACATAGGTAGAAAAAATGCTTATCATTTCCATATAAACAAGCTAAACATGGAAAAACTATAAAACCATTTTTATACAGAATGATTATAGCATTAGGTTATAGATTGTTAAGCAATATCTGATACATGAAAACTATGTTACGGAAGTCTGAACTTTATCCTGTGAGTTATAGGAAGCCACCACAAAGCTCTAAGTAGTGGAGAAAAACAATGCTTAACAACAGTATAAACTCTGTACTAACTGAGTTCCAGCAACTACATGCTGGCAAATATCTGTTTCTGTAACAACATTTTGAAAATGCTAGTCTATGCAATCATCATCATTAAAGAATGCCTGTGAACAGTAAAAGTTCAGCTTTTAATATATACATGGATAGATGTTATGTCAGGAAGCTCTTTTTTTAACTTTTATTTAATAAATATAAATTTCCAAAGTACAGCTTATGGATTACAATGGCTTTTCCCCCCCATAACTTCCCTCCCACCCACAACCCTCCCATCTCCTGCTCCCTGTCGCTCCCCCTCTTCGTGGAGGAACGACACTAAACCCTGCCTAGGCTTCATATCCGAGTCACGGCACCATTATGTCGCTCCCCCTCTTCATGGAGGAGCGACACTAGACCCTGCGTTGTTCTTTCGTCTGCTCGGCCCTCCCCGTGTTTGCTGCTGGTTCTTCCCGGGTTGGCTACCGTCCCTTCCACCTCCGTGGAAGGGCGGTTCCCCCTGCCACTTTCCCCACTTCCGCGGGGGAGCGGCACACTGCCGGCTGGCTCTATCGGGGGCTGCACAGATGTTCCTTCAGATAGATGTTCCTGGTGCATGTTGTCTCTCTCCTCCTTTATAGTCCTCTTCCACCAATCCCAACTCTGCTACCCACACGCCGAGTACGCTGCTCTCCTCCAATCAGGAGCAGGATCAGCTCCTGGAGGTCATCACTCAAGTTGGCAAGAGGCAGCTGCGTAGAAGCTGTTTCCTCCTCTCCCAGCGCCATATTGTGGGAGAGCAGATGCATAGAATAAGTCTTAATTCCAGTAACTTAGTCTAGTCCGAGTTGCTCCCCACACTCCCTCTCCCATTCCATTCGCATCAAGATTCATTTTCAATTATCTTTATATACAGATCAATTTAGCATATATTAAGTAAGGATTTCAACAGTTTGCACCCACACAGAAACACAAAGTGTAAAATACTGTTTGAGTACTAGTTATAGCGTTAATTCACATTGTACAACACATTAAGGACAGAGATCCTACATGAGGAATAAGTGCACAGTGATTCCTGTTGTTGACTTAGGAAACTGATACTCTTGTTTATGGCGACAGTAATCACCCTAGGCTCTTGTCATGAGTTGCCAAGGCTATGGAAGCATTGTGAGTTCGCCAACTCCGATCTTATTTAAACAAGGTCATAGTCAAAGTGGAAGTTCTGTCCTCCCTTCAGAGAAAGGTACCTCCTTCTTTGATGACCTGTTCTTTCCACTGGGATCTCACTTGCAGAGATTTTTTTTTTTTTTTTTTTTTTTTTTTTTTTTTGCCAGAGTGTCTTGGCTTTCCATGCCTAAAATACTCTCATGGGCTCTTCAGCCAGATCCAAATGCCTTAAGGGCCGATTCTGAGGCCAGAGTGCTGTTTAGGACATCTGCCATTCTATGAGTCTGCTGTGTATCCCGCTTCCCATGTTGGATCGTTCTCTCCCTTTTTTATTCTATCAGTTAGTATTAGCAGACACTAGTCTTGTTTATGTGATCCCTTTGACTCTTAGACCTATCATTATGATCAATTGTGAACAGAAATTGATCACTGGGACTAGTGAGATGGCATTGGTACATGCCACCTTGATGGGATTGAATTGGAATCCCCTGGCACATTTCTAACTCTACTATTTGGGGCAAGTCAGACTGAGCATGTCCCAAATTGTATATCTCCTCCCTCTCTTATTCCACTCTTATATTTAACAGGGATCACTTTTCAGTTAAATTTAAACACCTAAGAATAATTGTGTGTTAATTACAGAGTTCAACCAATAGTATTAAATAAGACAAGGAAGCTCTTCTAACTGGATTTAAAAGAAGAGCTTTGGGGAAGAGTTCTGCAGACTGGTATTTCGTTTTGCATATCTGTGACACAACCTGACCTACGCAAATGGTTACAAGCAACAAGCTCAACACGTTCAGGTCACTACTTATACCTCTTCCTCCAGAGGCGCAGTTCCTGACAGAATTGTGTGTGAAGCCTGGCACCAAACAAGGACCGTCCTGCCTTCTGGGCATTCCCCAGGGAACAGTGCATGGCTTCCTGTCACCCACATGGCAGACTCAGATACAGTTCCAGGCTCCTGCCTTTGGCCTTCCTGTTGAAGGCATCTGAAGAGTGAACTAGTCAATGGAGTGTCTATCACTATTCTCACTCTGTCATTATTTCAAGTAGATGAAAATAAATAAGCAAGCATTTAGAGAGAAAGAGATAAAGAAAAAAAAAAAACTACAGCTAATTCTGAGTTCTAATGAGATCTTCTCCCCTACTTTCCTCAACAGAGGCATCAAGATCCTTACAGATATGTATTTGTGTCCTCCTTGGTCTAAAACTCCAACAATACTCACCCTTGCCTGTAATGATCCTTCTGTATAGAAATTATCATGAGTTAGAAAATGCAGAATAATGGGGCCGGCACCGTGGCTCACTTGGTTAATCCTCCGCCTGCAGCACCAGCATCCCATATGGGCATTGGGTTCTAGTCCCGGTTGCTCCACTTCCAATCCAGCTCTCTGCTGTGGCCCAGGAAGGCAGCGGAGGATGGCCCAAGTGCTTGGGCCCCTGCACCCGCATGGGACACCAGAAAGAAGCACCTGGCTTCTGGCTTCGGATCGGCCTAGCTCTGGCCATGGCGGCCATTTGGGGGGTGGTAAACCAACGGAAGGAAGACCTTTCTCTCCCTCTCTCTCTCACTGTCTAACTCTATCTGTCAAATAATAAAAAAAGAAAATGCAGAATAAAGTTTTATGGGAACTCAAAATGCTTGAAGAGGGAGTCTCCTACATGTAAGTAGAAAAAAAAATTGAAATAAAACCTCAAATGTAGGCTTAATTAATTTTAAATACTTTCAGGAAGTGTGGTACAGAGGATATTCTTAAAACCAGTAAAGGCATAAAATACATCCAAACATACCAACTCTCCTTTACCAGCTCATCTTTCTTCAGAATGTCGAGTAGTAGACATAAAGGCTCAGAAATGGTTTATTATAACTGAAATTTCTGTCTTTTATTACCAAAGAGAAATGTACGGAACTTAATATGTTGGGTTTGGGAAATCTGTTTTCATTTGCTGTAAGCAATGGTCTGTCATAAGTGTGGATGGAGGAGACTTCCACTTCCAGATTCTATCTTCTCCCCACCCCTGACACCCTGAGAAACAACTTCCTTTATGTTTTCATGTTTGAGTAAAAACTCAGTTTCCAGAAATTAAACTAAATCCGGTAATCTCTATAAAGAAAATAAAAGGGTTAAAAGAAAGGTAACTTTCAGTAGAACCAAATACACAAGTATCTAGAAGATGCTGAACTTTGCTCATTAAATGTTACAAGCATTATCCCTCATTTAACCTTGCCTCAAATCTTGTTTGAGGCAAGAAACTCGATCCATTAGAATATCTGGCTCACTAATCAAAGGATATTGCCTCCAAAATGAATTTGTTTATTTTAACTTATGAGAGAGAAAAGGAACAGATATGTACATGTAATATTCAAATTACCTTTAAGGTAATTTTAAAACATCCATAAATTTGTTGACATTTTTCTCATCAAATAGAGTTTAGTTGCTCTCTTTGGATAGGGAAAGGTTAATAATTTAATTCTTTTTTTTAAAGATTTTATTTATTTGACAGGTAGGGTTATAGACAGTGAGAAGCAAAGACACAGAGAAAGGACTTCCCTCTATTGGCCCACTCCCCCAAATGACTGCAACGGCAGGAGCTATGCCAATCCGAAGTCAGGAGCCAGGTGCCCCTGCCTGGTCTCCCACATGGATGCAGGGGCCCAAGCATCTGGACCATCTTCCACTGCTTTCCCAGGCCACAGCAGAGAGCCAGATCACTAGAGTAGCAGTGGGGGCTAGAACCAGCACCTATATGGGATGCCAGCGCCGCAGGCGGAGGATTAACCTACTGTGCCACGGCGCTCACCCCTAATAATTTAATTCTAATGAATTTAAAGTGGTGGAAGAGATGCTGTTGATTTTTAAGACCAGAATAGAAAAGTTTAGCTTATTAAAGCCAGACACTCCCACCTGGTGTGTGTGTTCTCTCACTTTCACTCTCCAAGTTCTTGGAACTCAGCCACCACATGGTGAGGAAGCCCAAGTCACACATCACACAGAGAAGCATATATAACATGCAGATACTCTGGTCACCAACCCAGCTAAGTCTCCCATCAATATTCAGTACATGTCACCCCAAATGAGAAAACCAGTCTTCAGATAATTCCAGCTCCCAATCTTTTCATAACCACAGCCGACATCAAGTGGAAGAGAAAGGCACCATCTCGATTACTGACGTCATAAATAAGAGTATCAATTGTTAAATCAACAACAGGAGTCACTGTACACTGGCTCCCCATGTAGGATCTCTGTCCTTAATATGTTGTACTATAGAATTAATGGTAAAACTACTACTCAAACAGTACTTTATACTTTGTGTATCTGTGTGGATGCAAACTGTTGAAATCTTAGAATATACCAAGTTGATCTTCTGTATATAAAGATAATTGAAAATGAATCTTGATGAAGAATGGGATGGGAGAGGGAGTGGGAGATGGGATGTTTGTGGGTGGGAGGGAGGTTATGAGGGGAAAAGCCACTATAATCCAAAAGTTGTACTTTGGAAATTTATATTTATTAAATAAAAGCTTAAAAAGAAGAAAATAAAGAAAAAAAAAGGCACCATCTCTACCAAGTCTGCCCAAACAGGACATTTGTGAGCAAAACAAATGTCGGCATCGTGTAAGCCTATGAGTTTACAAGGGTGTTTTACTGCAACAATAGTGGCATTAACTATATAATAATGGCAACAACCACAGAACCACGATGAGAATATTTGTATTTTAAGAATGAGCTATACTTCGAGTGACACTTTAATACAGGACATTCCAAGCAGGTGGTAAGTGCTCTGCTTGTCCCAGGCTAGGCAACAGGAATGAATGGCAGCTCCAGAATTTTGAACCTTTGTGGTTTCTATCGAGTTTTCCCAGGTTTGCATAGTCAGAACTCAGACTTTAGCATCTGTCATACTAAAAAGACCTAATTCTTACTTCCTGTTAGAGAAATTTATTGGTGAGCAGCTCTTTTCACTTTGTTTCTCTGCCAATTCTATTCGCCCAACCTGAAATGCCTACTTTGTTCTAATTTTGAGATTTAAATTTTAGAAAAACGGCTCATCTAAATGCAACCCAAGGATCATGAATATCCAAGTACAAGGAATATTCAATTGCAAGTAATATGAAACAATTCTTACTTAAGCAAAAAAATAGAATTTGTTGTAACTATTTAGGGTGGTCCACAGAGTCCAAGGAAGATGCTCAAGATCTAGTACTTAGAAAAGACAGTAACAAAGACTCTTCCAAGAATCAAGGGGGTAAAAATTAGTGGATGTTATCCAGGGGCACCATGATCTAGAAGCACTCTGGGTTGTTTTGTAAGTCTTTGAGCCTTCTGTTTAAGAATTACCTTCTCAAAAGAAAGCACCCGATTATCTACTTTGAAGCATATAACATTTCTTTGTGCAAGGAAAAAATAGAACATTGTGTTTGAAAATCTCACCAACATTGCATCCAATTGGAGAAGGGTAACTTGCCAGAGTAATATTCACATAATGTCCATTCATTGTTGACTACAACAGTGGTCCTCCTGGCCAAGCCACCCTCCTGCCCCATGGTTCACTCCCATGGCTCTGGCACTTTTTTTTCAGAACATTTCTCACAATGGTAAATGATTGAATTTCTGGATGGTGATTCTTAGTATTTGAGTCCTTTACTATTTATAAAGTTTGTGAGAATAGAGACTAATTCTGTCTAAGTTATCACTGTATTCTCAGCAACTAATACATACTTAACCCAAAAGTACTAAATGAAAAAACAGGTGAATAATCATTTCTTTATTTTTTAACTAACTTGATGTACACACACACACACACACACTTATTTCTGTCCCTAGGTAAGACTATCTCCTGTGGAGAGAGTCTATTTTCTCTTAATATTCAGTAAGTATTTACCAAGTGTGGATGATGTCCAGAAACATTCAATTCAGAAGCAGTTCAATTCAAAAAACATTTATCTGGCACTTAATATATGCAAGATCTATTATCTGTCCTCTAGGGGCTTGCTACCCAGCAAGGGAGGCAGACAAATGCACAAGTCATTATAATACTGGGCAAACGCTGGAAATGACTGCAAAAGAGGGTAAAAAATGAGGGAATAGTTGGAAAGCAAGGGAAGGCAAGATTCATTGTAATGTGGGAAATAAAGAAGCTTGGTCAAAATATTTTCAACACAGAAAAGGGGCAAAGGAAGCTGGGGCACACTGAGTAAGTGTTAATTTTTGAATAAATTAATCTCTCAGTAAGCTCATTATAAGCAACTTAGAGAGACCTCAAGATAGTAAATGGTTATTTGCACCTGGTCCCTTTCACCTAATTGAAATGAAGTAATATTGGCTAACAATGTACTGCTGTATAGATTCTATAGATTTTTCTCTAAAAGGCTGATAGCTGAGGGGGAAATCCATCTCTGATAGGTAAGACCAAGGTGTTCTTCTAAAAGGTAGAATAAAAATACTGCCATTTTCCTGGGAAAATCACCTTAAAGAAAGTCTTAGAATGAGAAAGCCTATTTTAATATTTTGAATGAATAACCCACCCATCTATACCCAACTTATTCTTCACAAAGGTGCCAAAAACATAAATTGCAATAAGGACAGCATTTCAATAAATGGTGCTGGAAAAACTGGACATCCATATGCAGAAGACTGGAATTTAACGCCATATACAAAAAATCAACTCGAAATTGATCAAAGACCCAGATATAAGACAGGAATCTTCTAGATGAAAACATAGGAGAAAAATACCTCAGGACATTATTATAGGCAATGATTTTTTTTATAAGAAAGATACCAAAAAGCACAGGGAAACCAAAGCAAAAATGGAGAAATGGAATTACACCAAATTGAGAAGCTTCAGCAGAGCAAAGGAAACAATCAAAGTGATAACTAACAGAATGGGAGGAAATGCTTATCTGCAAACTATTCATTTAATAACTGGCTGACATCTAGAATATATAAGGAACTCAAAATCTTAACCCCCAAAATTCCAAATAATCCAATTTCAAAATGGACAATTGATTCAAATACAAATTTTTTCAAAAGAAGAAATATAAATGACCATCAAGTATATGAAAACAAATCAAAACCACAGAGATACCATATCACTCCAGTTAGAATGACTATTATAAAAAAGACAAGAAATAACAAATGAGACAAAAGGAAAAGAAAAAGGCAGTGTTGCACACTGTTTGTGGAACATAAATCAGTGCTGTCATTATGGAAAACAGTGTGGAAGTTCCTCAAAAAAGAGAAAAACAGAAATAGATCCGTGATATAATCCAGCTATCCGACTTCTACGTATAGATCTATAGGAAACAAAATCCGCATTTCAAAGAAATACCTACATTCCCATGTTTATTGTGGCATTATTCACAATAGCCAAGATATGGAATCAAGCCTAGTGATGGGTGAATGGATGAGAAAATATGGCATACATACACAATATAGAATATTATTCAACCAAAAAGAAAAACAAACTCTGTCATTTGCAGTAACATGGGTGGAACTGGAGGACATTATGTTAAGTGAAATAAACCAGATGAAAAGGACAAAGAGTACATATTGTCTCATATACAGAAGCTAAAAGAATGCTGATCTGAGTACAAAAAGTGGTTTCTAGACATTGGAAAGGAAGGTAGGCGTTCTTGAAGGAGGTTAAATATCAAATATCAAACCTAAGTCAGGTAGAAGGCATACAATCTAATGTTCTTGAGCACAGTGGGTCGCTAATTCTCAATAAACTGTCATGTATTTTATGAAGAACTAAGAGAAAGGAGCTTGACTTTCTCCAAACATAAAGCAATAAAAAAAAAGAGATGAAAATGTTAGCTACTGTGATTTTATCAGTACATACTATATACAAATTCATGTATATATAAACATGCACAATTATAAGGTACAAAGTCTATGTAAATCTTACTTTTAATTGACAAGTAAAATACTATATATTTATGAAGTCCAGTGTAATATATTAATACTCTATACATGCACTGTGGAATGAATATCATGCTAATTAATGCACTCATCACTCCCACCTACTCTTGTGGAGAGGATACTTAAAATTTAACTCCTTTGAAAATTTCAAAATATACATTATTGTTAGCTGTAGTTACCATGCTGTGCAACAGATCACTAAAAAACTCCCCTTGTCAAACTGAAACTTTCTACCCTTTAACCATTACCTCCCTTTTTCCTCACCCCCTTCTCCTAGCCTGGAAATTCTTAGTGGTGTCAAAGATAATGAAAGTTTTAAGAACCTTGAGCAAGAAAGGTTTTTAAACCACCTTAAAACATAAGAAGAGGGAAATTGGGGCTGGCGCTGTGGCTTAGTGGGTAAGGCTGCTGCCTGCAGTGCCAGCATCCCATATGGGTGCCGGTTCGAGTCCTGGCTACTCCACTTCCAATCCAGCTCTCTGCCATGGCCTAGGAAAGCAGTGGAATATGGCCCAAGTCCTTGAGCCCCTGCACCCATGTGGGAGACCTGGAAGAAGCTCCTGGCTCCTGGCTTTGGGTCAGCTCAGCTCTGGCCATTGTGGCCAACTGGGGAGTGAACCAGCAGAGGATGGAAGACTTCTCTGTATAACTCTGACTTTCAAATAAATAAAAGTCTTTAAAAAGGAGGGGGGGGATTTTTTTAAATCTTGCCTAGAAGAAGGAACTCTCCTTGTAAGCACTGACTTTTCGTCAAGACTGATTGAGAATGCAAGTTAACTTTTATAAAACTACGAGAAACTGGTTGTAGAGTATGGTGCTTGATGAAGGCTCTTTCAGGTAGCAGCTGGAAAGGAGGTGTGAGAAAGATGCATCAGAGCTGGGGATCACTTTGTAAAGATGTTTGGATCCACTCCATCCTACAGAAGCAAGCTGTGGCTTTTTGTCCTCAGTACAAAATATTCACCTTAATATAACCCGTACTTGTCTTCTCCCAACATTATTCTTTCTGCACTAACACTACCCAGTGGTCCAGCCATGTGGAGCCAGATTTAAGTTTGATTATCCAAAGACAAGACCAAAAGGGGACAGCAAGAACATCTGGGAGTCCAAGGGGTAACATGTCCTGTATTTTTAGGGAATAAAGGCAAAACTGTGCAGCAGACACATCAAATGAAGGTGATAGTCACTGCCACTGGCTAAAAGGAGAGCATGTCTCTTCTTAATATTATATGAACATGTACATTCAATCTGAAAGCATGATCAAATATGCTTCATTATAATCATACATTAATCAGAATTGACATGTGTTAAATAAGTTGTTTTAAAAGTGCCAATAATTTCTGAGAAATGTGCATGGGGTATGAATATGTAATTAAAAATGTGTGTGGTTGTCATGGAAATGAAGACAACAAAGAAAGATGCTCTGTTAGTGATCCTATTTTGGAATGTAAGAGAGGAATGAGGTCTTATTAGTCTTAACCAAAATCTGTATCCCTGTAATCCTAAGGACATATTTCCCCCGAAATATGGATTCCAAGGTTAATTTCAGCTACTAAATATTCAAAGAATGTTTCAACTCTAAGAATTGTTGCAATGATAGAGTGAGGTTGCAATGTTACTTTTGGTTTGTTCCTCAGGGGAAAAATATGTAAGTCTCATCCTTGAAGATCAGGTAATTCTAAACACTGGCTATTAAAACTCCCTAAAGTGTAGGCCGGCGCCGCGGCTCACTAGGCCAATCCTCTGCCTTGCGGCGCCGCCACACCGGGTTCTAGTCCCGGTCGGGGCTCCAGATTCTGTCCTGGTTGCCCCTCTTCCAGGCCAGCTCTCTGCTGTGGCCCGGGAGTGCAGTGGAGGATGGCCCAAGTGCTTGGGCCCTGCACCCCATGGGAGACCAGGATAAGCACCTGGCTCCTGGCTTCAGATCAGCGCGGTGCGCTGGCCGGGAGGGTGAACCAACAACAGCAAAAGGAAGACCTTTCTCTCTGTCTCTCTCTCTCTCACTGTCCACTCTGCCTGTCAAAAAAAAAAAAAAAAAAAAAAAAAAAAAAAAAAAAAAAAAAACCTCCCTAAAGTGGGAGAACATCATGATTCCGAATTAGAGCAGTCTTCCAAGCCCTGATACATGACTAACACTTTGAGAAGGGCTTCATTTTAGGGACAGGAAAGAACTCCCCCAGGACAGAGAAGGCTACAACCTAATCAAGCCTTCTTCTCATATCTAGCTTGAGTTTTTTGCTTTTAATGGAGAAGGATTGACTTGGAAAACCAACCTCATAAAAACCCATACCTACCCAACAGTTAATATCGAATCCACATAGCGTGCCCCCAACAGAGTGATCTTCAGTTCTCAGGCTGAGAATGATAGGAGGGAAGGAACTCACGTGAATCAAACACCCCCATGTGAAGACACTTTACTTGTTTTACATAGTCTTCAACACCCCATCAGAAGCATATTCTAACTTGCACATCACAGAAACAGAAATAGGGCCCTAGAAGAGCTCATACCCCTCTGCCTAGATCAAGAGACAATTTGAACCTGGGTTACAATCCTTCCACTGCACTCTTCTCAAATCTTCACACAACTTTAGTGTGAGGCTTCTCTCTGAAATTTCCATAGTTCATTTTGATATGATCACAAAAACATTTTCTGAAAGATCTCAAGGCATTTAACTGGAGGCAAATACTATATTCTTAATTTTGGCAGCAATGTGGTTAAGACAGAGAAAAACAGGTGCAGGCCTGGAAGCTGGAAAACTCCCTGGGAGAGAGCTAACATGCCCTGGAGGAACTTCACCCAAAGGCAAGTTGCTACCAGGGTGTCAAACCAACCACGAGTTAGAGGCGTGCTTGCTGCCACCCACAGACATCTGGTTTAATCTCACTTCTCAATGCCAACATTATTTTTAAAATCTCTATTATTGGACAGAAGCACAGACCCCACCTTTTTAAAGAGTAAGATAAGTAACTGCCCCTCCTGCACCCTTCACCCACCCACCCATCCAAGATCAAGAAAGTGAGTCACTGTTCCCTCTGGAATCTCGGTTATCCATTTATAAGACTGCATCCTTTCCTGAATGGACTTGGAGAGAACACAGTGGCAGATGTACCCGGAGGAGGAAGGGATGTTGTCATTAGGAAGAAAGATCCCCAGAACTTTGCTTTGATCAGGAGGGCCCTAGAGATTGTTGCTTCTTTACAGAGAAGCATGGCTAATTCCAAAGGTTACAGATTTCTATTGTTGGATTTCAAATAGTCTCTAAAAATGGCAAGTGTGTTGTCAACTCTGAATAATAAAGTGTGGTATTTCTTGAGGGCTGGTTAGAACCCAGGTAATCTATAGGGCTCAAGTTGTGTTTCAAGCCTGCCATGCCAAGTACCATCCATCCCACCACTTAGAGTTGGGCAAACTGAGGATCCAACAAGCTGTGTCCTTTGCCCAGGCAGCTAATAAGTGGCAGAGCCAGGCCAACATTTTCAACAACCCCACTCCAGAGCCCTGAGGCACTCTACATTGTAAGGAAAAAAGTCGACATGAAGAATGAAAGCTGGAGAGACAGAGAAGAAAAGATAAATCTAGTTTGTTCTCCCTTTGGACACAACTAAAAGAATAGAAATTGTGCCTCACATTATATACACCAAGCCCTCTGATAAGAATATTATAAATGTAATTTGTCATAAATCATGTAATAATCTCTTCCTCTTCCCCATTTTTGAGGGATAATAGTGTTTTTTTCTAAAATGTTGACATGAGGATTCTAGTCAACTAAAAACTTCTGAAATGCATGACCTTGAAGATTATAATTTCCTGGAGAGGTACCAGAAAGAGCATCAATATATCATGCCAGCTGTGGGGTATTTTAGCATGGGGTGATCATGTCTTGTTCATTTTGACATCATCAGTAGCCATCTTAGTGGGTCAGCTAGGTGATGAAGACTATGAAGACTGGTATATAGTCTCCACCAGGTCCCCAGACAGTCCCTGTTACAGACAAAGTCCGCAACAGAGTCATTAGTGGGTGAATTCACCTTTCAATGTTGAATGCATAAACTAAACAGTGCAGAGTACAACCATACAGCAAGGAGAATAAGCTACGGGTTTCCACACTCTGTCCCCCAACTGTGTGAGTGCACAGCTCCTTTATTTTGATACATGAAAGTGGCACAAGAGTAGGAAAGCCAGCTTCAAAATATTTCCCAGCAAAGCAGAGAAATATAAGTAGTGGAGACTCACAGAGTTGATGAAAATTCCTAGGAAAAGTAATTTCAAAGATTCAATATAGATAGGATCCCAGGATATCATGGGTTTATTTTCATCAATTGTTTTATTTTGAGGAAAAAAATAGTTCTTTTCACTTCTATAAATGTGCCCCCCCACCACCACCAAAACCAGAAAAGAATGTTTCTTTGTGTGGCTTTGCGACTATCAGAGAAAGAAAGGGAAAATCGGATGAATTTTGACAGAGAATAATAATAACTCTTATTTATTCTTTAGTACCCTCTCAGGAAAAGGGTATATATACTAAGAATGGCATTACATGAACAATATAATGACAATGTAATTTCAAAGAGTACAAAATGTTAAAAAAAAAACTTTGATAACTATTGTAAAATAGCCTCATAATTAAATTTATATTGAAAAATGTCATTGCCTTTTATATATATATTAAATACATGAAATCAATTTTTAAAGTATTTTAAAAAATAGTTCCACTTATATATTTATTTCACCTAAGAGGCACAGTTGTGCTATTTTGCTTTTCCGCTGCATGAAGTATTTCATGAAATAAGTCATTTCAAATATCATTCAACTAAAAGCACTCAATTATTTTTACGTTCACTTGTTAAATGTTCAAACATGGCCACATTAAAACACTTTCAGCTTCCAGCCATCTATTTCTTAAAAAAATTCTAAGTCATTTTTTTCTCTAGGCTGCAAAAACATATTACCAAATAAACTGACGAAACATCTCAGCAACTAACATAAACGTGCAATTTTAATGCCTTCTAATCACACAAATCAATATGAGATTTTTGTACTTGTGCATGACCTTCTTCAAATTATCCCCCCATTTTGGCTGAATCAGAACGAGTGTGGGCTATTTGATAAAAAAAAAAGAAAACCCTAAGTGTGTGAAATAAGAGCCCTCGCTTCTTCTGCCAGACTCCTCTTGACAGCAAGATGATAGAAGCATCACTTCCCTGGGAGAGTAAATGCAAACTGACAAGAGATGAGCCTTTAGATGTTGAATATAATCTTGAATTGTGCTTGAAGTGTCTTATTATCTTGTCTTTTGATGTCTGAAGGGGTGGCTCATTGTTAGAAAAAGGAAAACCCTCGCACATCTTTGCCATCTTTAAAAATTGTTTGGCCTTTAACAACTGCTTTTCCCACTAATGTCCATTTCTCCTGACAATAAATATGGCAGGTCGTCGGCAAGTGACAAACAATTTACTTTACATGCCACATTTTTATGGGTTTTGAGAGCTCATGTGGAAGTGTATTTTAAAAAGCCCATAGAAATTAGCAGTATTACAAATGTTAAGAGGATCCTGATGTCAAGGCACTCATCATGGCTATTTCCTGCTGTTTCTGGTTTTATATCTCACCAGTGCCAGATTCAAAATTCAAGTTATTTATTTACCATCAACTAAAAATAGCCAGGGAAAATGAAAGAGCAACAATCAGTTCTGACAGATTCCATGAAGGAGATGCCCGGATACAGCTTTTCCACGCACACTGCAATGTTCAGCACAGTACATAAAAAACAAAATCCTATTTCTAAGTAGGAGATGGAGATCACAGCGAGGTTGCTGTGTTTTCCCTCTTACTCTACACTCTTCAGTACTTTTTAATTTCTGCCATCCCTCTGGGTACCCCTTAGCCTTCACGTCTGCCATTTGCTTTGTGGTTTGTTTTAACTTAAAAGTTTAACGATGTTCCCAGTCAATAGGATTCCTTAACAGCTCAATCAGAGTCATGCCAGTTTTCTGTCACCCAGCCAGATTTTGTGAGAGCTTTCAAGATCTTTTCTCAGACCTCCGTCACTCTAAGAATCCATAAGAATTCTCAAAAGGACCATAAACCGTTACAGGGTTCAGGTTATTGTATCATTATAAAAACATATGGATACACTACAGATGACAAGACATGTAGCTACCATTCTAGGCTAGTACAACCATCTCAATGCCAGCAGCAATCTCCAATCTGACTTTTTTTTTTTTTAAAGAGGCAGTTGGAGATATTATTCCCTTTTAAAGCATGATGCATAATTTTTAACACACTTCTGATCGCCTGCAGATTCCAATGGGTGTGTTAGGACATGATGATGCAATCAGAATGCAACGGGAAAAGTAAAGATTGTAAACTAGAGCCAGGAAATGGACCAGCCTGCCTGAAAACTCCAACAATTTCCTAAGTTAGTCTCAAGACTAAAATCTACCTTTGTATTACACTGAGGGATGTTTCTGTGCGAAAGCTTGTGAAAGTTTTCCACATAATGTGGATGATCCCTGCCCTGGGTATTTATCCATTCATTGAACACAGAGCAAAATATGGATTAAGTAAGTCAAGCCATGAAAATCTCTGCTATATGTGATATTTCTCTCATGCGCCTTTGCAAATTCTGTTTCCTTTTTGATATGTATTTTGTAAAATTTTTTAAAGGAAATAGATATATAAAAGAAAATATGCCCATTCTGAATAAAGTGTAATTCACTCCCCACCACCATCACATCTGTACATTTTTTAATACAGGAAAATGTGTTTTTCCATTTGATTTTCTTTTCTGTTCTACCCTTGGTTGATTTTGGCAAAAAGTCACTCTGCAATAATAAGTTTTCATGCTTTTTAAACAGCTTCAAATGTTTGCATTTTTAAATCAAATTAATCCCTTAGCCTCTCTTCTACTTCAACAGCAATGATTCTTTCCTGCAATAAGTAACCCCAAACCGTCAGTTTGTAAAAACAAATCTTGCCACATCAGTGTTAACAAACAAATCACCACATATGTGACCATCAGGAATGGCAAAACAGAGATTAATTATACTTTGCTATTTGAATAGTAAATGTTTATAATGTGATTTCTTGATTGTGTACCACTCTACTTTGATATATACTTACATATACATGCACAAAAATATATCTAGGCACACAGAATTCTTAAGGGAAAATTGCACTTACAAAAAATACAGTATTTAACAAATGCCCTTTACTTAAAAAGGGACAGAATTTATATTGCAATAGATGCATATCCCACAAACAGATGGATATTTAATTTCTAATATGTATATACCAACAGTCTTCCCTAGCTTGGGTAACTTGTGCATGCATTGAAGATACATGTATAAATATATACATACATATATGACTTATATGTGGATGTAAGACAAACGGCAGATACTCCCCAGTTTGTTTTTTCACTAAGTTAAACTGCACAAATTCTGAAGAATCCTGTTGTCTCCCCTGCTCAACAAACAGCAGCACTCAAGATGACACTGGGAAACATAATGATACTATAATAATACTTGAGTACTACTTAACTATATTAGAATGCTATAATATGATTAATTGCTCTTTATAGGCAAACTCATGTTGATAAATTTATGTCGGAACCATTTTTCTCAGTGCACAGAAGTATGGGACAAGTACATTTAAATAATCTGTGGATGGCATGAACTAAACAAAAGCTTGCTAATGTAAATTAGCCATTATTAATTCTATGATAGAGAAAATACATAAACACCATGAATTTTGTATGACAGTTTGAAGCCTTGTATGAATAGTGAGGAAGAGCAAGAGGAAAACTTTACGTAAGAATGCGCAAATGTTTTACATGGATAGTACCACACTTATTCACTGTGTATTTATATTGCCTGAGAAAGAAAATATGGGGAAAACAAAAATAAAGTATGTGAGTGATAAGTGGAAAATGTAATTTTAAAACACTTTGTTCATCTTTAAGTATGGATTTCCTGGCATGCAAAAACTTTGGTCACATAAACATGGCTTTTTCCCCCCTAATTAGTAGGATGAATTAAAGTCATACAGGTATTTGGAAAGTATATCCATTCAGAAAAATACCGATTCTTTCACAGCAAAAGATAAAATATTAGGAAAACTGTAAACATCAAGTACATATAGCAGGAAAGACATACTCCTTAAATTGTTAAATCAGTTCAGGTTGGCTCTCCATACTAAATAATAAGTGTTCTAATACTGCATACTTTCATTTTCTCCCTCATCCTCATACTAAACCAATGGGTTTTTTTCTTGGTTATTTACTAAGATGATTTTTAATGTAATAAATGCCAAGTTTCATTATCTAATCCTATTTCCGATAGTCTTCAGTATAGCAAACCTCTGAATCACTTACTTTATTATGTAGTTTCTCTAACTATAACCCAATAATTTTCCTCATAATTAAAAACGGTTTTGATGGCAGTACAGTCCTCCAATAAAAGTGACTTAAACTATATTCATAATGTTGCTCCATGTGGCTAATTTTTTAATTTATAAAAATCATGGAAAAAAAATCATGGTATGTTCTCATCTCATCTAAGTCCTTAAATGTACCTAAAGAGAAAAGCCTGTAAGAAAAGCTTGAGCATGGCTTTTCCATCATATCCTCAAATTATTTTTATTTATATATTTATAATCTCAAATAAAATTCATATGTCACACTGGGAATTTATAAACTAGCTGGTAAGTATTAAAAAGACCTCATGAGTATTTATCTTAATTAGGTAGTTTGGAAAAAATCATCTTATAAAACAAAGTTAAATTCCCTTTTTCTAAGAATGATAAACTTTCTTTCACCAGAAGGGATTCAATGCTATTTGTTCTGACCTGTCCATTCACACTAAGAAGCTTGGTCTATGGCTGAGCACTTCCAGTAATGTCACAACATAGAGTACACAATGTCACTCAACAAGTCCATGCTTGTTTCAAATTTTTAGGAAATCTGACTCAGAGTTACACGGTTGGATATTTAAATTTAAAGATTAAGAGTCAGGTCAACTTATTTAATAATCAGAGATCTTCAAAGCCCCCACATTGTCAGACCCCAGTTACTCCTTGATGGATGACTTTTTAAATATAATTAGTACATGAAGGTATTCTCAGAGAAAAATCCAGTGTTGACAGACTTAGAATCTCATTCAGAGTCATAGCATGAAAAGTCTAAGTTCAATTGTAAAATATTATATACAATTAAAAACAAATTACATTCCCCCATTTCTTTCTGAAGATATTTGAAATTTGAAATGATAAATATATAGAAGTGAAAGGCAAGCTGAACAGACACACCAGCAAAATATAGAATCGAGGAAGACAACAAACAAGAAAATTCAGAGCCACATTGGATATTAAAGAGAAACCCACCTGCCGGAGAGGGGCAACTGTTACTATGAGCTTTCTCTCTCTACCTCTGCCTTTGGATATTTTTTAAAAATTTATTAACCTGACAGCAGGAAACTTTATACAGATTGCACCCTGACAGGGTGCCAGTTTGGTATAAACACTTTACTATCTTTTCTTTTGCATTAAAAAAAATCAAGGCACATGCTAAGTGGAGCCAGGTGCACATTTGGGCCAATGTACCCGCTTGTCTGATTGCCTCTGCATTCCAAAGGGAGGCCTGGTTAATCAGGAGCAGCCCAATAACAGGACTCACCTCGCCTCCCTTCCTCTTCACATCTACTTTCTTTTTAATGTGCGAATGTCTGATGTATTATTAATCCCCAAACATAAACCAGCAAGGTCGTCAATCAAAGAAAGTACCAGTTCTCTCACAAATTATCTGTTTACTATCTAATAACTCAAAGTCTGCTTGAATCCACCCACTTAAACCTCATTTTCAAAATGAGGAGAAAAAGTATATTTGGACAATTCTTGAAAAGAATCATGCTGACTATATAATTAAGCCAGGTAATTAGGAAAGGTGGCAAAATATTTCAGGGCTGAACCTTGGGAGTTTGAATCTGGAATGCACCTCTATCTATTAATTATGACATAATTAATAGATAGATAGATGGAGTGGGTGAACTACAAAAACACCTAATGCCACACAAACCTTTAAGTCGAAAACATTCAATGTGTTGCAAAGACTAAAATGGGATCATTTAAAGGAGTAACAGTGTAGAGAACAATCAGATTTCTAACACTATGTCTTATTTCCAATTGTTTATAGGAAAATTTAACAACAATCACAAAATAGAAAAGACCAACATGTAAGGGGAAAAAAAAGTGCACCTCTACCAGCATTTTGATTTGCTAATGCACCACCATGTAGCATCCTTGGACGCTGCAACACTCAACTTTCTGCTGCAGACAGAGGCCTGACCTGAGCCGCACAGGCATGGCAGAGAGACAGAAAACGAGGCACTAGGAAAGCCCCACCGAATCGTCTGGCTCTCACTGCACACTGTCCTCCACCGAGAGGCACATGGAAATGAGTACAGCTTATGGGGAGGAATAAGGCGAAAAGTTTGATCATGGTGCCTCTCTCTGTGGATTTAATTTCATTTCAAAGCTTACACATTAATGGTATTGAAAGTGGATTTATTTATCAACACAGCTTTACAATGGTTTTCCAGGTTGGGGTGGGGGAGCCACAAAACTAAATGTGTCTAGAGATACACAGCCTCTCACTGATTTCTAAAATATCTTAGTGCATTAGGGTTTCTTACATGTATGAAACGTATCTAAATGTGCACCTTCGCCCTCAAGTAGTCAGATAGCAGCACAAGGGCTTGTTTGACTATTAAACCATAAATGATTTTTGACAAATACCTTATAGCACATTCCACTTATTTACGCAAATGCAGGTTTCTACTGCTTTCTCTTGAATCACTGTTTTCACATAGAACCTATTACTTAAATCATTTAGTTGATTTTTAAAATGCTGCTTTAAATATTTCCCCAGCAGAACACTTTCGACATAGAATGAAATTCCAATGGATATATTATAGAAACTTTTAATAATGTAGAAGCCTGATTCATATGCTTAAATAAATGCATTTCTCTAGAGAATTTTTCTCATCATCTCCCAGCTAAATCTCTCTTGGGCTTAAGTCTTATGCACTGATTACCAACTCCAGCATATTATATCAGACTATTACAAATACCCAAGGTATTGAAGACTTGAGAGAGATGTTTGAATCAAGTAACACAGACAGTGATCCCATAATGAAGGCCTCCACTCATGCACAGGCAAGAGGCAGCATCACCCCCAAGTGCAGGCCCTGCAATGCCCTGCCATGACCTCCACACTGACCCGCAGAGACCACTGTCTCAAGGGGTGACAGACAATTCAGTCCTTTATCCTTGTGTCATTGAAAACGACTCCAGTGTCATAAATTCTAATCAAGTCAAACTGGATGGCAATTTGAAAAGAAAAAAATTTCCTAATGCATGTTTCTGTGAGAAAGATTACAGAATGGAAAAGAAACCCGCAATAGATGGTATATTTTCTATCATAGAGAACACACCGACTCAACTTTCAACTCTATTCTAGTAGTTCACAGATGAAGGACAGTGAAAATATACACTCTTACAAGCACCACTGCATGTGATTTTTCAACACACACCATTATGAGAGGAAAAGCAACAGCAAGGTTTTTTGTTTTTTGTTTTTTTTTTGTTTTTGTTTTTGTTTTTAATTTCAGGTACAATGTTGATAACTGGTGTTGTGCTTTCATGTCCTCTCAAAGCTCTGAGCTACGGTGCAGTAGGACTCTCTGAGAGGCAACACCCTCAGACTGAGACAGCCACCCAAGGTAGTTGGGACTTAAAGCAGTCATGAGGTTTGACTTGAAACAATAAAAATTTTCCCAGGAGAAACACTGTTAATAAATCATCTTCCAAGCCTCAAATATATATGGGAGGAAATATTTAGGGCATGTTTTATGAGGTCTCACTTCTCGGACTGAGAATACAGGGGAAAACTTTAGTGCAGATATTTTTCCAGGGATATATATTACTTTTATCCTTTCTGCGGCCATTTTCCTGCCCGAGTTGTTGATGCTATCATTTGAATTTTAGCATCCAACTTGAGTGAATGTGGAGCACTGAATTCTTGATGGGTGTAGCTAAAAGTGAAGTACCACATTGACACCAGAGCTATAAATGTCTCCAGAGAAAACACGGCAACCTCTTCCCTTTGACACTGTTTGCCACAGACCAGTTCTGAGAATGACTTCCGATACGCACACCCCTAGTCACATGTTAGAGGAGTGATTCTATGTGGCATCGCTCACTGGGTCATGCCACCAGAGTTCCATGAGACGCAGTACCTAGCTCCCCTAGGAATGCCTGGACACACAGGCTGTTCTCCCCCTACAAGGTTTCTTAGGGTTCAGATTTAGCATAATACTAAGGCAAGAACTGGAAGAGGAGATACTTACTCTACAGGCTGTACAAGGATAAATATGCACACCTTAATGACATCACAGAACTACCTAACCGCGTGTCTCTCAATGAAACGTGGGTTCATCTCTCCTAAGTGTACTTTCATTTCCATGGCTCAAGTTAAGCAAAACATTACCCCCTGTGTAATTACTTTATGAAACACAAGGGCCCTTTTCTGAACTTTCTACTTAGCCTGGCATGAGGCTTCACTGTTCTCTTTTGGGTGCTCGAGCTGCTCCAAGCACTGACACATTCTGCACAGTATGTTTCCCTTTGGATGCTGTTAAGTGCAGAGGTGCAATTTAAGGAGAGGCATAAAAAGCCCAATGGTCCCTGGAATTCCCTTTGTTTATCCATAGAGGGCATCAGTATTAGCCTTTCTCCTGCAGTTTTGGGCTGAAGGTGCCATACTGTGAGAGAAACAGACTTGTCCTCCAGACTGCTAATTTGAACAAGACACAGATGGGGAACTAGGCATCAAAGAAATCCATTTATACTGAAATTCCAGGTACAATAAAAGACAGAGTTCGTCGTCTTTTGTTGGGTACTGTCTCTCCACGAATCTAAACAGATCAAGCTGCACATGATCTGTCTTCATCCTCCCATGTCGTTAAAGAAGCACAGTTTTCTATAATACGATTTATAAGCTGTAAGAATGATTGTGCCAGAAAGAGGTAGAGAACCTTAGACAATCACTGTTTAAATAAAGGAAAACATGGATGCTCTCAATGATTCAGAAAGAATGCAATTCTTCATTATCAAGTGGAGTCTAATCTGTTCTACATTTGAAGATGAGAAAGCAAGACTTGAACGTATACATGTCAAGGAAGATAATGGTCCCTTAAATTGTGTCCCCAGAGTTGCTGAACATTCTGGGAGACAATTATTCCAGAAAGTTTTAGTCAAGTTACATAAACAAGAATTTCTAAGGCTGAGTTCTCATATTAAAAAGTGAAAGCATAACAGAGCCAATGGCTGAGGAAATCATGCAAAAATCTTGGGGTGCTTCACATCACTTCTAATTTTTTCATCAAGTTTTTAAAAGTGGTTCATGTATCGATTTCCTCTTTACCTAACTGGGAACTGGGAACGATCACTGCTTTGAATATTTTAGAGCTCAAAGGCAAAAAGTAGGATATACAAAAGGGATATAAAATAAGAATGTATATTTTCTTGGGTTTCCCCCTCAAAAATTCAGAAGTTGTGAAAATCAAAATGAAAGCTAGTACCTTCTAAACCCCACTATGATTTCCAAATTAAAGGGTTATTCCTTAATAAATGGTAACCTATAAAGATTCTGCCCAAAATCTATTTTCAATGAATTAATTCAAATCTCCGACTCTCAGAATCATTTGGAGCTTATTTCTCTAACATGTAAGTCACTAAGAGGTAACATAACAAATCCATCACAATCTCCAACACTGAGAAATCTAAATTTGTGTTAAGAAGCTGAATTAATCAGTTTTTGTCAGTTGAAAGCCAACAAGTTGGAGCTCTCTGGTCAAAGTCTATATGACATTCACTTATTAAAAAATACAAAGTTTAGGAACAAATCATTTATTATCTGCAGCTATGCTGAACTCACAGTTGATTACTTTTAAAAGTCAAAGTCCTTCCTTAGTGTACTCAATATCAGAGTAGAACATGGCTTTAGCCTTTCTGTAATTCATAATTTCATCCAACTTCTCTCACTAACCCCCTAAAATGAAATGACTGTGTTAGGAACTAACTCTCCCTATATGGATAAAAACTTAGGCAAAAAAAAAAAAAAAAAAACTTCTTTACATTACAAATTCTAAAGCCTAGGTTTGAAAATCTTATGTAAGAGGTGAAATTACTTTTCAATGAATAAAGGGTAACATCAGTATTTCTTGAAACTGGAAGCTATTATACCCTTAAGTCTGTTACAGTATTTTACCAACAGAAAAATCAGCAAAGCCAAGTTTCTCTGCACCACCCTCCAATATTTGACCAAAGTTGCCAATAAAATTCGAGAAAAGTCTCTCTTCTGAAGCTGGCCCAGAGCTGCCACACTGCCAAGGCAGCTTTCTCTCCGCAGGTTAAGAAAACAAACCAACAGCCTATTTTTCAAACTGAATTAAAGACTTTAACAAAGTGGTCTACGCAAGGGATGTTTTGGAGTTCATGAACATGACTGTTTTAATCCTCCTGGGACCAGAGTGCTCTGCTTGATATACACACAGATCAGGTTAGTATGTGTGTGTGTGTACACACACTTGAAAATAATTAAAAGCAAGTGTTTCAGGAGCGATTGTTCTAGAAAACTAATGTCACTCTGAACCACAAAGTGCTCTCCAGCAGAGACATCCATCAACATCTATCACTCAGGCTCGCGCCTCCACACCCTCTCCCCTTTCTGATTAGAGATCACAGTTGTTTGAGTTGGCTTACAGAGTGTCATCTGTTTGAATGACAGATGTCTCTGCTAGAGTGGCACGCTGCTTGTTCTTGTTTTGTGTACAAAACGAGGATTCCTGAAAGGTCCTGGGCTGCCTCCACCTTTAGCACGAGGCTCTAAACACAACATCAAATGGAACAGGGTCTAGGTGAGGGCTGCCCAGGACCTAGCTTGCGTCCTCAGCACCCTTTTAAGAGAAAAACGGATTCACCCTGATCGTGATGACAAAACGTTATTTCTGGGAGCAATTCTCGTCGGCACCTTTGTTTACCTGGCGCCGCGCGACTTGTATTGATATTTTGCAGCTCTCCTCTCCCGTCCTTTGACTACAGATAATAACTTCTCACTCTCCTTCCCCTTCACAAAAGGCTGCGAAGCAACCCGAAACTGAGTCGATATGTATTCAATAAATGTTAACCAATTCTCACAATGGAACTGATTTCCTGATTATTATTACCATTTTCTTTTGGGAAACAATCCCCAGCCCCGGGGACGCCCACAAGCTTTGACAAGTTAAAATGGGCAGCGAGGAAGTTCCTTGTTGCTCAAAGTTTGGAGGACACCCTCCCAGCCAGCTGGAAGCGGCTTTTGCGGCTTAGCACCTCCAAGACTGAAGCTCCTCTTTAGTCCGTACAAGAAATCGGAATGAACAACGGCGCGGGGGAAGGAGGGAGGGGTGGGGGGGCGGATTGGATTGCTCTTCCGGACAACATGGGAGGACTGAAATGAAATACCTAGACAGACTTACCCAAGAGCTTGCTGGGAGTGTCCTCGCCGTCATTTGATTCCACAGGCGCAAGCAGGGGCTCATTCAGCTCGCTGTCTGAAGTAGCAGCCTTGTCCTCACCTCTCAACTCCGCATTCATTTCACTGCGCACTGACAGCGAGGGCTTACTGACTTGTCCAGCTATCATTGGATCCTAGGATGGGGAAAGAGTGAAGGGGAGGAAAGCAAAGTGGCAGCTTTAGGGTGCGTGTCCTCTCTCTCCCTCGCCCTCTCTCTTCTCCCTCTCTTACACACACACACACTCTCTCACTCTCTCTCTCTTTTTCCCTCTCTCTCTCTCTCCCTCTCTCCCTCTCTTATCTCTGGCTGCTCCCGCTGTTATTGCTGGCTGCAGTCAAGTGAAGAGCTATTACAGATCCGATGACTTCTCCATTACTCCCCACCCTATTAAAGCGCAACTAGCATGTGAGAGATGCAGGAGGCTTCGGAGGGCGGAAGAAAAAAAAAAAAAAAAACTTCTTTGAAAGCCACCTAAGCAACACAGCTTTAATTGTGGGGTGTGCTTTTGTGCGAGTGTTTTTACACCTTGTTCTGTCTTTAGTGCGGGAAGAAAAAAGAAAGTGCTAGGCTTGTACTTGAGCAACCTACTGAAAAGGCAGGAGCACCCTATGGAGGAACCGCCGGCTAATTTAAGAAGCCATCTCCCTGGGGGAGAAGCAATTAAACCTGATCCCAAGAGCAGAGAAAAGAGACCTCAAGACGCTTTCCGTGGAAGAACAGATATTTCTTATGTAAATTCTCTCAGCTCCCTTAGAAACTGACTTCTCCGGTCCCACAATGGGGACCAGGACCCAGGCTAACCCCAAATCAAACGAACATTTTAAAGAAAATAGTACACAACAAAATAGACAAAAATTGGCTTTAAATCTTTATAGAAAGGAATCAGGAAAATACTTACAAACTGTGTTCAATAATTCAGATACCTAGAGCATCATACGCCCCGAGCATTAAAGGAAAAACAAAAACCACCTCCAGAAAAAAAAAAAAGCAAACTTTTCCCCCAATAATTTAGATCTGCTTTATCTTCAGCTCATTTAGGAGGGCGTGTTAGGATCAGAATTATTTTTCCAAGTATAGCCTTTTTATTCCATTTGCAAACTAAGATGCATAATACTGTTTTGGTTCAAGTACGAGGCAGGAGGAAAAAAGCAAGAAGTGCCCCTTTTGCGTGATCTGGGAGGTATTTATTGCCATGTTCATGGCTAAATGGTTCCTGAGCAGGAAACAGGTGACCAGCACAGGAGCAGGTGGGGCGACATGCCCCATCCCATCATTACATTGGTTGTGGTCTGCTGTGGGTTTTTTTTTTTTTTTAATGTATTCATGCCTGAAAAGTGAATTTGATATGACACATGATAATCTATGAAAATGTTAATCAATACAAATAGTTTAAGCTGTCATCAAATGCACTTCTTTAGTCAATACTCATACCACTGAAAACAATGTCACTGTCGCCAGGCCTTAATTTGCACAGCACTTAAATATTGGACTCTGTGCATCAATGCACTTTTCTTCAAATACTGTAGGTAAACACATTTTCTCCCTATTTAAGGCTGAAGCACTCAGCACGCATTTAGCTGAGCCGAATCCTCCCTTTTGAATACCTTGATAGGTCCACTGGAGGGCAAAATTAATACTTAATTGAATCTCACAGTCATCAAAATAATCAATACTTTTTTATTATTTATTCTTTACAGTCTGTTGACTGTTTCAAACCTCTGAGGGAATGGTGGAAAGGATTCATGGCTTTGAAACACTGTCATTTAACAAGGTAATTTTCAGTGGGGCATTAGGGGTTGTGAAACATATAATAAAACAAAAATGGTGGCTTATAATAGGAAGAAAGAAAAGAATTATATTTCTGCCATCTAACAAAACAGGATAAATAAAAAAGCAAGAGCAGAGAGAGATCCAGAAAGGAGGGGGCGAGGGAGAGAGAAAGACTGGCTTTTGAAGGGTTTTATCATATCAAGAGCAGAGCCGGGCTTTCATAATGCTGACATTTCTCATCCTGACAATCCTAAACAAGTGGAAAGGATGAGATCGTAGATATCATCTTTCATCACATTCCCCAGCTTAAGAACCAACATGACAGCTCCTCTCCCCTTTACACTGTTAATTACTAAATAAAATACTACTCTCTGTCAACATCAGATTATTGCAGATAGCAACCACAAACATTTCTCCATTGTTTCCCCCTTCTGAAATGGTGATACCTACCTTGAACTCTTTAGAAAATAAATTAGGCTTGTCTCACCATATTGTAAATATTTGAAATATAATCAATGTCATCAATGTGGTCGATTCACCGTATTGGCAGCCTCAATTTGCTGGTGACAGATGAGCATTTCATTTACTGGGTTTGATCACCCGGTTTTAGAGTGCTTGAAACTTGAGGGTAGGGGAAAGGCAGGCAGGGGAGAAAGGACACACACAATTCTCTAAACGCACACAAATTTCCGTCCTGTATATCCAGAAAAAATGAGTGCTTGAATTCTCCCAATTCAGTTGTGTGGGAGTGGGTAGGAAGGGAAAAACACTGCTTCACCTCATGGAGTTCTTAAGTGGAAGGGCTCTTAAAAAGTTCATGGGCAATGCATATTAAAAAACTATGCATGGGTCTCAAAAAAAATTGCACCAAAATAAACTTCCCTTTGAATTCCATTTGTCCACAAACTTTTTGAAGTATCCCCATACACCTGTCACATGGTGTAAAAAGCCCAGGTTTAAATTCTAGTAGGCTCTCTTTACAATAGGTTAAATACTCACTCGGTCTCTCTCATCTAAACGAAGGGGGATGACTTGTGCCTTTGGAGCACCCTGTGTCTGTGGCTGAGCTGCTCACTTGAGCATTTTCAAGGTAATGTTAATAGTCAACCCGTGTGAGAATGGCACTCTTATGTGGGTAGACTTACAACAAACTGTGCTTTTGCCTTCTTTGTGAGGGGTCAAACTGAATGCCGAATCACACCGAGGAGCTGAAATGCAGCTGCTAAGTTCAAGTGCACTTAAATCTTTAAGATGTTCAGTGTTGCTGCTGTGTGCAAAGCATGTATTGGCAGATGGCATATATTCACTGACCATTAGCTCTTCTTCCTTCAATTACTTTTATGTACCTCCTACCTGGCTAGGTTCCCAACTAGTGCCTTTCAGTTGCTCAGAAAACGCAAGAGTTTGTCGTTCGGGTACTCATCTGATCTTTCATCCTACAAAAGAGTTTACGTTTTCCACGCTGTAGCTGTAGTGCACGTATATATGTGCATGACATGGTTAAACAGCAAACCCCCAGTGAGGCAGAGAGCAGACAGCTTTTAATCACAGCTGCGGCCACTGGGGGATCCATTTGAAAATGTGTCACAAGCAGTCACCACTGAGTACAGTCTCGTAAGTGGTGGGGGACTGCCTCTCTCTAGTAGCACTCGGCTTCCAAGTGGCTCTCTCACTGCCAAGTGCTATGGCAGTTTGTGAAATCCTTTCTGCTGGCTTGAAGAAAGGATTTTCCAACGTGAACCTGCATAGGTACTTGCAGAAATTTAAGAGTTGCGACTTCACTCTGTATAAGCATCTCGCAGCAGCAACCAGGAACACAAACAGCTGGTGCAGCTCGAAAAAGTGAGCTGGTAAGACTTTGTTCTTGAAAACCTAGAGTTGTTAGTACCACGGCCGAAGAAGTTGAACAGTCTTGGCACCTGGCTTCTCAACCCTAGTAGAAGAAGGAAGTCACTGATGGAATGTAGAGCAGTGTCCAATGTGTCCAGTATCAGAACATGGCACATGCCAGTGCAGGACACTCACAAAGGCCGTGGGAAACCCAAGAAAGAGTGAAAAAGGGAGAACCAGAAAAACCGCTTCTACTAGCAAAATCTCGACCAAAATGTTCAGCGTGTCCCATGAGGAACAGACTATGACAAAGATCTGAACTACAATGTAATTATTTATCTATTACAGGGACTGTTACAAAATACAAATAGGCCCCATTTATTGGGTGAATTTTCTAGACAGACTCTTCAGATATCTAACGTTACCCAAACCATACAGGATATTAACTTCATCTTATGGATAAGGGACTGAGACTCAGAGAAGCAAAGTGACTTACCCCAAGACACACACCTAAGTGGTAAAGCCGCACTTTCTACCTTAATCCATTCATCTCCGAAGATTGCTATCATGTTAGACTGCACAGTAGGTGCTCAATGAAAAAGCCAAGACTCAGAGACTTAGTCATTCAGGAGGTATCCAAAAATCTCAGGTTAAGGGCAACAGAGCCAGTGTGCTAATGAAGGGTGTTAGCACCTGGATAACCGATTTCCAGAGCATGATGTGTGGCAGTATCTTCTCCACAGAATCAAGGTACAAAACACCACTCTAGCTTGCACTACTGGGCTGCAATCTATGGGGCAATATGGTGTCAACAGAAGAAGATCAGGGCTGGTGCTGTGGCATAGTAGGCTGAGCCTCCACCTGTAGCGCCGGTTTCCCAAATGGGCACCGGATTGTGTCCTGGCTGCTCTTCTTCCAATCCAGCTCTCTGCTATGGCCTGGGAATGCAATAGAAGATGGCACAAGTGCTTGGGCCCCTGTACCCATGTGGGAGACCCTAAAAAAGCTCCTGGCTCTGGATCAGTTCATCTCTGGCTTTTGCAGTCATTTGAGGAGTGAACCAGTGGATGGAAGACCTTTCTCTCTGTTTTTCCCGCTGTCTGCAACTCTAACTCTCAAATAAATAAAATCTTGAAAAAAAAAAAAGTAGTATCAAATAGTGTCCAACATCTGTATCTTGAGTTCAGTCTCACTCTTAGATAAAAGTAGCTAGCCACCTCAGTTTTCTCATCTAGAAAATGAAAATGTTAGACTAAAATAGTATTTTCCAATGTGCACTCCACAAAACACATGTCCCAGAAGCTGTTCAATGAAAGAGTTCTGCAGTCATACCCACGTGAAAATGCAGCAAGATAAACTATTAAAAACAATCTAACTAATTAAACCAGCATCTCCCCAAATAATCTAATCGTAGGAGGGCTTTTCCTTATATCCCTTATTATAGTATTATCTAATAGATCTAGAGTATGTCAGCTTAAATTACCAGTAAATTAAAGTACAAAGTATGATTAAAGTACGATTTAAATACAAAATTAAAGTATGATTCTATAATGTTAGACTAAAAGACTCCTTTAAGTATGTGTGCCTAGTACTTGTCACATTCTAACTTTTACTTAATTAACATTCCTTGAAGTTCATTTATGTGCAGATAGTATCCAATTGCATAGGGCTTAGTGTGCACTAACCATGTGTACTCTCATTTATTTCTGATATCCTTAAAATAATTTTAAATAGAGATGTCCCAAGGTATTTCTGTTGTGTAACCTTTATTTGAAGAGTAGATATAGGGCAGTGTATTAAAAAGGAGCATTCTACTTGGGCTTTTATTAGGGTGCTAAAAATAATACCAGATTTAAAACAAAGATATAATTCAGCTCACAGCCTTCAATAATTTAACCAATAGAGTTTTTATAAGCATAATCATTCTTATTTTATAATCAGAAAAACTAAAGATAGCAAGATCATTAACTTAGCAAAGCATCCGTGTCTAGTGGCAGCCACGCGATGAAAATACCCAACAGCCTTGAAACTGAGCTTGAACTAGGTCCAGCATATTTTTATGTACACACAAACCAACAATGGAATACACCAGCAGAGTGACTTTGAGGAAAATGTAAACAAGATAGGCAGGCTTCAAAAATCCAAGGCAATAGCTCATTTGGTTGTTAAGTCTCAGAGAATAGTCAAGTTATCCACAACGAATCTATTTCTAGAACTCCATAGAAAAATTGTATTTTAAAGAAAGAATGTTTTGGACCATCCCCCTCTTAAAATGCCACATTTTAATTGTATTGAAAGGTAGAAGCAAATGATCTACCACTCATTTAACATGTACAACCAGCATCATATTTTGTGTCCAGTTTCTCAAACTGAGAAGTGGTAAAAATCAAAATAACAAATAATTTACAAGAAAGTAGACCTCAGTGGGTTTGGGGAAAAGATAATTTTAAGTGTGAAGTGTATGGTCTTAGCCATGAAGAAAGGCACAGTTCTTTCTTTTACCAAGTACCAAATAGTGAGTATTTAGTTCAATTTATTTAATTCACAGAATATTTTCCAAAAAGTTATAAAAATTTTGTATACTGTTTCATCATTCAATATTTATTGTTTCTATAAATAGCTTTTGAAAAGCTTTTAGAAAGACATTTTATTTAATATTTTAAAACAAGACTATATTAATCTTGTACTTTTTGTTCTATTAATATAAGTATATAAAGATACTTCAAAAAGTCTATGGAAAATGGAACTAAAACAAGTTTATTTTGCTGAAAAGATTTTAATTTCACACAGTTCTTTCATACTACATATTTTCAATGCAATTTTGAAGATTGTTCATATGCATGCATTTCAAAATGTTTTGTATCAAAATAAACTCGGCTTTTAATTTCAATTTTTTAAATTTAATTTAATTTTAATTTTAATTTCAATTCAACTTTTTAAATTTTCCTCATAGTTAGTGCTTAAAATCTTGAACATTTAGGAAGATCAAAGGACACTAAAATACCATAAATTCACCCAATTAGTTTATCTTTAATGCTACTTTTTGGACCAAAAACAAGAGTTGTTTTGGAAAAAGCAGAAAGTCCTACATTTATAGCAAATATTCAACAAATAGAAGGTCACATTGTAATGAACTTACAGAGTTTTATAAACATACTTCAAAAAGTTCATGGAAAGTTGAGTTAAAAGATGCTTTGGTAAAAAAATTTCAAATCCATGCATAATTTTCAGACTACGTATTTTCTATGAACTTTTTAAAGACCTTTAATATATATCCTTGGTTGTCCCAAAGTAGATTTTCACAGCAAAGTGCTGATCCCAACCTGTACTTTCTTCCTCAATCCCATATTCCCAGCAGCTGTCTCTTCTCCCATATCACTTAAACGTAGTGTAGTAGAAATTCTATTTAAATATTTATTTATTTATTTATTTATTTCAAAGTCAGAGTTACATTGAGAGAAGAGAGGCACAGAGAGAGGGAGAGAGAGAGAGAGAGGTCTTCCATCTGCTGGTTCACTCTCCAGCTGGCTGCAATGGCCGGAGCTACACTGTATCCCGAAATAAGTAAATTTGTATCCTGTGATAATCAAGCAGGGCATTAAAATTTTGTTTTATTTGATAGAGACAAATCAAGAGAGATCTCCTATTTGATGGTTCACTTTCCAAATGCCCACAACAGCCAGAATAGGGACAAGCTGAAGCTAGGAGACTGAACTTGATCCAACTCTCCCATATGGTTGACAAGGACCCAATTACTTGAGCCATCACTTGCTGCCTCCCAGAGTGCTCACCACCAGGAAACTGGAATGGGTAGAAGAGCTGGGAATCCAACACAGGCACTCCAATATGGGGACAGGTGTTCAAAGTGGCAAATTCATGACTTTGCCAAATGCCCAAACCCAGCATTCAAAATTTGAAACAAGGAGCCGGCACTGTGGTGTGGTAGGTTAAGCATCCGCATGTGGTACC
Source organism: Oryctolagus cuniculus (assembly GCF_051225735.1). Classification (NCBI taxonomy): domain Eukaryota; kingdom Metazoa; phylum Chordata; class Mammalia; order Lagomorpha; family Leporidae; genus Oryctolagus; species Oryctolagus cuniculus. The sequence continues at coordinate 65,608,102 of NC_142882.1, read as the reverse complement.
GGGCTTCTCATATGGGTACCAGTTCAGGTCCTGGTTGCTTCACTTTTGATCTAGCTCCTGGCTAATGGCCTGGGAAAGCAGTAGAGAATGGCCCAAAGGCTCAGGCCCCTGCACCTGCATGGGAGACCCAGAAGAAGCTCCTGGCTTCCGATCGGCCCAGCTCTAGGAGTTGTGGCCATTTCAGGAGTGAACCAGTGGGTGGAAGACCTCTCTCTGTCTCTCCTTCTCTAACTATGCCACTCAAGTAAATAAATAAATCTATAAAAAATTTTTTAAACAAATGCTGGGTTTATAAAGTGAGAAGATTGAAGAGACTACAAAGGACTTCACAGTCCCTTATTCAGCACTAATCCTATACAGGACTAAACATGAATTGTCACCTCTTCCATCTTGGTTCCCCATCAACATGGTTTTCTCTATCTCCTGGGGAAAATTGTGAGGCTCAGTCAGATAATGTACAGATAACACATATGAATATATTTTGAAAGACAGAGTATTATACAGATTGACGACTTTCTATAATACTGCTTCCTCATTAAGATATCCAACCGACTGTGGGTTACTTTTTTCTCCGTACCTTCAGTTTGAAGCAGGAGTCACTAAACCATTACATTGTAGAAGACACATATGTATACCACAGTGCATGCTGGGGTGCTCTGCCCAGATCCTTTTAAGACCCAGTCACTCTCTTTCCCCGAAGCCAAGCATGTCAGTCCCCAACTGCTCACAACTGAATTCTCTCCCCAAATTGCCCTGAGCTGAATAGAGCTGCCTTCCCCAAGATTATGTCCCTTCTAAATAGGTAGGCTGCGTTTTGCCTTATGGCTTGCAAAGCCTAAAAAAAATTTTTTAAGGGAAAGGGTTTATTGGAGGAAACGCAATAGACTGGAGGGAAGGGGCAAAGAAGGAAGAGAGGGAGAGGAAGAGCATAAGAGAGAAAGATCAAGAGACAGAGATCAGGAGATGGAGAGAAAGAGCCACATGTTCAGCAACAGATCCTTTTAAAACTTTGCTGGGAAAAGCCTAAAATATTTACTATCTTTCTTTTTCCAGAAAAAAAAAATTGTCCACACCCAAGTTTCATTCTTGGTTCAATTGCCTTAATCAATATTTATGATCAAAAATTTAATAAAAAAGATCATATTCCAAGTTTAGCTATCACAAACTGTGTGGCTATCTCGCCTCTATTCACTGTTCACCATTCATTCACTCTGCATTTTGCTGTTTGTTACAACTTATTTGAATTTGGGTAGACTTAAAGCTATGTTGATCAGCATTAATGGAGGTTAGAAATGAGTTCCTATTAACAGGTCTTCAAAGAAGGAGGTACCTTTCTCTGAAGGGAGGAGAGAACCTCCACTTTGAATATGACCTTGTCTAAACAAGATAAGAGTCGGAGAACTCAAAAGGCTTCCATAGCCTTGGAAACTCATGACTGGAGCATAGGGAGATTACTGATGCCATAAACAGGAGTGTCAATTTGTAAAGTCAACAACAGGAGTCACTGTGCACTTACTCCTCATGTAGCATCTCTGTCCTTAATGTGCTGTACATTGAGACTTAATGCTATAATGAGTACTCAAACAGTATATTTCGCTTTGTGTTTCTATGGGGGTGCAAACTGTTGAAATCTTTACTTAATGTATACTAAACTGATCCTCTGTAAAAAAAAAAAAAAAAAAAAGAAGAAGAAATTATCAATTCCCAACTTGACTCTCACTGGGATTAAACATGACAATAGGTCTGATCTGATTTCATCATCATTTAAAAAAAATCATCTATTATTTTTCACTTTATGTTTGTGTGGGAGCAAACTGTTGAAATCTTTACTTAATGTATGCTAAACTGATCTTCTGTATATAAAGAGAATTGAAAATGAATCTTGATGTGAATGGAAGGGGAGAGGGAGTGGGAAAGGGGAGGGATGCGGGTGGGAGAGACAATATGGGGGGGGGGGGGAAGCCATTGTAATCCATAAGCCGTACTTTGGAAATTTATATTCATTAAATAAAAGTTAAAAAAAAATAAAAATAAAAATAAAGAAATGAGTTCCTATTGGTTAAATTAGTCGTATTCAATATAATTGTACTGGTTAAGATATTTTAGAGATATTCTCTACCCTTGCATAAAATTAAAGAGTACTGAGGATCTAGCAAGTCTTGTTGTGTATATGCATGGGGACTAATTTGATTTGCAAACTGTTTCACGCCCAGCCTTTGGGTCTGAGAATATTAGTTGCCTGGTATGAACTGTTAGAGAAACCGATCTTGCTTCTAGAACTTTCCCTTATCTTCCTTAGTCGATCTTCCAGGCAAAAGGTTAAAGATTTACCTAAAAGGACAAAGTTCTACGACTTCAAGCTTACCAGACAGCTTAAGCAAGCTGTATTGGAATGGTTGATAATAAGAGTCTGTTTAATAAGTATCTAAATATGTGACAGCTCTTGATCTGAGAGTCTGTTTTCATCATAACCAGAC